>NC_090311.1:13845000-14199166 GCF_039906515.1 Pseudorca crassidens | reverse complement strand
TCCTTTGCTTGCTATCTCTCTTTTGTCCCTCTTTCACCATAGCTCTCAGTATCCAAGCTGTGATCTCTGGGTCTGTTGAATTTTGCATCTCTCTACCTATTTGCTGTCTCTTCCTGCTCAATGACATCTGGAAAATCTTGTTATTCCATTCGTTAAGTAACCTGTAGTTGGATCCCATTAAACTCTCTTGAGAGCTCATGTCTTGAAAGGAGTTCAAAGTGGCTGGAAAATGGACCAAATGGGTATGCAACAAGGTTAAAAACCTCAGAGAAGGTAACCATATCTGTAAAGCTTTACTTGTGATAAGAAGAGTTAATTTGATCTAGAATTGTGCTCTCTGATATGATAGGTGCTAGACACATGTGGTCCCTTGAAATGTGCCACATGTTGAAACGATAATATTTTGGGTATTTTAGATTAAATAAGTTATTAAAATATATTTCACCTATTTCTTTTTACTTTTTAAAATGTGGCTTACAGTATATTCCTATTAGGCTGTGCTGATCTAGAAAGCACAGGGCTGGGGTTTTAAAAACAATAGTGGCCAGTCTGCATTTTAAACCTGACTATCAGGCAGTGTGTAGAGGATAGACAGTGTCCCGAGGGCAAGAAAAGCAATTAGAAGTGTGATGGCCCAGGGAAGAAATGACTATCATAGTTAATATCACAAAAGTTGCATTTCCGTTTGAAAAAATACTGCCATTTGCTGCATTAGTAGTAAGGGAACAAAATACAAATAAAACAAGTTATCTAAAAAGTATGTGTGGCTTTGTTTTGGAAAACAGATACCCAGTCTTATACATATATATATATACATACACATTTAACATCTTCTACGGTACCCATTCTTGACCATTTTTAGATCAACTGTAACACAGCCTTGGAGAACGTGGCCTTTTGTGGATTTACGCAAGTCATCTGGAGCTGGAGGAAAGAATTTGTCCCCAAGACTTAGCTCTCCTGCTTACCAACACTGTGACCCTGGAAATGTTGCTTAAACTCTCTGAGTCTCACTATCCTCATAAGAAAAATAGCTAAAGCTTCCATAGGTTCTGCAGGACATTAAATGCATACTTTATAAGTATGTAAAACTGAATAATCAATGCTATAAAATGTTAAGTATGCTTGTTCTTCTTTTTCACAAAGTAAACCATCTTCATACATAACAGAGGAGGGTTGACTGTAATTTCAGTCCCTGAGTCTGGGGGAACTGAAATTCCTCACGTTTGTTTTTTTTTTTTTTAATAAGCACACTCAGCTACAAAGTGTTTTGGTGGGTTTTTTTAAATTAATTAATTAATTTATTTTTGGCTGCATTGGGTCTTCACTGCTGCGTGAGGGCTTTCTCTAGTTGCAGCAAGCGGGGGCTACTCTTCGTTGCGGTGCGCAGGCTTCTCATTGCAGTGGCTTCTCTTGTTGCAGGGCATGGGCTCTAGGTGCATGGGCTTCAGTAGTTGTGGCACATGGGCTCATTAGCTGTGGCTCGCAGGCTCAGTAGTTGAGGTGCACGGGCTCAGTTGCTCCGTGGCATGTGGGATCTTCCCGGACCATGGCTCAAACCTGTGTCCCCTGCATTGGCAGGTGGATTCTTAACCACTGCGCCTCCAGGGAAGTCCCAGAAACATCTCACATTTGGCAGGACGGTTGCTCTGGAAGGTGTGAGGCCACAATAACCCTCAGATTATTGCGGTCTCCTTCTGCTCAGGGAAGTCTGGCATTCTCATGTAGGCATATTCTCCCTCCCATTGAAGGCCCTGGCTGTGGGCTGAGCAGGATAAGGGAGGACATGACAGGCTCTGTGAAGGTTAAGTAAATGAGACCCCGTTTGGCTAACATGTCAGTTATCTGTCTGCACAGGTGTCCCAGGGTCTTTCTTTCTCTCACCTGGAGTTTGTTATCACAAGGCTGCCAGAATCAGAGCCTAAACATATGTCAATATTTAACTCCTCTGCAAACATGGCTACTGGATTAGAAACATCTAAGTTTATCTTTTTATTTTTAAATGTCCAAGGTTTCAGAGTCAAAACTGAATCAGTGTTATGTAGGGCTCTGCTGAATCCAGGAGACATAGAATTATTTTTCAATGAAAGCCCACTTTCAGTGCCATGCAATAGCTGGAGAAGGACTGCCGTGGCTCTATCAGCCTTCACAGGGCCCACCCTCTAGCCCACAATCCTGACATGTGAGGAGTAACAAAAGCTAGTGGAGAGCAGAATTTTGGTGGTAGCTCCAATCCACCTGCCTGTGGTGCTTGAGGGTTTCCTAGGTACCCAGCACACTGAACTGCTCTAACTACAAGTAAGTTGCATCTGGGGGCCCAGGCAACACTGGGTGAATTCTCACTAAACCTTGAAGTATCATATGGCCTCAGGTTGCTTGTGAAACAATGGTCACTATCAGGGTCTGAACTGAAAAATACCCAGTAAAATTAAAATTCTACAATAATAGAGTGAAGAATTGGGCAATTACTTTTTATAATTTGGGAAGTGGCAGGAAAGGGGATTTTTTAAGCCAAGAATTGGAAAGTAAACTGGCAAAGTATTAATGTTTTGCATAATGTTTGCATCCAAATCTCATGGTAAAATTTGCAACCGAGGATTCAATGTTTGGTACCTGAACTGTTCTTGGAAGTAGGAGAAGTCATTGCACAATAAAATAATCTTTGTTGGTTGAGGTAATGCTAGTTGATGTAGCCCTGAAATATCAGTGGCTTAACATAATAGGAATTTATTTCTTGCTTATGTACAGTTCAAAATGGGTGTTTGCGATTGATGGGTGGCTTTCATCTAAGCAGGGAACCCAGGCTCCTTCCAGCTTATGGTTCCACCAGCTTCAACACACGGCCTTCAAAGTCACTGTTCTTGTCTGCATCATGCCACAGAAAGGAAGGCATACGGCAGATCATGTGTGGGTTTTTTATGAACAAGACTAGAATTGATGTGCGTGTGTGCACTCACATCTCATTGGCCAGTTGATCATGGGCACATCATACTGCAAGACAGATTGGGTAATAGAGTTTAGTTCTATTCCCTGTAGGAAGAGGCCAGCAATCTCTCCTATACACACTATAAATAGACATAAATAGCATGTTAGTGATCTGAATGAAACAATATAGTTCATAAAATTTTACAACCCAACTAAAGGGTTCAGTGAGATTGAGTTTAGGGGAAGTCATTCATCCAGAATTGACATGATAGACTGCTGATTACATACAATTCCTTTCTTAGCTTTTATAACAGTTTGGGAAATTGACTCTTCCCAAAACACTATAAAATTTGAACTTATTTTAGTTTATTAAAAAAAAAAATTCTCCATGAACTCTAGTCTCTGTTTCAGAACTTAGTGACTTTTGGTTCTAATTCTACAACCTATATTGAACAAATGTCTCCTTAACTATGGATTAAATTTTGTACTATCTAAAATGCCAACTTAGAAATCTTGTGTGAATTAGTTGGTAATTCACACAGAAGGTATTTTATTTTATAGTCAACTCCAGAGTGAACATTGGCTCCTTTTTTTTTTTGGTTTGTTTACTTTGCTTGTTTTCAGTTAAAAATCACAGTTCTTTACTGTGAGATTGTGTAGGCAGTTGTTCCTACAGAAATTATTCAAACTATATTGCTTTTTATATTCATTTCCTCATTTGTTTGTTCCTTCATTCATGGGGGATGTGTTCAGGGCCTGCTTCATGTCAACATGTCTAGATGCTGACGTAAGACAAGGCCTGGAGAATTCCAGCTTTCTCAGAGTTTATGATCCACAACTGATTGTGATGGGTGTCAAATGAGGCTAGTTCTGAAGGGAGGTGTTTCTAGAGGAGAGAGGGAAACCAACCTAATCAGAGCTGGAGAGGAGTCCCTAAGGATAGGATTAAATGCTGAGACATGAAGGATTCAGTGGGACTTCGCCACTGCTCCCACCCATGGGATTCCTTCCTTGCAACTTCTGTCCTGATTTTAACATTTCCCTTGCCCAACATTCCTGAATTTTCTTCATACACAAATAATTTTCTAGCTTTTTTTCTGTACCTGTAAACGTTGTCAGGGAACTGAATTCTCTGACCATTTTTGACCTACAAACGTGACAATTTCATATGATTCGACCTATAGCTGTGATGCTGTCAGGCCAAATGCTCCAGTCTCTTAAATATAGTAGCCTATCCCAGTCTTTTTGAAATTAATTTTAAGCAATGCAATCACCAACTGAAAACATACCAGTTCTTTTCTATCAAATACTTCTCTTCCATATTATATTTCCCAGACCATTTTTTTCCAAGTTGAATTTTGTTTTTCTCTTATGCACAATTTCATTTGGTGATGGGGTCACTGATTTCACCTCTATGTTCTTAGAAGTACCCCCAGTTCCTTTCATCAGTTCATTTATTCTTTCCTCCATGTTATTGTTGAGAAATAAACTAGTCCTATGGACTATCAAAATAAACTGTCAACAGCTTTCCTAAAAGAAATGAACTCTCTTGAAGAAATGCCTCTATTTCACTGTTTTGGAAGGTAAGGCAAGGTTGTACAAAAACTGCATGAGCTGGTAAGCTTTTAGTATTTGTGGTCAAGACTGCTGCTATCAAGTCTATGAAAACAATTTAGTTTCACCCATACCCACAGACCTGCACAGAGAACTGTAAACTAAAAAAAGGGCAGGCTAGAACCTTCACTACAATGAAATTATGGTGATTCTAAGCATTGTATAATCACATTGAAAGAGAACTGTGCTTATCTACCCTTTTCTCATCTTTCTAAAAGTACTGTGGAAAACTTTACCTACTCTATCAATCTTGGTTTATTTATGATTAAAATTAGAAATACATCCTTGGAACCTCCTCTTTTCTCATGCCACTTTTCCACGGAACTGCTCAAAAAGATAAGCTTTGCCTATAAAAGGACCTCTAGGTGCTATCTTGTGGGCAGAACTTGACAGAACTGCCATGGTGAGTCTGGAACATGTTTACCAGGTCTAATTTAGTCGAATTTACCCATTTTCCCTCAGAGGTCTAACTGAACTTGAATTATCCCAATCTTTTAAGAACTTACTTAGCCAGACTTAATTATATTTTAAAATTTTATTTAGATGCTGCTAATCTGGACACTTTCGCTGTTGCTGGGAGCAGTAGTAGGTAAGAAAAACTATTTATGTCATGCTGGAAGAGACTTGCTGCTCAATACTTGGAAGAAGGGCTACAACACCTGAATTCCAGCTACTATGAGGATGAGCAGTAGAGCAAGGGGGACAGATCCATGATTAGGAGCACAGCACTGGGAGTAGGGCTGCCAGATAAAAACTAAGACGCCCAGTTAAAGTTGAATTTCAGGTAAAATGAAGAATATGTGACATAGTTATATAAATGATAAAATTTATCATTATAATAAATAAAATTTAAAGTTAAGAAAATTTAAATTTATTGTTATTGTTATAATAAAAAATTTATTGTTTATCTGAAACTCAAACTTAACTTGTATTTTCATTTGCTAAATTTAGCAACCCTAGCTCGGAGTCAAGCGTAAGCTTTGAACCCTGGTTCCATCAGCCACAACTGTATTTCCCTGAGTAAAATTCTTAACCTCTCTGTGCTTCACTGTCTTCATCTGTGAACTGGGCATATAATGCCACCCCTGTTGTAGGGTAACTGTGAGGCTTAGGTGTGATAAGTCACGTAGATCATCTTGCCCGGCACGTGGCACATATCAAGAATGCAGCGCCCACAACGACTACTCCTCCTATTCCTGCTCCCACTATTAATGGAGACTTTATCCCCCTGGAGAACCCTTCCTTTGTGTTGTTCTTTTATGGGTTAACATTCAAGCACAGAGCTGTGTCAAACCATGGGTTTTCTGTTTGATTATTTGTGGGCAGCTTCTTCATCACAAGAATCTAGGATGCCCCTCAGATATAGGTCAGAGACCTAAATACTCACCCAGGGAGAGACGTAAAGTTTTGGCATTTGCACGAAACTTAAGCTCTCAACCCAAAGCCCAATGCCAGAAGATGTTTACGAGGAGATAAGCGCCTCATCCCCTACTACCAAGACCTGGGGACACCAGACTGCTCCCTTCTTGGGCACCAAGGGCCCAGAGAAGACATCTGAGTTGAGAGGCTCAAATGAGTCCTGGCATGGGACTGGACAGAGACAGAAGGGGAGTGAGGCGGTCCTACATAGTGGAAATGAGAAGCAGCAGCCTGTCTTTAGCTGGATGTTGTCTGTTGAAGCTGTTTTGTGAGTGTGTATAAAGGAAGGTGTTTGAAGATGTGGAGGAAGAAAATATGCCACAAAATGTAGTTTAACTCATGTATTGTCAGAGAGACCATCAAAAAGAACATCCTGGTGAAACTAACACTTCTGGGTGATTGCAGGAAAAGAAATCTGCTATGAAAGACTTGGCTGCTTCAGTGATGATTCCCCTTGGGCAGGAATTGTAGAAAGACCCCTCAAAATCTTGCCCTGGTCTCCAAAAGATGTCAACACTCGTTTCCTCCTATACACTAACGAGAACCCAGACAACTTTCAAGTAAGAACACTCATGGTTTTCAGAACTAAGTTTCATCTGTTTTATGTAATAAGGATACTGAATTTTGTCTTCTAAAGAGAACAAATCAGACAGTGGAATTTGCACCTCTGCAGACTGTTAGCACAGTGACCGTATTATTTTATATAACTTGTTTATAAAAGGTTTGTTTGATAATTTGTTTAAAGTATCCATTACTTGATATTATTTTTATTCTACCTCTATGGTACCATTTAATACAATATTCTAAATATGGATATTACATATATATAATCTCTAAGTATTATGTATAACCTCCCAACATACTTTGTATCTATAAAACACGCACACACACGTACATAGCCTTCCTTTGGGTGGAGACAAGACCCTACCACCAATATTATAGCAGACATATTACCCCAAGTGGAGCAAATGCAAAAATGTCATGACATCTGGAAAGTATCGACTTGGTGATAATTGCGAATAGCTTGGTTGTAATGAGAGAATCCTTACTCACAAGGATCCCAAGTCCCAGGAGTCTTCTCCCATCTGCCACTTCCCTCCTCGTAACAGTTCTATTTGATATTTTCAGAAACTTGACATTAAACATTTTTCTCCCCCAAATAGAAACTCGTTGCAGAGCCATCTATTATCACAGACTCCAATTTCAAAACAAGTAGAAAAACTGTCTTTATTATTCATGGATTCATAGACAAGGGAGAAGAAAGCTGGCTGCACAACATTTGCAAGGTGAGACTGTAAATCTCTTAAGGGAAGTTTGTTTCCAGAGTGATAATTAACAACAGAGAAGGCAAGGCCCTACCCAGGCAGGACAGATGCCTGCCACCATGAGGCTGGAGGATCCTCTGACCCCACTGGGCCTGGGGTTCCCAGAGGAGGTCCAGGAGGTGACACGGGGTGGAGGGGACCTGGGACAGTCAGAGCAGCAAGGCTGGCAGGCATTTGGTGGCTCTGGGTAGCGATTATTTAATAACTAATACAGAGATATTTCTAAATTTTAGCAACGGATGTTGCCATACTGATGCAACATTTGTTGCATTTTCAATAGCTTTTAGTCTCTTCAATAGGCTTTGATTTCTGTGTGAAGAACTAAGATAACTCATTTTGCCCAAACTAATTATTTTCCCTTGCTACTCTTTTATCTCCTATGGTAGCAATAGCTAAGAAAACTGTGTAGATTTTCATTTCTGGCTTCTGTTGTTTCAGCAGTAGTGATCCTATTTTCTTAAATTTGCCTTTGGCTATGTGCCCTGTGATAATGAAGAATTAAAAGACAGAAAATCAAACAGAATAAATTTTCCAGTAACTGCTAGTGCTTAAGGAACATTGTCATTGATTCATTTCTTCATCAAGATTTTGTGGCCAGCTGTGGCGCAAAGATGCAATCATTTCTTTAGAGGTCTTATTTCAGGCCTGCCTGTGACTCAAGCCAAAGGCTGATCTGAGTTAACTCCAGAGAGTTTCGACTGATCTTGAAGACAGTTAAAATGAAGGGGCTAATTAACTACACAAGTTGAAAAATAATCAGTACAACCACAACTTGTCTTCGAAAATAATTTATAGATGATGATTATTGGGCTGGGGTAGAAGGGAGGGTAGTAATAGATTTCTATACTACAGTGAAGAAAAAATAAATAAATGATTCTCAGCTCAAAAGGTATGTAGATTTTCAGATATGCGTATACAATTTATTTCTGAGATCCAAAAGCAGATGTGTTTTTCTTGCATTTGACTTGGCTTTGGGCATTGTAATGGAGGAATGAGTACATTAAATTAGAAGGTTAAATGCAGTAGATTCAAGTTCTGATTCTATCTTTAGCTAACCAGGACACTAGCAAATCGTTTCCCCTCTTTGGATTTTTCTATCTGTAAAATGAAACAATTGGAGATGGTTTCTAATATTGCTGCATTCTTAAATTCTTCTTGGAAAACAGGTGGGGATATGCATAAATAAATACTCAAATAAATAAAATTCCTGCCAGATCTAGCATTCATGAAACTATCATTGACCCCCATCCAAAAAAGCTTCCAGCAGATATCTGAAAGTTTATATTTTTATGTGAAATAACTTCAGTCATGTACAATAAAACGTGTTCACACAAAAATTTTGATTAGTATTTCCATCATGGAGAAGCTTATTCATTTGCCTTCAATACCTATATTTAAAGGGTCCTAACATAGTCTTTCATTTATTCTATTATTTAGTAGATATTTACTGAGTGCCTACTATGTGCCAGGAACTTTTCCAGGCACTGAGGATACAGAAGTGAACAAGACAGGCGATGCCCTGAGGTGCAGTCTAGTAAGGGACAATGTCTTGTGATGTTTATGATGCTCTAATGAGACAACCCATTGTACCATATTTTATACACTTTTCCCTGCAACAAATGTCTATGCATCTGTTGCTGTAGAAATCCCAAGAATCCAGTTCCCATTATGGCCAAATCTCTAGTTTGGAGCCAATGTTAAGCTTTAAAAAGGATTCCATAACCATAACAGATTAAAAGTTTTGTTTATTGGTTTGGGGTTAAAAAGCGAGCATGATATTGTGTAGGTCAAGGAGGGAATTTATCCTGGTCTTCAAGAGTGTTAATTAGTAATTAGGAAAGATGTTGAATTATTTACTTATTTATTGTGTCTCTTCCATCAGAACCTGTTTAAAGTGGAAAGTGTGAACTGCATCTGTGTGGACTGGAAAAGTGGCTCACGAACTGGGTACACACAAGCCTCACAGAACATCCGGATTGTGGGAGCAGAAGTGGCGTATTTCGTTGACGTTCTTGAGGTAACTACCTCTGGGTTATACAAAAGCCCATGCACATTGCTCTCTGGATTCTCTTCCAGAATAATTGCTGTATGTATGATAACTGGTAATGTATTTTTCTACTTAGAGTTGGCATTCTCCTTGATTAAAAAGAAAAATGCAAAAAAAAAATCTAGATTTGGGCTTCATCAATATGCCTACTAAGGTGAATAAACTGATTTTTAAGTGCTATTTTTCAAGCAACCAGGTAGGTTGTTTCTACTGAATTCCATCATTAGTTCTTTTAATTTTACCAGTTATTAAGCCGAGTTGATATGATAATGTCAACCTGAAGATTAAAGTAGAGGTTTTGTTGTTTGTTTGTTTTTATTTTTTTAAGAGAAGCACAATGATGACAAGCTAACCTGATTTGGTAACTAAAAACTTACAAAATGTTAAACCTGAAAGTGCTTAAGTAATTGCTTTCATTATTCTTTTCTTTTATTCTTTTTTAATTTTTTTCTTTTTCTTTTTTCTTTGTAAATTGAAGTATAGTTGACACACAATATTCTATTAGTTTCAGGTGCCAAAATATGTATTGCAACGTCTGGTTTGTGGAGCTGGCAGATCAGTTATTGATTAAGTTCACCATCTTACTTGAGTGCAGTTTGTGACGCCCCGAAACAATTACAATAGTAATATCAAAGGTCACTGGGCTTCCCTGGTGGCGCAGTGGTTGAGAGTCCGCCTGCCGATGCAGGGGACACGGGTTCGAGCCCTGGTCTGGGAAGATCCCACGTGCCGCGGAGCGGCTGGGCCCGTGAGCCATGGCCGCTGAGCCTGCGCGTCCGGAGCCTGTGCTCTGCAACGGGAGAGGCCACAGCAGTGAGAGGCCCGTGTACCGCAAAAAAAAAAAAAAAGTCACTGATCACCATGAGAAATATTATAATAATGAAAAAGTTTAAAATATTGAGAGAATTACCAAAATGTAACACAGAGACCCAAAGTGAACAAATACTGATGGAAAAATGGTGCCGATAGACTTGCTCAATGCAGTGTTGCCACAAACCTTCAGTTTGCAAAAAACATAATATCTGTGAAGCACAGTAAAGCAAAGCATAATAAAACATGGTATGTCTGTACCACATCTTCTTTATCTACTCATCTATTGACAGACACTTAGGTCTTTTCCATTGCTTGGCTATTGTAAACAATTCTGCAATAAACATAAGGGTGCATATATCCTTTGGAATTCATGTTTTCATTTTCTTCAGAAAAATAACCAGCAGTGGAATTGCTGGACCATATGGAAGTTCTATTTCTAATTTTTTGAAGAACCTCCCTACTGTTTTCCACAGTAGCTCTACCAAGTTACATTCCTACCAATAGTACATGAGGGTTCACTTTTCTCCACATCCTCGCCAATGCTTATTATCTGTTGTCTTTTAGATGATGGCCATTCTGACAAGTGGGAGGTGGTACCTCATTGTGGTTTTGATTTGCTCTTCCCTGGTGATTAGTGATGTTGAGCATCTTTTCATATGTCTGTTGGCCATCCGTATGTCTGACTTGGAAAAATGTCTATTCAGGTTCTCGCCTCATTTTTTAAATCAGATTATGTTTTTTTATATTGAGTTACGTGAGTTCCTTGTCCACTCTGAATATTAAACTCTTACCAAATATATAATTTGCAAATATCTTCTCCCGTTTAGTAGGTCGCCTTTTTGTTTTGCTGATGGTTTCCCTCACTGTGCGAAAGCTTTTTGGTTTGAGGTAGTTCCATTTGTTTATTTTTGCTTTTGTTTCCTTTGCGTGAGGAGACAGATCCAAAACCTATGGCTAAGATGGATGTCAAAGAATATACTGTCTATGCTTCTTCCTGGAGTTTTATGGTTTCGGGTCTTACATTTAAGTCTTGAATACATTTTGAGTTTATTTTTGTATATAGTGTAAGAAAGTGGTCCAGTTTTATTCTTTTGCATGTAGCTGTCAAGTTTTCACAACACCATTTATTGAAGAATAATCATTACTTTCTAATCCAAATACTGCTTTACCACCTCTGGGTAACAAGTCCTGATATCCATCAAGAGTCCCCTCTACGTAGTAGAACAATAAAAGAGAACACTACTTCCACCAGTTTAAACATTACACCATCGCCATTTCTCGTGATAAATGAAAAGAAAAATCCATGAAAATTGACTGCTTTAAAGGAGAAGCTTCTCTTCTTAAAAATTGAGTTTTCAGAGCGTTCTCTTTTCTGCCCATCGTGAATTTTGCTAGTTTGAAAACATTCTGAAGAAGTTTTCTTTCCAACAGTCGTCACTTGGATATTCACCTTCCAAGGTCCACGTCATTGGCCACAGTCTAGGTGCCCACGCTGCTGGCGAGTCAGGAAGGAGGACAAATGGGACCATTGGACGTATCACAGGTTGGTCAAAGCTGCAAAGTTGGACTAAATGAAGCCTATACGGGGTCTAAAAGGACAGAAATTTGGCACAGACCTGCTTTTACCTGAGGAGACAAGTTTTCACATTTTCCGAATTAGATCACATGATCAGAGAAATTGGTGCGTTCTGAGACCTTATGAATTTGTTATTAATACCAATCTTTAGTCTACAGAGCCCTGTTTAACATATAAATACTGCATGTGACTAAAATGTGAATTAAGAACATCTGGATGTCTTATTCATATCTATTTTCTCTTTGTCGGGTATTCACAAAGGATGAGTTTGGTGAATAGAAGAAATGGCATAAATAATAGAAGCGATAGAATTAAACCCAAAGAGCTCAAAAATGTATCATTAATTATATTCTGCTTCATAGCAATTGATAATTAGTCCAGTCCTCATGAACCACAACCCGAGAGTGGTGGGGACAGATAGTCTGGGTGTCCTGGGCTGCCCAGGCTACATGCTGCTAATTAGATAAAAAATATGATTTTACAAATCTCAGACTGGTTGCCTTTAGCCAATGGAGTCATATGTTGGATACCCAGGTCCTACAACAACCTTGTAACTTTATAAGAAAGACTTTGCTATCCTGGATCTGAGAAGTGACTATTTCAGGAAATGATTACTTTATTCTTGCATCTTCCCTTCTTTATGTTCTTCCCAAATCCCCTGTCTCCGACCCCCTGATTCTCTTTTTTAATACTTTGGATAAGTTGGTTACATTTGCATCTGTGGGGGTGTCTGGGATATCTCTTTAACTTGCTGGAGAGAACATTCTTTCTCATAGTCCATAAATGCTTATGAGAGCCTGCTCAGTCAGGCACTTGCCAAGCTGTGGTCGCAGTGACTGTGAAAGCCAAGATCCTTGCCCTCACAGGACTTTATAGTATAGGTGGAACTCTTTTAGCTTGAAAATCTCTTAGGAGTCCAGTGTTTCCCAGAGTCTGGCTCTTCTGTTGTAACTGTGCTATTGACAGGGATTGTCCCAATGACTTAAGCATCCGTAAGTAGGGCCAAATTCCATGGTTTGAGGAAAATTCACTTTAATGCAAATAGTAAATTAGACACAGATTTCCCTTAGAAATTGGTAAGATAGGGAAGAACCAGCTTATTTCTTTGCACGCATTACTCATGATTACCACCAAAGCTGCACTCAGGTCTCTAAAGAGAAAGGTGAACATGCATGTCCACTGATAGACACTGACATGACGCATCCTATCTATTTTAGGGTTGGATCCAGCAGAACCGTGCTTTGAGGGCACACCTGAATTAGTCCGATTGGACCCCAGTGATGCCCAATTTGTGGATGTAATTCACACAGACGCTGCCCCCATAATCCCCAACCTGGGTGAGTTCCTCAATTTGTCCCCCTGGAGTGTTTTTTGAGTCTATACATAAGACTGTTTTAGAGTGTTTTGAGTCTTTACATTAACATCAACTTTCCCATATTTTAAAATTCCTCAGGTTTTGGAATGAGCCAAGTTGTGGGCCACCTAGATTTCTTTCCAAATGGAGGAAAGGAAATGCCCGGATGTAAGAAGAATGCTCTCTCTCAGATTGTTGACATAGATGGGATCTGGGAAGGTACAACGATTATGTATATGAAGAGATTTTCTTGGGGGTGGGGTGTGAATCTGTGTTTCCTTTTGATAAACTTGCTAAATATTTTGGTATTGTACAGGTCTCACATTTTCTATAACAAAGAACTTTTAGTTGTATCCCCAAGATACAGGTTTTCACTGGCGGAGGTGGACATGAGAAGACTATAGGAAAGAAAGTGTATTTGTAGTCAACTTTTCAAGGATCTAATTCAGGGAATTCACTACTCAGTCATACCTATCCCTTACAGACCAATCTTTTCCTCCTAGAGTTATTTTTCCATTTCATTTAGCTATGGCATAACTATTATAATCTTAAACAGATTATATTAAATTCTGCTTGCATCTCAAATCATAACTACCCTTCATAAATGATTTTGTTCTGTGACTGCCATGAGTTCACACTAATTAGAAAAATCTATTTAACAACTGTATTCTGACCATGGCATTAACTTGGAAAAATAAAATCTGTCACTGATGTGTAATCATGTCTGATTTTAAAGGAACACGCAACTTTGCGGCCTGTAATCACTTAAGAAGCTACAAGTATTATGCTGATAGCATCCTCAACCCTGATGGCTTTGCTGGATTTCCTTGTGCCTCTTACAGCGTTTTCAGTGCAGTAAGTAGATTCTATCTTGCACCTAAAGAATTTTGTGACCATCGCTTCTCATGACCAGTGTGGTTCACTATACATGACATGCATTCAGTGAATGTTACTATATGACTGCCACATGATTTATACTTTCAATAATACATGTTTATTTTAATAGTGATAAAGCATTGGAGAACTTTGGAGAAATGCACTTGTAAACTGAAATATCCCAAATCTACCTTGCTCTCTATCACTTCTGTATGTGTCAGCTAAATGTTCACACTTGGTTTGGAAATAATTCTAAGTGCAAAAATTGTCTATGGAAATCTGATCTATGGTTGCAGGATGCTGATGAACATGAACAACTTGTTTTAAATGTTAACCTTATAAAGGTATATGATTATGGGCATGTGGACATTTCTGTGCAGTCTCATAATTGCCAAGATTTTTTTTTGAGTGTCCATCTTTTTTTTGGTATTCTCTAAATATCTAAGTTGGGATCCTTAAATCTGATCTTGAATATGACATATCAATTGCCTGGGGGTTTTTTTACTATTGCTTTTCCTTTCACAATAATTTTTTTTCAAATAAAAATGTATACCCTATGTTATTTAATATGTAAATTTTCAAGTAACGTGCTAGGTGAAATTATAATTATCAAGTAGATATACTTTAGCAATGAAGAGACAGGATCTGATTCCTGGTTCTACCATTAAATAGTTGAATGATTCGGGGCAAAATACTTAACTTCTCTAAGGCACTTCCTTCATTTCAAAATGTAAATAAAATGGTAGATTCCATAGATTTGGTGGGAGGATTTAATAAGATAACATGTTTTAATTGCTTAGCCCAGAATCTAAAATATAATAATTAGCGTTCAACAAATGTTAGCTATTATGTGTAGGGGAGAGGGGCTGGGTGCATATTTTATTCACAATGTAGCTTGCATATGCAACGAGAATGCCCCCCCCTCTTTGGTCTAACTTTATTTTTATTTTCTTCCCAAATCCGTATTTTCTAGGTAATGGGGAAAGCAAACAAACACAGAAGCTTTAGGTTTCATCCAGTTAAAATTTAATCTGATTCAATAATATAAACAGTCCTTTTAAGTGATGCTCAGACACTTTTATAGGAAAACAATTCTCAGTTTTGCAGATTTCTCAGCCTTTGGACCACCTCTCTCCAAGCTGGTATTGGGCAAGGTGATCATGGTGGTGGTGGTCAGTGTGTGTGTGGAGCGCAGAGAGGAGGCTTGGGGGTCCGCCTTCTTGACGGGCTCATAGCTGTCATCTGCAGGTGATGTCTGGGCATGTCCAAGCTACTGGCTTGGGCAATGCTCTCAGAGAGCTTTGGCCATTTCTTCCTGGCTGGCTCAGTTTCCCTTAGCTTTTGCTGAATGCGGACCCTGAGATTCAGCCCATTCCCCATCTGGTCCACTGATTCAGGAGTTCACCACTTTCCTCTACTGTGGGTCAGCCTTGCCCTTTCATAGCAGGAATTTTTATGTCCATCTGCCTCCGCCTCTGTTCATCCCCCTCCTTCTCTTCTCCTTGCAGTTTCTTGGCCCACGAAAAAAGGACATTTTCCTATATGATATCCATCTTCTCCAGACCTCATGGCTAAGCCTGACTGACCAACTAGAGCATCTTCCCTTCACACTGGGAGAATTCTGAGATCTGAATCTTCCAGACTTGATATGCTAAGTGGGAGCTAGAGAAAATTGAGAAAAGCTTGACTTTTAAGTCTATTGTCCTCCCAGTGAGTCCTATTTTGTGAGCCAGAAGCTGATTATCACCTCCTGCTCTTTCTTTTGCAATTTTTCTAAAATAAATTCTAACCACCTAAAGGCAGATGGGTGTCTTGGGGCAACCGGAACAACTTAGAGAGGCAAAAGAGAAAGGATTAAAATGTAAATAAATAAATAAATTCTCTTAGTTAATTTTTATAATATTTATGCTAGTGTCATGTTATTTAATAGTGAAATTGCTGACTTATCATTGTAAATAATGAGACATTTTTAACCTTTGTTGAGATACTGTTAAAGTCTTCTTTTACTATTAGAAGACGATTGGCTTTAAAATATTTGAAAATTCAACACGTAGAATAAGATGGTACACTTTTAAAAAAAGAGCCTCCTCATTCATCATTTGTTTATTCTCCTTAGAACAAGTGCTTCCCCTGTCCAAGTGAAGGCTGCCCGCAGATGGGTCATTATGCTGATAGATTTCCTGGGAAAACCAAAGAAGTGGGCCAGGTATTTTATCTAAACACCGGTGATGCCAGCAATTTTGCCCGTAAGCCCCTATTTTATTTGTCTTAAATTCTCAATACTGTGTATCTTATCACATCCAGTGGAAATATGTGAAATTGCTTTTCTGTACAAAAGTTTTAAACACTCCTCCCCAAAATGGAAAAACACATCAATGCCATGCTCAATGTGAACATGCTAATTTGGGTGGCAGAACAGAGTTTAGGGCCTGAATTATCAATGATGCAAAAATAAATTTCTTCACAGTTGATTCTGGTACCAAATTCAGGAGGCTTCTTCTGCTCCAGCCTCTTCATACGCTATTAAAAGTTTCACTGTGCAAAATTCTGAGGTTTTTAGAAGCAGAAAAGCAACCCAGGAGAGAGATGGCAGAGGTTGTGGGAGTGGAAAGGAGGTGACAGATTCCAGAGATATTAGGATTGTAGACTCCATGTGTGATGGGAATCAGCGAATGCAGGAATGGTGAGACTTGGGGACAGACCCTGGGTTTCTTTTCTGGGTAATAGAGGAGGAAAACTATTTGATGGGAGTCAATAGGGTTATTAGCTGCATTGTAAAAACTAAAGCTAAATTTTATCTCCTTCCCAGTTTGGCCCAGGCTAGCTCTAAATGGCAAAAAATTGTAGTTCACTATTGACTAGTACCATAAAATGGTTACCATAAATTAATACAATTCCAATGGTGATGAAAAGTTGAATTATAGAATGTTAAAGATAAATATAGATTATTTAGACAAAAAGATGACAGTACTCTAAAATTTTGTGATCTGTAAAAATGAAATAAACTGATGAAAATACCACACTATTATTTTTCCATTATCTTTTAACATAAAGTTCTTATAATGTTCAAGAATAAATTGTTAGGTTAAAAAAATTGAAAACAAAATATATAACTTAGTCCCTTGGCTTGAAATCTTTTGACTTTGGAAAGGGTCTGTGTTCCTCCCCTCCCCCAATGTCTGCCCTCTGAACATTTAGTTAAAGGAATATCCATCACTATTTGATTAGAAGAACTACCAAAACCATACAAAAATTATTCAAAATTCAGCAGTAGTGGAATCCAAGTTAGCCTGTTTCCAGAATAATTTTCCTAAAAGCTGATAGTTTGCAAATATTTCCCCCTTGCAGGTTGGAGGTATAAGGTGGCTGTCACACTGTCTGGAAAGAAGGTTAGAGGACACATACTAGTTTCTTTGTTTGGAGATAGAGGAAACTCTAAGCAGTATGAAATTTTCAAGTGAGTAAACTACTACTCTAAGCTCCTTCAATGTTGGAATACTTCACACATACAATGTATGTCATGGACATAAGAGTTTATTCATTACTATATGGGAATATAGGGAAGGAAAGGATTTTTCCCTTTACCTTTCTTGGCTCTTTGGCTGGTCTGGTAATCAAATTAACATAGGACAGATTAACAGGGGAAAAAACTAATTTAATTATGTACATATGGGGGTCCCAGAAGAATATGAGACCCACAGGCAGTGAGACAATTGAGGCTTATATGCCATTCTGAGCTAAGGAGAAGGGACAGGGGTCTGGGACTTCAAAGGGGAGAAAGACGATCCACAGTAAGATGGGAAGAACAAAGGTTTGGTGCACAAAGGTTTGCCATGACAGGCAGAGACAACAGGACACGGAGAGGAATTTGATCTCCAGGCCCAGCTGAGCTCCCCGCCAGCCTAGCACACCTAACCCATATTCCTTGTAGCTATCTCAGGTGATAGTTCCCTTCTTGAACCAGGCCTTCTATCTAAATTCTTTTAGGCAGTTAAGGGAGAGGTAAAAGTTATCCTTGAGTCTGCTGGGTCTTGATTTCCTTCAGCTCGAAATAGTCCACCTGCCAAAGTGGCACATTCTGGGGAGACTTGTTCTTAACCCCTTCAGAAGTACAGTACTGCCATGTGTCATTAAAGGGAAGAGATTATTTCACCCTTGTACCTTAATACATTTTAGAACTCTGTTTCTAAATTTTTTCTCTGCTATTTCCTGAGAAAACCACAGATGTTTATTTTGATGCATGATTTATAATCACTAAATAATTATTCTACCCACAAAACGACTGGAAAAGGATGATATAATGATGTCATCATTTATTAAATTGTGGGAGGATTGTGACTATAACATGTTTGAAGTTTTATGAAAATAAGGATGACTTCAAAGTAGTATGAAATATTGATGGCAAATGAACTACCACTGAGTTGGCATACATGTCTACACTTATTTAACCATTAGATTCACAAATGTACTATCAATCATCTTACTAGAGATACATTGTTAACTGCTTTTAGAAACATATATGTGTATATTTATATGTATGTTTATGTATATTCATGTATGTTTTTATTAACTTCTTCATTCCCAAGGGGCATTCTCCAACCAGACAGTACTCATTCCAATGAATTTGACTCAGATGTGGAAGTTGGAGATGTGCAGAAGGTTAAATTTATTTGGTACAATAACGTGATCAACCCAACTCGACCCAGAGTGGGAGCATCCAAGATCAGTGTGGAACGCAATGATGGAAAAGTGTAAGTAATAAAAATCCAAAGAGATTTGAATCATTGAGTCACGTTTATAATTCTACTCCCATTGAAAGACAACTTTAAGTCACCTACAGTGGTTCTCCTATATCTCAGTCACCACTGCTTCCTAATACCTTTTGTTTCTTTAGAAGAAAGTGTACATCTTTAGGAAAACAACTTTGATAGATTTGTAGCTGACTGTTGTATGATCGGATACAAGTGTTAGAATGAGAATCTGGCTTCACAATCCTAAGGTGAAAAGAAAGAGTTCATTTAGCAGCTGTGCCTTGTGCTATGTGTATCTTCCCCAAGCTTCCTGGGTTCACCAAATTGCCACTTAAATTACCAAGAAAACAACTTATCAAGGAATACAAATAGATTGTCCTGTGTCATTAGTCCTTTTAGTGAAGACAAAGGTCAACTCTTGGTTCTAATCAAGACCAAAGTGTGTGTGAACCAACGGATATTTACCAGAGTGAACTACCAGAAGCAATGAGGTGATGATGATGATGATAATCATAACAATACCAATATCAGCCCAAGTGTTTTGAGTATAAAGCCAAATTCTGAGGCACGGTGCTATGCTGCTTCTGCCGTCATATCGTTCAGTCCTCATGTAAGTCCAGTGTGGAGACTTCTGCTTCTGGCAAAGATGGAGTAACAAGAGCCCAGATTTACCTTCCCAACTGAAACAAACAAAGATTCAGACAAAATATAATCAAACCACAGTTTTCAAGACTCTGAACATTAGGCAACAAAGGAAAGTGATCTCTGAGAGATAAGAAACAAAAAGGTAGAGTCTTCAAATTGTCCCGGCTTACTGCCTTGACAGAGTCTCCAGGATGTCACACAAAGAGGAAAAGTTCAGGCAGAACCCAGTAAACTACCTGAGTTGAAGAAACAGAACTAAGAATCCAAAAAATCCAAGGCAACTGGACTTCACGGGACAGAGGACCAGAGAGGAGAGAGCTACAGAGAGGAAATCTCAGGGAGCTGGGCAATTTCCTTAAACATTCAGCAGAGGACTGATCAGCACATATATATGAGGAAACTAGCCAAGGTCTGTGAAGTATCCACCTGAAAGGATTAGAGAGAATAGTACCCAGTACTCTTGCAGGGCTGGGAACAGTACTTGTTTCCTCCAACCAGACCAGAAAAGCTCATAATTCAGGAAATGTTGGGTAGAGTATTTAAGAAGGTCTTCCCTCAGTAGCGGGAAAAAAAATTAGCCTAGAATTAGCAAGACCTGAAAGGATCAAACTGTTTCCAGATAACTGCACCCCAGAACAGAGCTCAAGAAAATTTATAGGAATACAAAATTATCCAGCAGTTAACAGGCTAAAATCCACAATATATGACATTAAATGAAAGTTTTCCATGTATATAAAGAAGCAGGAAAACGCAACCTATAATGAGAAAATCAATCAATTGAAACCAAACCAGAGCCGACACAACTGTTAGAATAGCAGACATAGATTCAAACAGTTAGTAAACCTGTATTCCATTGGTTTAAAAAGGTCAGTAGAGGTATGGCCTATATATAGAAAAAAGGCCCAAGTTGAGTTTCTAGAGATGAGAACTACAATATCTGAAATGAAAGAGCAGATTAGACATTGTGAGAGAAAAGATTAGTGGAGTTGAAGAGGTAATAGAAAGTATCCAAAATGAAACACAGAGAGAAAAAAAATTTTTGATGAAAAGAATATCAGTGATCTGTGAAATAACAAGAAGTCTAATATAGTTCTCATTGAAGACTCCAAAGGAGGAAGGAGAGAAATATATATCTGAAGAAATAATGGCTTCAAAAATTTCAAACATAGTGAAAACTGTAAACATATAGATCCAAGTGATACCACAAAAAACATGAAGAGAACTATGCCAACACACATGAAAATCAAACTGCTCGAAACCAGTTATAAAGAGGAAAACTTAAAAGCAGCCAGAGAAAAAACACACATTACCTACAGAGGAATAAAGATAACAATTACAGGCAGATTCCACATAAAAAACAATGCAAGTGAGAAAACAGTGGAACAACATCTTTAAAGTACTGAAAGGAAAAAACCGTTAACCTAGAATTCTATATCCACAAAAGTATCATTCAAAGGAAAAGATGAAATAAAGACTCTTCAGACATATCAAAGCTGAAAGAATTCATCACCAACCCATCAACACCATGAGAAATGTTAAAGGAAAGTCTTCAGAGAAAGGAAAGTTATTCTGGTTGTAAAAGAATCTACAGAAAGGCGTTAAGAGCGTAGGAGATAGTAACTACGTTGGGAAACGTATGAGATTTTAAAATATGGTTATTTAAGTCTTTAAAAATAATTGACAGTTTAAAAAGTAATGGCAATATTTGGGGGAGGGGCTGTTATAACGTGTATAAGTAAAATATATGAGAACAATGCCATCAGGCATTAGGTAGGAGGGAGAAATGGAAACACACTCTTATCATGTTCTTATACCATATGTAAATTAAAATATTACCACTTGAAGGTAAAATGTGATGTTAAAAATATATGGTATAAATTCTAAAGCAACCGCTAAAATAGTAAAACAAAGAACTATAGCTAATAAGCCAAAAAAGGAGGTTAAATGGAATTTTTTAAGGCATAAAAAGGGGGAAAAACAGCATAGGGAACAACTTGCAAGATAATAACCGTATCAATAAATGTATTAAATTAAAATACGACAATTAGAAGGCAGAGATTGTTTAACTGGATTTTAAAAACTCAATACACAACCGTATGCTACCTACATGAAATGTACTTTAAATATAAAGACACAAATAGATTAGAAGTGAAAGAACAGAAAATGGTATTCTATTAATTATTAGGGAAATGCAAATTAAAACCACAATGAGATACCAACATAAACTTATTTAAATGGCTAAAATTTAAAAGATTGACAATATCAAGCACTGGTGAGGATGTGAAGAAACTTGAATTCTCATATAACTGTTGATGGGAATGTAAAATGATGCAACCACTTTGGAAAACTCTTTGATAGTTTCCTAAAAGGCCAAACATACACCTACCTAAAATTCAGCTGTGTTTCTCTTTTATGTATTTACCCAAGAGAAAAGAAAGCATATATTTATACAAAGATTTGTACATAAATATTCATATTACCTTTTATTGCAATAGTCAAAATCTGGAAATAACCAAAAGTCCACCAACAAGGGAATGGATAAACAAATTGTGGTCTGTACAATGGAATACTACTCAGCAGTGAAAAGGAACAAACTAGTGATACATGCAGCAACATAGATGAATCTCAAAATAATTATACTGAACAAAATTATACTGAATGAAAGAAGCTAAACAAGAGTGCATACACCTTTGATTCCATTCATATAAAATTTTACACAATTCAAAGTAGTCTATAACGACAGTAGGCCAGTGGTTGCCTGGGGAAAGGGAAGATGGAAAGGGATGGGAAGGAGAGATTACAAAGGATAGGAGGAAATTTTTGGAATAATGGATATGTTTACTCTCTTGATTGTGGTGATGGGAAATAAGTACTGTTATTATCCCCATTTTACAGATAATTCAGTGAAAGCTCAATGCCAGAATTCATGTGCAGGAAATCTGACTTCAGCAAATCCTTAACTACCACAATAGAAATTCAGATCACCTTTATTTATATATACTGTGTGCCCTTCACTTCTTGTGACCCTTTTCAATATTAGGGGTTTTTTTGATGGTGTATCTTAATTTATTATATTCTAATGGGAAAAATGAAGAACAACATTAACTTACGGATTGCCATCAAATGAGAGGGAGCTTTTAGTCAAAGTCCTTCACTAATTTGCACTGAGTTTCATCTTGTCCAATATTTTTCTTATTTTTTTCTTTTTTAAAATATTTATTTATTTTAACATCTTTATTGGAGTATAATTGCTTTACCTTGTTGTTTTAGTTTCTGCTGCATAACAAAGTGAATCAGCTATACGTATACATATATCCCCATATCCCCTCCCTCTTGCATCTCCCTCCCACCCTCCCTATCCCACCCCTCTAGGGGGACACAGAGCACCGAGCTGATCTCCCTGTGCTATGCAGCTGCTTCCCACTAGCTAGCTATTTTACATTTGGTAGTGTAGATATGTCCATGCTACTCTCTCTTTGTCCCAGCTTACCCTTCCCCCTCCCCATGTCCTCAAGTCCGTTCTCTACGTCTGCATCTTTGTTCCTGTCCTGCCCCTAACCTTTCTTTAATTTGCTATTTGCACATCGGCTAGCCATTAGATTACAGAGAAGAAAATGAAGATGAAGAGAAAAGAGCATTTTTCTGAGCATTTTTTATGTGCCAGGCACTTTATATATGCTTCTGTATCTTATTAAAGAACGTTAGCTCCAAAGCCTCCTAAGTATTGCTCAGTCTTAATGAGTAAATTAGTCATTCAATTCAATACTGAATTAAAATAAGAATGCCTAGCCACTGTAACACCAGGACCTCAGGATCTTTACTCTGGCTGATTTCTTGTCATGCCGCTGACCCTACTCTTCCTCAGGTGCATTCACTGACGGTGTGCCGTGTTTAGTAGGTGCTTTGGGGATGTGACAGATGGACCCTCCGTGTCCTCTGGCGTGTCCAATGATACCTCTTCTTTCTGCTATTGCATAGCCATGGGATAAAATTAGAAAGGAAAATGCAGTCCTTTATACCCAAGAGGTATTCACTCGGCCAGTGTCTAGTTTGGGGCACAGAGTGTGCCACTCACTCAGCCTGAGGGGAAGGAAGTGGCTGTCATCAAACTCCACACACCAACTGTGTGTCAGGAAGAGCTGACTTTTTGTTTTCTCTCCCCAGGTTCAACTTCTGTAGCCAAGAAACTGTGAGGGAAGATATTCTGCTTACCCTCACCCTGTGTTAGGAGCTGCTGACATGTGAACACTGAATCTTACTGCTAATAAAATCTAGTGGTGAAGCACTACATTCCTTTCTTTGCCATCATGTCCATTATTTCCAATGAAATGTTTGGATAATGTGATTAAGTTCCAATATTTGGAGCTGGTCTGAAAACCCACAAATGACTGTTGAATTTTGCTACATGTTACCTGGCATTTGAACGTGGGAATATTGTTTACTTGATACTGACGTCATGCCCATTACTATTACTGATGTCATTCTGATCACTTAAGGCAGGCTTCCAGGTCCAAAGTGACCCTCTTGTTGGTGGTGGGCACACATGATAAGTACCCACCTTTGCCACTTTTTCCATCATCTTTAATCGATATCTCAGGAGGATTGACACATAGGGAGTCTCCAGTTCTAATCTGAACTTTTCTCTTTCAAATCCTTGGCCATGTCTATTTCTGTGTCTGTGTCAGTTGGGCCCTCTGAGAATCAGACGCCAGGGAAATGTCTGTGATGGATGAAAGAGGAGAGAGCAGGAGTAGGCAGGAGATACTTCAGACCTCAGTGCAGGTCTAACACCCATGAGAGGGGAAAGGAAGGAAAGATTGGGTGGGAAGAGCCCCAGCCCTCAGCAAATGTCTGAGAAAGTCTTGGCCAGGTCGATGGGGAGTCCCCAAGGGAAGGTGACCCTTGGCAGGAATCCTACTTCAGGCAGGAGTAGACGGGCTCTTGTACCCATGCCGTGCTCAGCCATGGGTTGATGCAGCCGGCAGCAGCGTGGCCTCTGTGTGAGTGCCCCGCGGATCCAAGGGGCGGCAGCTGGGCTGCCAGTCATCTCTGGTCCTGCAGCAGGTTTTCCTGAAGGGATCTGAGCGGCACACCTCTGTGGCCACCACAGTGTCCCACCTTGTTCCTTTTTGGATTTCTCTGGAAATGACACCAGCTTGGTCATTTCCTCATTGGAACTGAATTAAATACATTACTTAATTCAACAAACATTTATGGAGCCCCCATTACTATATTCCAGACACTGCTGTTGGCAAGAAGGATGTAAAATAAATAAAATACATTTCTCACCCTCCAGGAGGTTGTAGTCTGATGAGGGAGCTGGACAAGGAAACAGTTATGAAACAGTGTCAGGAAGTATGAGTTACTATCCTGGGAGGAAAGAAGCGTTGGCATTTGATTTGGGGAGAGAGGTTGAGAGCAGGGGTAGGATGGAGAAAGGCTATATAAAGTAAGTAAAGGGAAAGAAAAGGGGGTTAAGCCTCCCCAAGGAGTGTAGGGGGCCAAGGGTAGGGTAGCCTGTGCCCCAGGTACCCATCCTATGAACAATTCTGACACTTTCTCTCTGTGGTTCAGATTGCGCAGCAGAGTCAATCCCCAGTAACACTTTTCCTCCTACTCTCCACTCCCCTTACTCGTGCTTCCTAGAGTCACTTCCCAGATAAACTCTCTGCACCCAAGCCTTTATCTCAGACTCTGTATTCAGGGGAGCCTAAAATAAGACCAGGGGTGAGCATTCCAATAGAGGGGACAGCTTGTCCAAAAGTATAGTACCTGAGCATGGAGTGTTTGGCAAACTGCAGTGTGTTACATGTTGTAGACCATGTTCAGAGAGGGGAGTCATGGGAGATGGGAACAGATTGGGCTCGATTGACCACTTATTGCTCTAACAAGCACATGTTGAGCACCTAATGTGTGTAAGGCACTCTGCTAGGCACGAAGAACACACTGTGAGCAAAAGGGGGACCCAGTGCCTGCTTCTGAAGGTCCATGACCGTCAGATGATGGAAGATTCTCTAAGTGATGAGCAGAGACCCCCAAAGGGCTTTGAGAAGGGCAGTGACTTGACCCATGTTTGGGGTTTAAATCAATCCAATTGGTACTTGCATGGAATGCAAGTTCTGATCCATTTCTTGATCTAAATCCTGCTCTACTTGGCCCAGAACTTTCAGGTACTCTGGGATCCTGAAAGCTGGGGCTGTTCTGGAAATTCCCAGGCCCCCCTATAGAGGGTGCAGACTTTTGGGCCTAATTCTCCCCAGTTGGCACCAGAGTCTGTCTGCCCTGAGACTTTCACTTGTTAGCCAGCCCACAAGAACGGGTGGAATCTACCAACGGCCCTCAAGGACTTTGGGAAGTCTGAGCTACACTCAGAACCTGAATTCACATCCCACAGACAGGGCATCTCTGATGAAAGAAAAAGAAAGAAGTCAATGGTTGACTGATGATAAGGCAAAGTTTTGCACCCCCCACTTCTGTTACTACAAACACAGGGAGACATTCAACCAGTTCAAGGGATATTTAGAGCTGTGGTTCAAACGAATGCAGGTGAGTGTCCAGGCTGTGAAAAAGACTTAGAAAACAGCTTTTACAGGGCAAACACTTCTCTGGAATTAAGGGGCTGCTAGAACCCAGCTTGAGCCAACCTACTCCTCCCCTCAAATTTACAAGATCGTTCTCTTACAAGATGGCAAGGTATCTATACATTGTGAACTTGAAATTGAAGGAGAAAACAAGGACAGAGCTGACTGGCTAGAGGAAGGCAGCTACTCGGCTCCATCTGGATGTGTGGACATGGCAGATAATGGCTGGCAACCTCATTCTTCACCTTTGTGACTTTCAAGGCGTCATACATCTTGAAGACAGGAAAGCTGTCTGGTGGAAATGAAGTCGCATTTTCAGAAGAGATCCACAGATTTGTAGGCACATGAGTCCTGCCTTAATTCCCTGAATCTGACCAGGATATAAGTTCATTCAACATATTTCAGTTGTTACTCTTATTTAACAGCCTCGCCCAGGAATCTTTCCATCTAGTGTGGAGTGAATGAACTGGTCTAAGAGGCTTTAAAGGAGAAGCAGCTTAGACCCCAGTCTTGCTAGGGGCTTTGTCCAATTAAATCCCTCAGGGCATTTAAACAAGAGCCAGTGCATTAGAGCACGGCGTATATTGACAGATGTGGGAGTTTTCTCACTGTCTTAGAAAAGAATAGACGCTTATCTGATTCTGTGTACCCAAGAATGGTGACAGTGAGTGCAATGAGAGCTGCTCTCTCTGAATCCCAGGCCTGGCTGAGCTGAGTTTCTGTATTGGTTAGCTGCTGCATAACAAATCATCACTAAACTCGGTGGCTTTAGACAGGTTTGCTCACAAATCTCCAGGTTAACTAGGTGTTTCTTCTGGTCTTGACTGGATTCACTCATGTGTCTGCAGTCAGAGTGGGTTGAGTCAGAAGTGCAGCTTATCCTGTCTGGGTCTCTCACATACTTAGGGGTCGGCTGGATTTGAGCTGCTCCAAGATGTTGCTGCCATCATGTTTAATAGCCAAACCAAGTCACACAGCTAGCCCAGATTCAGGTGGTGGCGTAATAGACTCCAGTTATTGATGGAAGAAGCTGCAAGATCACATGGCAAAGGGCAGCTTCAGGAAGGGGAGGGGGTAAAGAACTGTGACCATTTTCACAATCCATCTGTCATCATCTAAACTGTTTCTCCACCCGGGGAAGCCTGGGGCTGGGGAAGGAACAGGTCAGGTGTCAGGAGGCTTTTCACAGCAAGGGGTCAACCCAGGCTCCAGACTCTGGCCTTTTTTTTTTTTTTTTTTTTGCATTACGCGGGCCTCTCACTGTTGTGGCCTCTCCCGTTGCAGAGCACAGGATCCAGACGCACAGGCTCAGCGGCCATGGCTCACGGGCCCAGCCGCTCCGCGGCATGTGAGATCTTCCCAGACCAGGGCACGAACCCGTGTCCCCTGCATCGGCAGGCGGACTCTCAACAACTGCGCCACCAGCGAAGCCCTCTGGCCTTCTTATACTGCCTTTTCCTCACTGCTGTCATCAGAAGTGAGGGTGCCCTTTTGGTTCACTTGCTTTTGATGTTTGTAGAAAACAAAGTGCTTCGATACAGCACACTTATTCTTGAACAACTAATGCTGATGAATACAGGGTTGCTTCTTCTTATCAACATAATGCAACAGTCCTGATCAGCTTTCCTGATCAGCAAATCCACTCCCCAGTGTTGCCAGTCACTCTTGATAACTCAAGAAGATCATCTCTTCATTATTTCAAATCCCCTGCCCACTGGCACTGAGCCACTAACTGTGCACTTTGGTACAAATTAAGTAGAGTCAGTTGATTTAGGATTGCTAAATTTACTACTGCAGAACCACTTACTTCTTGCTGAAGGTGCCCAGCTCACAACTTCACCTCCATCTTTTGGTGCACATCCAGGCGTTCCCAATAGGACCCATATCCCATTGCTAATTAATTCAGGGACAGAGGGGCGGAGGGGATCTGAGGACGACCTGCCGAGGTCTCCAGAGTGGTTTCATTTCTTGGGTTTCCCTGGGTGTCACAGTTCAACAACTTCATGGATTCCATGAGATGCCCCAATATTCTCCCAACAAATCTCTCCTTTTTTAAAAAAATTAACTATCCAGAATTGATTTCTGTTGCTTACAACAAAAGCCCTATAACTAACATACCTCTAAAAAGTTACTGTTTAAATAGTTAATCGTCTCTCCTTCACTGTTGTTTCACGGGTGGGGTGGAGAGAGTAGCCAACATACACAAGGAGCAGAGACCACTATCAACATGTTCAATGTACATATCTTTTGCTCCTTAAATTCCACTTGTAGGAATTTATCCTACAGACACACCATCCATCCAGAAGACAAATGTATAAGAATATTCAGGGGGCTTCCCTGGTGGCGCAGTGGTTGAGAGTCCGCCTGCTGATGCAGGGGACACAGATTCATGCCCCAGTCTGGGAAGATCCCACATGCCACGGAGCGGCTGGGCCCACGAGCCATGGCCGCTGAGCCTGCGTGTCCGGAGCCTGTGCTCCTCAACGGGAGAGGCCACAACAGTGAGAGGCCCGCGTACCGCAAAAAAAAAAAAAAAAAAAAAAAAAAAGAATATTCAGTAAGGCATCCTTTTTAATAGTAAAAGATTGGAAACAACCACATACTCATCAGTAGAGGACTGATAGTGAATATCCAAATATCAGAATACTGTGCAGCAGGTAAAAAGATTGGAACACATCTGTATGCACTGATAACAAATGGTTTTCAAGACATATAATTAATTTTCAAAATCAGTTTGCAAGTGCTTCCTTGGTGGCGCAGTGGTTAAGAATCCACCTGCCAATGCAAGGGACACGGGTTCAATCCCTGGCCTGGGAAGATCCCACATGCCACGGAGCAACTAAGCCCATGTGCCACAACTACTGAGACTGTGCTCTAGAGCCCGTGAGCCACAACTACTGAGCCCACGTGCCACAACTACTGAAACCCCATGTACCTAGAGCCCCTGCTCCACCGCAAGAGAAGTCACCTCAATAAGAAGCCCACGCACCGCAATGAAGAGTAGCCCCTGCTCGTCACAACTAGAGAAAGCCCGTGCACAGCGACGAAGACCCAACACAGCCAAAAATAAAATAATTAATTAATTTTTAAAAATCAGTTTGCAAAATAATGTATAGGATTTGTTAATCATTTATATTTTGTATGTTTTTAAATAAAATATAATATATATATATACTCATAGTGGATAGAATATCTTGGAAGGACACACAAGGAGCTGGTGAAGCATCATTTTTAACTCTGTATTGTATCAGATGTAGAGGGGCATATATTACCTATTTACAAACATGAGTGAAAAGAATTTTTTTTAAGAAAGAAAAACTAAGCCCTAAATGCCCATGCCTCTCCCCTTGAGTGTCTGGAGCCCACACTTGCTCTCACCACCCCACACGAGTGGCTGTTGGAGATTAAACTTTCCTTTCCTGCCCAGAGGACGTCACATGAGCTCTGATCACCTTAAGGCAGTTTCAACCATTGAACTGCTCTGCAGGGGTGAGCGTGGAACCCACAGATGAACTTGGCAGTGAGGTGAGCTGAGGGGGAAGTAGGCATGGGCGCCTGACCTTTGGGGAACCTGTGACAGATCATGTGATGATTGTTTCTCCTAAATCTAATCAGATGTTTATATTCTTGCTTCTCTGAAGAACAACATCTTTTCTCCTCCTTAGAACTGTGCCCTCTCACCACTCCCAGGACTGAAATCCACTCGGAGAATAAGGATAAAATGTCTATGAACTCTATTCATATGTACATTCTTTCTTTCATTAATTTATAACCACTTCAGTGTCAGGCAGTGTCAGTGTCAGAAGGCAGAGGGCACAGCAGTGGCCAAAGTAAATGAGGTCTGTGTCCACATGGAATTGCATTCTAGGTGGGAAAAGGAAGATTGCAAATAAATAGAAAAACAAGAGAGATAATTATAACTTGTGACAAAGTGATGAGAAGGAAACAAATAAGGTGCTAGGGATTGGGTGGGAGGCTGGCAGTGGAGGGGCTTCGAAGGTGGCCAGGGGTGGCGTCATTGAAAAGGTGACATTTAATCTAATAATTGAATGACAAGAAGGAGCCAACCCAATGGAGGTCTAAGGAAGAGAGTTTCAGGCCACCGGAACGGTAAGTGCAAAGGCCCTGAAGTAGGAAAGAACTTGGCATGTTTGACGGAGGCCACTGTGGTCATGTGGGGAAGGTCAAGTGGACAGCAGGAAGAGAAGAGGTCCAGGAGGCAGACAGAGTCATCTGACATCTCCTATCAGCCAAATTACCTATTTTACCCACTGTTAGATTATCACAAATCTCGTCCTGCATCAGCACTGCAACATCAAAGGAAAGCATAAATGGCTTTGTCTTCTCCACGGTCTTTGTCAAGTGCTCCAGCACCTGCCTGGACCATATGAACAGACTTCCAAAGCTTGAATACCTCATCACTTAGGTCAACCAGATGGCTCAAGTCTGGAGAAGGGGGACATTTATTTTCTATTTCAACTTATTCTGTGTAAGTACTTCCCCTATTCTTCGCGGTGGATTGACACTCAACAAACCTTGTTGATAACTTGCTCAGAACAGCTGATATTCAGCAGCTCCTTATTTCACTCTGGATTCAAATCCCATCCATCACTCATTAGCTGTGTGACTTTATAGGCAACGAAAGACCTGTCCCTCTGTTTCCACATCTGTAAAGGGAGGCAAATAATGGTACCTACCTCCTGGGGTTGTTGTAAGACTTTAAATTAGGTAATACATGGAAAGTACTCTGACTGCACATACTAAGCCTCACTAACTGTTGTCTGCTCTTCCTTATGACTCTAGGGCAAGTCTTTTCCGTTTTCTTCATAGAAGGGCCCTCCAGCGTGGACCCCAGTGTCCTGATTATTCAGGAGCAGAGTGAACTTTGACACGGAGGCATATTTAACTTGGGGGCGGGGTAGGGCACCAATGGCATTTGCCACGTGAAGGCTTATCTGCTTGTTGTGTGAACCAGACAAGCTGCTCACAGATGTTTGGGTCAGTGGGTAATTCATGACAGCCTCAGAGGGTAGAGTCTTGTAGGACAGGTGTGCAAACTTTGGATGGTCTGAGGAAACTCGACAGACATTACGTGGTCTGGTGACATGGGTTTTATGGGCTCCTGAACACAGCTATTCCAAATTATAGCAGGATAATATAATAATTGTTATTGTTTTAAACCCTTACATTTTGGGTTGGTTCATCCCATAGCAATAGGTAACTGGAACACTAGTTAGTGGGAGATTGTGGTCAGAGGCTATTATGGGGGCCGTTGACTCTGTCTCCAAAGCTCATGTGCTCAAGTATTACTAGACTGCCAGAGATAGAGATAGACAGACAGACAGACAAAAAGAAAGAGGAGGTTTTCTTAGACACTTCTTTTCACTATCAGCGATTTGCAAGGGCATTTCCAGCCATTCTAAGCGAGAAACACAGCCCTCCACGATTAGAGTTTGCTGCAGTGTCCTCAGCGGGACTTGTACTAGGTGATAAAATAAAAAATTGGAAAGTGGGGCCCACTCAGCTCATAGTTACAGGCACATGTACATAGGCGCAAAGTTAGAGACCTTTCACCTCCTTTTATTCAAGCATTCTTTCATCTTCCCAGACTTGTGGGAAGATTTGACCTCTATTATTAATCTTGTTTTGTGTATTTGTGCAGATTAAGCTATTAAGTGCACACAGTATGTTCTATAATCACCTGCTGTTTCCTCGAAGCAGTGTCCAATTGATAAGGCTCCAGTATAAGAAAACAGCCCGGGCACTTGATCCAGAGGGAAGGAAGGCCTAGGACATCCAACAGGGTAAGTCTCCCGCCAGCTGTGAAGGAGGGAGGTGGGGCAAAGAGCCTTGCATTCTTTTTTTTTTTTTTTAAGATTCCTTTTTTTAAAAAAAAAAAATGGTACAGTTACTTTTTAAAAATTTTGTTTATTTATTTATTTATTTACTTTTGGCTGTGTTGGGTCTTCGTTTCTGTGCGAGGGCTTTCTCTAGTTGTGGCAAGGGGGGGGCCACTCTTCATCACGGTGCACGGGCCTCTCACTATCGCAGCCTCTCTTGTTGCGGAGCACAGGCTCCAGACGCGCAGGCTCAGTAGTTGTGGCTCACGGGCCTAGTTGCTCTGTGTCATGTGGGATCCTCCCAGACCAGGGCTTGAACCCGTGTCCCCTGCATTAGCAGGCAGACTCTTAACCACTGCGCCACCAGGGAAGCCCGAGCCTTGCATTCTGGAGTCTGCTCACTGCTCTGGTCATGCTTTTGGTGAGGCCAAATATCTGAATTTATTGTAGATGGTGAGCATCTGGACACTCACTCTTTTCCTGCTGGGAGCAGCCAAAGGTAAAACACATCCCACCTGCCCCTTGGGAAGGGCATAAACCCATCATCTCGGCACTGGCCGGAGAAAGCTTCAGCCATGGCAGGGCTTCCAGCGGCTGCAGACAGCTCCAAGTTTCCACAGAGACACGGTTGGGGCTGCAGTTTGTGCGGGTCCGTCTCAGAGAATCTCCCCACCAACCTGCCTTCATGTCCAGGAGGCCTGAGGCCAGACTCTTCCAGATAAAGCATTAGACACCTGCCTGGGTTAACATATTGACTTACCAGTGCCCATTATCACATTAGTCAAATAAAACTATCGGAAGATCTAGGCAGGGAACACAGGACTTTTAAGTTTTGACGGTGGTTCGAAGCAGAGAGGTCTCTGTGGGATTCAGTGAGACTGTTCCCTGATCAGAAGGTGGGCACGGGGGGAGGGGGGCAAGGAGAGAGTTGATGGGGCAGAGGCAAGTGTCTGCATGGTCTTCAGCCTGTCCCCAAGCAGGGGAGTAACCAGGCCAGCCTTGGGAGCTAACCCCTGAGCAGGGTCATCTTTTCTCTTACAGGAAAGGAAGTTTGCTATGATTCCATTGGGTGCTTCTCTGACTCTGAGCCCTGGGCTGGGACCGCCATCAGGCCCCTGAAAGTTCTCCCCTGGAGCCCTGAGGACATCGGGACTCGCTTCCTGCTCTACACCAACGAGAACCCAAACAACTTTCAAGTGAGACCTCTGCCATTTTAACATTGTTGTAACTGGTGAGGGGCTGTGCCCACCAGGGGACCAGGAGTTCTTACCTCTGTACCCTCTGCCTCTACCCGATCCCGCCAGCTGCCCCCAGGCCTAGCCAGACCTGGACAGAGTAGGTCTCCGGTAAAAAAGCTGGCTTGAATGAGTGAACGGTTCACATTTGCCAGAACCTCTAGCTAGTTATGTGATTCTGGTGTTGGGCAAAGAGCTTATGGAAGAACATATGGAAGGTGTAAGACCATGAGCCGCAGTCCAGACCCAGTAGAGGTAGTGATTCCTGACTTTGGAAGGTAGGGCAGGGAAAGAGAGGTCAGGGTAGGCTTCCTGAAAGAGGTGGCTTTTTGCTAAACTTTGAAAGGTTGTGCATTGGAACAGGCAGAGATGGGGAAGAAAGAGACAGGCTAAAGTGGATGGGCTGCAAAAACACGGAACCCTTCTGTGTTTGTCACAGATTCTTATTCCCTCTGATCCATCAACGATTGAGGCATCCAATTTCCAAACAGACAGGAAGACCCGGTTCATCATCCACGGCTTCATAGGCAAGGGAGATGAGAGCTGGCTGGTGGACATGTGCAAGGTAGGGCCTGGCTCTAACCCCTGTGGCCTGCGCTGCGGGCAGCTGCCACTGCTTCCCACTAATGTCTCCACCTCCCTTTACGCAATCTCAATTAGCGAGCTCGGAACAGGAAATCCTGACGTATCGAGGTACCTTTATGCAATAAAAATGCCTCTTCACCAAAATAAAAATCCCCTTCCAAGTTTCTAGACTACATCTGTAGCCTGAAGCAATGGCATCTGCTGCGTGAACAAACACTTCTGTCCTCTCATTTCTGGTTAAACGAAGCCTAAATATTGTCTGCTTCCATTTCAGTGAGGCTACTTTGTGTTCCTATAAAAGCAGGATTATGTTCTTTTTGTTCAAGTCTTTCCCACTTCCCTGAGAGTCAGAGATGTGTGCTATGACCATTTATTTGAGATACGGAGAGCTTCGACTGACGGGGTGCCCCAAATGGCAGAATAGAAAATGCCAAACCCACTGTAACAGAGCATCTTTTGCTCAGAACGATAGACAACAGAATAAAAAACACATGTTCACATACACACAAAAACACATGTGCAGAGGCACGCACACACAAATACACATGATATACCATCGTCCCTTCTTTTCTTGTGTTCACTGATTCAGTACGTTTTTCTGACACCTAAGAATTTACCCTAGCAGCCTGTCTTCCACCCTCCGACTTAAAATGTCAACAGGAAAAGTTACAAACCCTGAAAATTAAAATCATTCTGCATTTGACCTTGGCTGTACCAGCCATTTAACTCTTGGTATCGCTTCTGTCCCATCATTAATAAGTATCTTCTTGTATAAACTGTAAGATATAGTTTATATCCCAAATTCTCCAGGTTTGTAAGAGATTCCTCAGGGCTGCTTTAAAAATAAAAGTCCTGAGAAAACGGTTTTTGGTATCCGTGTGTGTGTGATCACACATATTAGCATCGTATATGTGAAAAGATTCTAGGTGGATTTTAAATTTATAGTACCATTTTAGACTCCAGCTGGTCATACGTCCTGCCCGGCAGAACTTCTAAGGATATATCAGTTCCTTTGACATCCAAGAAGAAGTTTCCCTTTCAGAATTCTTCAATATCTTTTAAATCAGTGCAGTTCTATTTTTAAAATATCTTTAGTGTGTTTCCTCCATGAAATACTGTGCTGTCCTGACTGTAAAAATAGTGACACTTCCCTCCCACCTTAAAACTTCGTAAATACCCAGCAGCCTGGGGTGAAGCAAGTCCAGCCTTTGCCAAGAGGCTGAAAGGACCCCTAGCAGTCAAATCCACAAGGTCATTTAGACCCTGGCTGCCGGAGAATGCGCTTGAGACCTTTTCTTTTTGAAATAGGATTCTTTGAATGATGCCCTGGTTTCAGCCACCTTATTGAATCAACCTGATTGAATCTGGTCGAAGAAAACCAGAGAGTGGTCAGCTTTTAATTAGTCTACGAACTAGAGAGGGAATCGATTTGCCTTTCTTGTAGCTTTTGCCCTGAGGGATAACTCCTATTGGCAACGGGATTCCTAACGAAGTCGAGTTCATCCCTGTGCCCCAGCTAGGAAGAGACAGAAGGACAGCCAGTGGTAACTCTCAGCGACCATTTCTGAGCTCTGGTTGGAAGCGGTTTCATGAGCCCCCACGATAACCCCCTGGTGTCTCTCCAACACCAGAACATGTTCAAGGTGGAGAAGGTGAACTGCATCTGCGTGGACTGGAAAAGAGGCTCCCAGACCACCTACACGCAGGCTGCCAACAACGCGCGTGTGGTGGGCGCCCAGGTGGCCCAGATGCTGGCCATGCTCAAGGTGAGTGGTGGCCGGGCTGCGAGGGGACACACGGCACCCACCGGTCTCTGCTGGGTAAAGACACAGCTGAGGGTTACATGTTTAAAGAGGAAATAGAAAGAATTGATATTTCTCTTGGAGTCTTACTTCTAAAACTCACCTCAGATCAAAACCTATGGTGTTTGTGCTCAAGGCGCTGTACACCTATAATAAATGAGTACTTCTGGGTGAACATCTCTGAGACCAACAGGTGTGAATACTTTGAATTTGTGTCATTTGTTTGTTCATCCAATATTTGGGGGCACATTGTCAGGAGCTCTGCTAGGGAATAAAGAGAAGGCCCTGGGGGAGCTTACAGGGACCACTGAGTGTGATCAGGGTTCTGATGTGGGGAGGGGGAAGGGTGGTTACAGGCTTTATAGGAGCGTGTGGGGGGGTCAGGGGGCAGCTAATCCAGTCTGGGGAGCGGGGGTCGGTGATTAAGGATGTCTCTCAGGAAGAGACGTCTAAGTTGAGAGCTAATGGCTGAGCTGTGTCGATGTGAACTGGACTGACTCGTGGTTGGGGGGACATGACAACAGGAAGAGGAGGCTAAACCAGACCCAGAGGTGAGAGACTACGACATATCTGAGGGCCCGAAAGTTCCACCAAGGGTCTAGCTAGAAAAGAGTCTAGAAAAACAGGTGTTGAGTCAGAAGAGCTCTGAGGCTTTCGTAAAAGGCTGGGCTTGATCTTACGGGCAGTGGTAGATTTTCAGCAGAGGAGTACCGGCATTAGGTTTGCAAAAACCACAGCACAGAAATGTCCTGAAAAGACAATCTTCCCTCTCCAGTCGAGCTACAGTTACTTACCTTCCCAAGTCCACCTCATCGGCCACAGCCTGGGGGCCCACGTGGCAGGAGAGGCAGGGAGAAAGACTCCAGGCCTGGGCAGGATTACAGGTAAGACTTGAGGGCTGGGGCCCAAGGTTTGGTCCCCAGTAGCCCCGGAGCGTATACAAGACTGCAGCCTAGCTTGGAGCTGGGCCCAAAGAGTCCATCCAGATTAGAGTCTGCACAGAGCATTTTAGGAAGCCCCCCCCAGAAGCCTATCTTTGTGGCAGGGGAAGTGGTGTCTTTGTTCTCTTTACTTCCTCCGACTCTGTCCCCATCCATTTTCTGGTGATGTGGGTCTCTCAGCAGGACTGAACACCCAGGAAAATGCAGAGTAAGGCTAGCATGAACGTGAGCAAACATAATTAAGACAAGTCCATAATGTCATTCCTTTCCCCCTTCTCTGAAATCAAGGGCAGAATAGAACACAAAAATTTTGCTTCCACTGCCTTCGTTGGTAGAAGAAACCCAGACACCATCACACCAAAAGCATCCTTTTAACCCAAGCAAAGCCTTTAAATTATAACCACAAAGTATATCAATATAGTCATTATAATGCTAATATAATAATTATAGTAAGCATAGATTAAGTGCCTGCTTATCCCAAATACTGTGCAAAGTGCTTTACGTTTTCTCATTTAATCCTCAGAACTAAAGAAAAAGGCTGAGGGAAGCAAATGACCTGCCCAAGGTCACACAACTAATCAGTGGTAGGACTGACATTCAATCCCAGTTCTGCTGTCTTTTGGTTCAAGTCTCTACCTTTATAAGAACGTTCCCTTTTATTTTCAACAGACAATTATGTTCGTGCCTTTTCATCTGCTCTGATGAAACCTTCAAAAACAATTGTTAAATCTAGGAGTCCTGTCAAGAAGGAAATATAGAGCACGTGCTTTTAATGAGAGCCCTGCATTATGAAAAGCTCATAGCTGTTCTAAACATTTCAGGCTTTGGAACGAAACAACAGAGATATAAGAGATATAATTCTAAATATTTACTTATACACCCATAATGATGTGCCAGGCACTGTGCTAAATGCTACATATATTATCTCATTTAATCTTATAGCTCTATTATTACCCCCTTTTATAAAAGGGGAAACTGAGGTGTAGAAGATGTCAAGTGATTCATCCAAGGTCATGCAACTTGCTCAAAAAATAGCCGAGTAGGGATTTGGAGCAAGGTACCCAAGTCCCAGAATTTGTTTTTTGAATTGTGATACCATACTATTTCGCCCCTTTTTCCTTCAAACTTGGGAAGAGAAAGAGAATGTTGAAGGAGAAAGATATACAAGTAAGTGGGAGAATCTGATGTGGAGAAAAACCCTTGCCTAAACAAAATCTAAATGTCTTTGCTCACCTGCCCTTCTCTATCCACTCCACTGGAATGTAATGAGCATGACTGAGATTCAATGTCTCCATATTCCATACCCCGGCCATGGCACTGCACAACTCCAGGGTATGGCATCCCTTGAGTTAGGTAGCGCACAGCCTGGGCAACTGTACAACCTCAATCCTGCTGGCACCTATAGCCAGGCCCATTGTGTGCAACACTGGCCATCTCTTTTAGGGTTGGATCCTGTAGAAGCAAGTTTCGAGGGTACTCCTGAAGAGGTCCGACTCGATCCCTCCGACGCTGACTTTGTTGATGTGATCCACACGGATGCAGCTCCCCTGATCCCATTCATGGGTGAGCCCCTCCACGTTCCAGCTGCAATCACGTGCGATTGTGAGAGCATGTGCTTTTAATGAGAGCCCTGCATTATGAAAAGCTCATTGCTGTTCTAAACATTTCAGGCTTTGGAACGAAACAACTGGTGGGTCACCTTGATTTCTTCCCAAACGGAGGAGAGGAAATGCCCGGATGCAAGAAGAATGCCCTGTCACAGATCGTGGACATAGACGGCATCTGGGCAGGTAAAGCCAGAGCAGAGTGGGGACATCACTTCCCCGGGGGAGCAACGCCACTCCCACAGCAAATCTTAACAACGAAAACACACTGCTCTTTGAAAATATACAATCCCCCCTTCTAGACCTTATTTCTTAAAAATATAGCCACGTATCATTTGTTATATCTCAGCTCTGCTGATTTACTTCCTTATACATTGTGTGGTGTCCTGGAGTGAACAAGCAACAAAGAATTACAAAACCATTGCTTAGAGCTGTAACTCCAACAATCAGTTGATAGCTACCTAATAAAGGAAGGAAATACCATACAAGTAAATATCCTGAATCTAAGAGAATTTTTCTGCCAATTGTCCCTTGGGAGTCAGTGATATGGTTCAAGCTTATGTAACTGGCTTCCACTCCATAGACAACTCCATAGACAGAATTCCCAATCATGTCCACGGCAAATCCATTCACGTGAGAGTCACCACTCCTCTATGTTGGGGAAAGAAAAAGAAGCAATCACGGCTAAGGAAGGTTAGAGCAGAGACTGTGCTACTCAAGGTGGCCGTTCTTTATCATTGATCAGCACACCTGGGATAAAGGGCATCTTTCAGATACAGCTCCGACTCTGTATCTAATAAGGTCAACATGGCAACGAACAGGTGAGATTTTCAGCCAGACTCATCATTTGGCACCGCACAGGTTTAACTCAAATGAGTAAAGACTTTTATTGAACGTGAGCGTAATGGCTTGGCAAGTACGGACACCAGCAAAGCAACTATTAAGGATGAGGACCTATGTGTCTTTCACAGCTTTAGGAGGCTTTGCACGGATAGAGTGGCCTAGACTCCCCATCAGTAACCAGTAACCAGTAACCAGTAGCCTAGACTCCCCATCAGTAACCCATCAGGCCAAGCAAGTTCAGGCCAGGTCTGGAATGCGTGCTGGGACATCTGCCCCTTGGCAGGAATTTATAGGAGCCAAGGAAGGTTCTAAGAAGGAACAAGACATGAGAGTGAAAGGCATGCTCACATAAAGCCACCTAAAGCTACTTGACCTTCCTTTTTATTCACCTAAACACGGCATGACAGTGTCCTTGCCCGGGTTTGGTCATGCCTAGGAGGTCAAGTCACATCTGGTTGTGTCTTCGAGGGCCTCCAGCCTGGTGCCTGGGACACAGAATGGAACAGAGGTTAGAGGCCTGGGCTCAAGCACCAGAGGGGCTTGGGTTTAAATCCCAGCTCCACCGCTTCCTAGCTGAAATCTGAAATCTGAGGCTGTAGCCTGTATGTCTTTCTGTAATTGGGGATGGTAAGTTACCCACCTCTGAGGAAAGGTGAAGCTCACAGGGACAATACATGTAAAGTGCTCAGAACATTGCCCGGCACACAGAAAGCAGCCTTTATATGTTAACTGTCATTTTGTGGCTGGATTTTGGACTAATCTTCAATTTCTGAAAATACGGTCCCACTTTAGAACCATCCCACTTGGAGAGAGAGGCAGAGAAGTTGTCATGGGGTCCTGACCACCTGTGCAGACTTTCCTCTTTGCTTACCCAGGAACCCGGGACTTTGTGGCTTGCAATCACCTGAGAAGCTACAAGTATTACTCGGAGAGCATCCTCAATCCCGATGGGTTCGCTGCGTACCCCTGCGCTTCCTACAAGGACTTTGAGTCTGTAAGCTATTATGCCACCTTGAGTCCCAAGGTGGGGCTGTCGTCCTGCTGCGTTGGGATCTGCAGTACTCTCTCACCAGGGTCTGATCATTCCCTACTTGTTTTGCACCGCATGTCAGAGTTCACGGTCCTGTAGAGTGGAGGGGGAAAAAAGCCTTAGGCAGGAGGTAGCTAAAATTCTAGAAGAGTCATGTGGGAGCGGAAGATTCTGGGAAATCGGAGAGTAGAGCAGTCAATTCAATGATCTAGGAAGGCTTCCTGCAGGGGCAAAGTTAGAATCTGGATGGAAAATCATAGAGTTTAGAAGGAGGGGAAAGTGTGCACATTTCTGACAGGGGCGGAGCAAGTATGGAATGTGGGAGAGAAGAATCTACATGCCAGAGAGAAGGAAAGGTGGATGCTGGGGTTCTACACGCTGGGCTGGGAGTTTGTGCCGTGTGCAGCCGGCAACAAGGAGAGAGATGCACGAAACGATACCCCAGAGCCTGCCTGTGCGGGCTCACTAGAGCCGGTGTGAACATCTATTCCCGACCCCACATTCAGTGACATCGTGTTGATAGCCTGAAGTTGGCCACAGGCCCAGCATGTTTACACCACAGAAATCGGTAAACTCTACAGGACTTTTTGTCCCAGAGTTGCCTGTTAGTCATTCACCAGCATACCACTCGATGGAAGGCATATTTGATCTAACCTGGGGCCCAGGCATCAATATTTTCTGAAGCTCCCCAAATAGTTCTCATGTGATGTGCATCAGGCTTGGGTACTACATCCTGGATGAAGTTAGTTTAGAGACCATCTATTCCAATCTCTTTCCAGTTATGAAAGAGGAAACTGAGACTATAGGAAAATTGCTCCCCAGACGTGTGGATCATAAAAAGACAAATTCACACCTTACAGCCGGATCCATCTTTCTCATTAGAACAAGTGCTTCCCCTGTCCAGATGAAGGGTGCCCGCAGATGGGCCACTATGCTGATAGATTTGCTGGCAAGACACGTGAGGAGCAGCAGAAATTCTTCCTGAACACGGGAGATTCCAGCAAATTTGCTCGTAAGTTGCGCTGTGATTTCCCACCCAAGTAAAAGAGGTTTCCTTTCTGTTTTACATACAGGGGTGGCCTCTAACCTGAAATATTTGTGGGTACATTTCATCTTAGTAAAAGGACACATCCACCCAAACCACCCCATTTAAGACTCAACCAAGGATTTAGAAAGGGTCTGCTTTACTTTCATTTTGTTTCTATGGCATGAAATGAGTGGACACAAACAGCATAATTAATGGGATAATAGCAATTTACCTGTCTCTGTGGCCATCTTCTCTGAATTTTCACCACCTCACAGTTCCTTGTCCTATGCATTTTAAAAATTGTGTCATCCGCACCTGTTCTATCCATTCAAAATTTATTTGGTACCAACTCTTTGCTTATCTAGCCCACTTAAGAAGCCCAGTTCCAATCTCCTCAATTTCCAGCCTTCTGTCCATGTGTCCCTCATGCCCGTTGATGGCGGGTGCCTCTCTGGTGGAGGGTTGGAGGGGATCAGAAAGGGGTAATTCCTCTCAAAATTCTGCTGAATGGGCTAGGACATAGGGTAGAGTCAGGCATGTTTCAGCCTCTTTGTGCCAACCTGCCTTCTGACAGTTCCCTAAGATATTGTACTGTAAAAAAGAGACTGTGTTTATATAAATACATAAATATATACAAGTCTCATATAGTTTTTTAAGTCAGGTTTATTGAGGTATAATTTATATACAGCCAAAGTCACCCTTTGTAGTGTATAATTCTGAGTTTTGATAAATAAAAAGTCATGTAACCATCTCCAAAATCAAGGTATAGAACATTTCCATCACTGTTTACATATTTTTTTAAAAGGCGTTGGTTAATCAATCCTTCCTCTGATGTAGTGATGCACAAAATACTTGCCAATATTTTAAAACAACAAATTAAACATTCAAAACCATATATTCATTCCTCAACTAACATTTATGTATGGGCCACAGGCTATGCTAGATGTGGGGTGGTGCAGGGATGAACAAGACACCCTAGCATGAAATTTATAACCCGGCAGAGAAAACTGAAACTGAGCAGCTAGCTACAAGTGTGTTGGCTCGACGGCTTGCTGCTGTGACACGGCAGGACAGCGGACCTGGCCCTGATCAGAGGAAGGGGCAGGGAAAACACCTCTGAGCATGTAAAGGACAAGTAGGGGTTAGGCAAAGGATGTGTCTGTGAGCTTACATACATATGTGTGAATGTGTATGTGAGTATGTGGTGTGTATGCATGTGTGTGCATGTGTATATGTATGTTTGTGTGTGTGTGTGTGTTTATGTGCGCATGAGTGTGTGGTCATGTGTGTATAGGTTCCTGTGTATGTGTGTGAGCTCCTGGGCGCCAAGACAGCCCTTCAGGCATAAATCTGGATGACCACTGTGTTGGAGACTGCCCAGGGCCCTGGAGAGGCAGAGGGAAGACACAGACCTTGCCCTTGAGGCTCCCAGGACTGCACCCCTGAACTACCTTTCCAAATGTGGGGACCAGCCCTTGTTCCTTCTCTTTCCACCTCAACTCATAGTACTGTCCTTCGAGAACAGAGCTGTCCAACAGAACTTTCTGCCATGATGGAAATGCTCTGTGTTGTCCAATGCAGTAATCAGTAGCCACATGTGGCAATTCAGCCCTTAAAGGGTGGCTAGGGAAAGCGAGGAATTGATTTTTGTTTTATTTAATTTGGGTTTAAATTTAAGCAGCCACATGTGGCTAGTGACCCCTTTCCTGGGCGGGCAAGTCTACAGGGGTCCACTGCCAGATACGTGTTTCTCCTTAAGGCCTAGTTTGAGTCATAGGTTAACATGTAGAACTTCTACTTCGATGCCTCAGTGTAAGGGATGTGACAAGAACCTGAGATTTCTGTCAATTGTTTTGTGCATGAATAAAAACTTTTCTATGTCCTGTGCAGGCTGGAGATACGGAGTTTCTATAACACTGTCTGGAAGAAGAGCCATTGGTCAAATCAAAGTCGCTTTGTTTGGAAATAAGGGAAACACTCACCAGTACAATGTCTTCAAGTAAATTTCCTTTTTCGGTACCACCTCTCACTTGATACACACGGCCTTCACATCCGTGCACTGATATACTTCTTGTCTCTTTATCAATGGATTCTAAATTATTTACTTTATGTACTGAAGTTAACTTCAGATTTTTGCTAACATGTGTTCTTTTCTCTATTATAAATCCAGGCATTTTATTCTTTCTCTCTCAATAGATCAGATTTTTTATGATAAATCTAATGTTAGCCCAGATATCATATTTTCTGATTAGCCTAGTCACACGTGTTTGTTGTGTTAAACTAGTGGATAACTTGTTATTGTACAAATAATTCTACCAGAAAAAAATAATATGAAGGAATTATATAGTTTTCTATAGGTAAGTTTTGAGGGTAAATTAACTTACGTTTGAGGAAATACTAGTTAAATAGTAGTTTAAGGGACTTCCCTGGTTGTCCAGTGGTTAAGACTCTGTACTTCTACTTCAGGGGGCCACGGGTTCGATCCCTGGTCAGGGAACCAAGATCCACATGCTGGATAAAAAATAAAACAAATAGTAGTTCGAGGCTGCTGGCATATAGCTGACTTTTTCATTTCTCTAACCTTTATTTGAGAATTAATTTGGAAAAAAAATCATCTTGTTAATCTAGAGTAGAAAAGAGAGGCAGGGACTTATATGGTCATTAGAACTTGTTTCAGTGAATGGGAACGTTTCTATTTCTCTGTTTCCAGGGGGATTATCACACCAGGCTCCACCCACTCCAATGAGTTTGACGCGGATATTGACGTCGGAACAATTGAGAAAGTCAAGTTTCTTTGGAACAACAACGTGGTAAACCCAACCCTCCCCAAAGTGGGGGCAGCCAAGATCACCGTGCAGAAGGGAGAGGACAAGACGGAGTACGTGTCTTTGCAGCTTGTGCCTAAGGATGTTTGTAGAGACTTGCATTTGTCATGGAAACTCACCCCAGAAAGTCAGCTGAGGTTCAGCCGGTGTTCTCAGCACTCTCTGTGGCAGGCACAGATGATACCGCCCTGCCTTCCATGAAAACTAAGGAGGAAAAATAAGAAAGAGAAATAAGAAATAATTTCTGAAGGGTATAAAGTTATAAGTATCCGTTAGAGAGTGGCTACAAGTTAAAGAGGGGAAGATCAATGAAAGTTCAGGTTAATAGAAGGAAAAGGAAATCAGTTTTAGCAAAAGATATACAATTTGAGATGAGGTGAGAGGGCTGAGGGGGCAATACTTGCAGAATCCTCATCCTGACCCCGTGGCATCCCTGGCTGTGGCATCTGCGGGGAGGTGGGGGTAATGACCAAAGCTCAGACCCCAAGTCTGGCCAGCAGGACACCCCCATGCCGCTTGGCGAGAAGAAGATCCTGGGCTCTTGGTCACTGATTGAGGTTTGGAGGTTAGGTGGGGTCACTAAACTCAGGGCCCAGGGAATGTCACACCCCCGGGCAGGGGGCGGGCAGGGGGGTGGGTTGGCAGACCTCACAGCCGTCTCATCAGCTGATGACCCCTGTGGGGTCCACCCTGTCTCTGTGACGGGAGGCCCGAGGGGCTGGCCCAGGCAGGGCGTCCGCGGAACAAGAAGGTCCTCTCACTGAAAATACAGTGTCGAGGAGGCCGGTGGGGAGCCCTATGCAGGCTGGGGGTGCAGCCGAGGCCTCCTCTCCGCCATCGGAGGACACTGGGACTCTAAGGTCAGTGGCCCAGGTCCCATTAGGAAGTAGACCTGTTTCCTGGATCCTGGGATGTGGCTAAAATCATGTCAGAAGAAGGTGGTCTCATTGGAATCTTTAAAATGAGAGGCATTCCCAAGGAGATGCCTTGTTCACAGGTGGATTCAAGAAAGGAAAAAAAGTAGGAGACCAAATCACCCAGGGCGTTGCACCCTCTAGGTGCCTCAGCTGTCACCTCAACCCTCCGACGACCTGAGGGCAGCTTCCCCGCCCGCTGACTCTGGAGGGAATCGATCTAAGAGAAGCTAGATGGTGGACCTCAAAAATTTTAAATATAGGAAGATAGAGCGTCACAAACTATAATAGTTTGGGGGGTAAAAATACTGAATTCGTCAACTTATTCAAATATTTTGCTGTTAGGAAAACAGCTAATAAGTAACATTTAAAAAAATAATAATAAGTGGGAGACGAAAGAAAATTAAGTTTGGTCCGACCTCCTCTCATATCCCCCTCAAATTTTTTTAGTCATCTCATTGGGGTTTCAAGTCCTACCTGCTGACAGGAATTCCTCCAGTGACACGGTATCAGAAGAAAAATGTAGTTTCCCCCCTTTATTTCTCTCTCCCCACACACCATCCTCCTTCCTTCCTCTCTGACTTTAGTAAGTACCAGGTATGCCTGGCGTATAGGAAGGGATGCAAAGACAGAGCCTGCTGAGGAGTTTACAGTATAGCTGTTGAGAAAAATGGACTTATGGTTCATTGGAAAGGTCAAATGACAGACTAAGAACTCCCCGTGAGGGGCCCAAAGAGGGTGCTGGGGAGACGGGCAGAGGGACGGGGGGAGGTATGTGAGGGGCACAGGGAGGCCAGGCTGCTGAGGGCGGGGCTCCGGTGCAGAGGACAGGAATTCGATTGGGGGTTAGGGTTAAGGGCTTCCAGGAAAGACAAATGAGGTACAAAGAGAAAGTGGGGAGGGGCCAGTGAAGGTGAGGAGAGAGGATGAAGCTTCAGAGCTCACAGGTGGTGAGAGAATCCCATGTTTCCTGGAAGAGCTGTAACCACAAGCACTTACATCTGCATTGTTTTTAAATTAATTATAAAGCTTTTTTATATTTATTGTCATGAGATGCTACATTACTGACTTGGGATTCTCACCAATCATGGGAGGGAGCTAAGCCCTCTTCTACAAATAAAGACTCCATTGCTGAGACTCGAGTAACCAGCCCCGTATCATGGCTGGAAGGCAGCAGGGGGCAGCCCAACGGGAGAGCCAGGCCCCTGACTCCAGGTTTGGAAGACAAGGTCCAGAGAGGTTTGAAGTTGACCACAGGAAACGTAGGCCACAACGTCAGCTTGACCTGTGTTTGCATCTTGGTTCTTCTACGTATTAACTGAGAGCCCTCTGTGCCTCAGTTTCCTCTCCTGTGATGTAGGACTCTTAACGATACCTCCTCACACTTGTGTGGTGAGGACGAAGTGCGCACTGCGTGAGTGGATCAGCTAGTGTGGTTGCCGACAGCTAGCGAGAGCTCCGTCTACTGTAGCTGCTGTGTTTTCTTGAGCTGCTGTAGGCTGAATCGGGTCCCCAGAATGGCTGGGGCAAGAGTAAGCCCATCTGTAAACCCCTCTGCTGGGTTCATGGGGGGCCCGCATGTACTGACCTTGTCCTGGGGTCCAGCCAGCCCCTCCCCCTGGAAGCCCCCAGGCAATCAGCCCTCCAGGGACTTTTTGAAGCTACCACCCTAGTGCAGCCCTCATCGTTTTGAATTGTAAATCAGCAATTACCTTTGCCAGGTAAGAACGCCCAGCACTTAAAAAGATTCCTTTCTCTCCACAGATACAGTTTCTGTAGCGAAGAAACCGTGAGAGAAGACGTCTTGCTCAGTCTCATGCCCTGTTAAACTCCGGGTGCGATGCAGCCGCCGTGTAACACTAATAAAATCCGTACATGCATCTATCTGCTCACAGCATCTGTCGCTGGTGTCAGCTGCCCCCAGTGGGACATTTGGGAATTGACTATTTTAAAATGCCCTGCCCGTTTCCGTATATTGGGGTTTCCTGCCCTTGACCTCCAGTTACCAACCCCGCTCCCCCCAGTTTCCCTGGTCCTCGTGCCCACTGTCTTCTCACCCGAGGCGAGGCGACAGACAGCAACACTAGAGAGTGGAGCTGGGGCCCCGGCAGAGCCTTTAGCCCTGCCCCTCATCCTGCAGGTGAGGAAACAGGCGTGCGGGCTCGCTGTTGCAGCACATGGAGCGGATGTGCCCCATCGGGTCTGAGGGTCAGGCCCCTGACTCTGATTCCAGGGCCCCTCCCTGACTCTGCCATCACCTTGAGATCATGGAAGGCCGTGCTAGGATGTGGCCCCTTTGTGATGGTAAATTGTGTGGTGATGGGACCACCTGGGGGCTCCGGCGCTTGGTGAGGTTAAGGGGCTCCAGCACCCAGAGACTGTGGTGGGCACATTTGCAGAGCACAGACAGACTTCCCGCGCCCCCTGGCCCTGGGCCGGGGCTGCCTCAGAGCCCTCTCTCCACCTGCCGGGCAAGCATCATCCCAGGCAGGGCCGGGCGCTGAGCAGGGGTCCAGGGGGTGCCCAATGCAGGCCTGGCTGAGGGGGGACTTTTCTGCCTTTGGCGGGGCGGGGAGACTCAGCCAAGCCGACCTCACCGTGGCCCCGCCCACACAGGTGTTCCTACCTGGGGGTGGGGGAGTTTTCAAGGTGGCCCAGCCTGTCCCGTGATCATCCCCAGGGGGTTGTAGGGACCAGGAAGGGCCCTGCCTCCCTTGAGTGTCTCCCCTCTTGGTCACCCACCCACCATGGCAGTTCCTAAGCCCAGTGGCACGTCAAGCTATCACTGAGCTTCCAACCTGAGTGCGAGTGGGCTCCAGAGTGTTCCGTGAAAGCAGAGGGTGTGGCGAGGATTCCCCAAGCGACTGTAATAAAGGCTTCACAGTCAAGGGCACAGGGTGGGCGCTCAGCAAACCATGGTGATGGGGGGGGTGGGGCGCACCGAGCAGGAGAGACCCAGCGCTGGCCGTGAACCCGCGCCCCGGGCAAGCAGCACATCCAATCAACGGAATGGAGCTTCTGCAGACACTCCCAAACACCACCTCTTGTGCAGGCACTGGAGTGAGAGGGAAGCCGACTTCCATTTGGCCCCCGGGAGTGTGCCCGGTGGTAGGGGGCCGGCACCTAAATAAACACCACCATGCGGCCCACTAGGGCAAAAAGCAAGGTATATGCCAGGACAGGGGGGCCAGAAGAAGGAGGAGTAAGATGGGGAAGGCTCCGAAGAGCCGTGGGAACTAGGCCCAGGCTTGCAGGAAGACGACCCACTGAGACTGCAGGCTGGGAGGCCAGCAAGGAGGAGGAGGCCCCCACAGACATCCAGGCAAGAAGTGATGAGATGTATGAGGGTGGCAGGTGGAACCAGGTATAATGAGGGGGACGGGACTGGTCGGCCATGGTTAGAGGGTCCTTCCTGCTCAAGGACAGCCTGTCTCACCTGCTCCCCAGACTGACAGATACGGCCAATAACTTGGAGAAAAGGATTTTAAAACAAGGAGGAAGCTGAAAAAAGACTGCAGACAGAAGAGGCCAGTTGCCGAGACTCCCCTAATCTGCTGGCCATACCATAAGCACACAGCGGAGGCTCTGCCCTGAGCCTCGGGTGACCTGGGTGACCTTGGGTTTGACAGCAGGTGCACCGGTAACCTGAGACAGGTAACCTGCTCCAGGGACAGGGAAGGCAGCTGTTGGAGACCCGAGCCAGAGCAGGGCCAGCCTCCTGCTGGCTCCTCCCGAGTCCCTTTCCTAGAATGGGCGTAAGTCCTTTAATCGGATATACAGCCTGAGAAAATTCCCAGGAAGACAAAGAACAGGTGGCTCCATGATCACCACCATTGACCTCGTGTGTGTCGCAGGGGCCAGCGGTAAAGCCAGGTAAGAATCACGGGGCTGGAGACACACGAAAAGTAGCCAATGTTCAATTCATGAATCACTTGTTATTGCACACAAACAGCACACGACACAGCTTAGTCAGAGCCGGGAAAATAAGAAAGGTGGTAAATGAACCATCCCAAGAAGAAGTAGGGAAGCAGGCATCTCGGCACGAGCGGAGGTCCTGGTCCTACCACAGGCCTCCAGACAAGCATGAGTGGGAAGTCGCCCTCTGCTCTGACAGGGCCTCGGGCAGCGACCACCTGCAACAGCTCAGCACCTGGGGATCGGGTCCTCCAGCAGAGAGCCTTCTAGTCGCTGGGCTCAGTGTCTCTTTTCAAGGAGTGGGTCAGGAGGTGTAACAGTTACACCCAGGGTACCTTGTCTCTATCAGTTGCTCCTTCAGTTCTAGTGACGTATGTTACCCATCAAATTTCTTATCTAAAGTACCACTCAGTTTATCACTCTAAGACACTCGCAGTCCTACAGCGGACGTTCCAAGACAGCTAATATGGAAGTTCACACTGGCCACTGTGACTATTTTGAACTATTTGTTTTGAACTATTTCAATAGCTTAAATCCTATACGTCTCACACAAGGTAAGTAGGAATCGTAGCACAGAAGAAATCACATCATAACACCCTGGCTACTTATCAGTGTGGCTGCAGAGCCTCCACTTCCTGTCCCCACACACCCTTGACCTTAACGCACCGCCTGCGAGCTGGATGGGGAGATTAGGGCTCTCCGTGGTTACTCTGGGGGACACTTGCAGTGTCTATGTGGCCCCGGCAGATCTGAAATCCAGATTTCAGCAGCTGCAGGGGGCCAGATTGATTAGACTTTGTTCTTTTTTGTTTTTTAAATAACAGAGGTGGTGCATTTTTCAGAATGCATATGAATACGGCCTTTGGAGCAATGAAAATACACCCCATTCATAGTCAGTTTGTTAACATAAAGCTCAGGGGGACATTCAGTCTGGTTGGAAGCAATAGGAAAAGACACTGAGCCAGCAGTCAGGGCTCTAGTCAAGCCTGGTGACCTTGGGCAAGGGCTTTCCACCTCTCTGGGTCTCAGCTTTCTCATCTGTAAAATGGAACAGAAGGCTCCATCCTTAAGTCAGGGAGCTGTAAGATGAGGGAGGCTCCTTAGGGAGTATGGCCACAGTCTGACCCCAGACTCAAAGCTACCAGAAGGCAGCAGGCACGCAAAGCAGTGCTCGTTAGGATGGGCTTCAGACCCACCCAACTCAGGCCCTGCATGCTCACCCCAAGGTGCAGGAAGCTGGGCATCCAGGGGCTCGCGGGACTAGTTGAGGCAGCTCCAGGAGTGCCAGGGTTGCACCAACCAGCCTGCAAACTAGAATCAACTGGGAGCTTAAAAAAAAGATGGAGTTGGGGGGCATCCCCGGTGGCGCAGTGGTTGAGAGTCCGCCTATTGATGCAGGAGACACGGGTTCGTGCCCCGGTCCGGGAAGATCCCACATGTCACGGAGCGGCTGGGCCCGTGAGCCATGGCCACTGAGCCTGCGCATCTGGAGCCTGTGCTCCGCAATGGGAGAGGCCACAACAGTGAGAGGCCCGCGTACCGCAAAAAAAAAAAAAAGATGGGGGGGGGGGGTCTTGTCCCAGGCCCCACCCTGACCAACTCAAGAACAATCCCATGTACAGGCCTTTTTAAAAAGTCCTTGGGTACTCCTCCCCGTGCAGCTGGGTGAAGCTCCCTCAGGAAACAGTATTTCCTGAATCCTCTAAAGGCAAGTCTTCTCATCCCAGGCTTCCAAGTGAACTTATTCCTCATTCTCCAAGGGAATTTTTTAATTTTGTGTTTTCACCTAGATGATAATCTATTTTTTTTCAGCCAGTTACAGAGACAACGTTTTCTCTTTGTTGTGGTAATTTGCAGTAAGAGTTTTGTTTCCTAAATTGATGTGCAATGAAATGATGTTAATGGGAACGTCCGGGGGGCGGGTGAAAAGTTTTAGTGAGGATGGTGTCCTTCTATTTACTCAGGTCTGAGAAACCTTGGAGAGTATGGTCTGGGACTGGAAATGTGGAAGACATGTCCAGTGTCACAGGCTTTGAGAGCAGAGAGTTGGCTTTGGGACCCGGAACGGAAGAGCAAATGTGGCCAGAGAGGAGCAGGGAGGGGTGGGGGAGGAACGAACCTCGGGGGTGGTAGCGGGGACCCCAGGGGGCTCCTCAGTGGGGAGATACAGCTGACATCCCTGGCAGCAGAACCCACAGGTGCAAAAGCTCAGGAGAGGAAAAGAACAGGTGTATTCCAGAACTGTGTGTCCTTCCATCTAAGCACTTGTAGGGTGGGAAGGCGTCAGGGAAGAGCAGAAATGAAGCTGGGCGAGGCCACGTGGTGGCCATGTTAATTTTCTCGGGCTGCCATAACAAAGTACCACATACGGCGTGGCTTAAACAATAGAAACTTATGATCTCACGATTTTGGAGGCTGGAGAGCCCAGGACCAAGCTGTCACAGGTTCGGGTCCTTTTGGCAGCTGTGAGGGAGACCCTGTCCACGCCTCTCTCCTTTGGGTGGTTTCTGGTGATCTTTGCCATTTCTTGGCTTGTAGATATATCACCCATATCTCTTCGTTCATGTTCACATGGCCTTCTCCCTCTGTGCATGTCTTTGTATCCAAAGTTCCCCTTTTTATCAGGATACCAGTCATACTGGATTAGGACCCACTCGAATGGCCTCATTTTACCTCTGTAGAAACCGTAACTCCAAAAGGTCATGTTCTGAAGTCCTAGGGTTTAGGACTCCATCATATCTTTTTGCAAAGAACCCAACCCAACCTATAACAGTGGCCAACCTCGCATGTCCAGCTTAGGAGCTTGGACTCCACTTAAACTGGATCCCTCTCCACCAGATACCCGCAAACTATTCTCTTTAGTTAAAGCCCAAATTACGTAGCCCTGGTACAAGCCCTCTTCAGTGTGCTGTTCCTTGTTAGCTTGTTCAATCAGTTGAAATTGTATTTCTTTTAGGCAATCAGTGTCTGTGCCCCAAGGGACCATCAATTCCATGAGGGCAGGGCAGTAGGATACTCTGTTCCCTCCCTGTTACACCCTCAAGGCTGGAAGAGCATCCAGCACGCTCTGGCCGCATAAAAAGGAACACGAAAGCGTGAACAGACATGTGAGACACGCATCTGAGGGTGTCAAGGAGCCACCCACAGGATCAGAGCTGGGAGGAAACCCTGGGGGAGGCGGATGCGGTGCCCTAGAGAGACGTGATGCCAGCCCCTCGAGGGCGAGGGGAGGGAACAGATAAAAGATGTGATGAAGGTAAGGAATGAACAGGTCTCAATAGGCCTCAGGGTGTAGGCGAAGGAGAACCCAAGCCACCCCCTCCCCCGGGCAGCGGCTGTGCCAGCTGGCAGGGCTCCCCAGGCTCTGACCCTGCCGCTTGCCTACATGTGGCCAGTGAATGACTTTTCCCACAGGTGCTGGCCTTCCCTTCCCTCCCAGGGCAGACAGCTGGCAGGACCTCAGAACCTCAGGCCCCCAGAGAAGAAGGAGGAGCTGAGCTGCCCCTGCCACGGGCAGCCAACTGGGGGGCGGCATGGGGCCCTGCCTCGAGTCACCTGTCACAGAGACCAGGCAGGCTCGGGACTGCTTGAGAGCACCCAGTGGGTCTGCCCCCAGCCACTGGTGACTGTGGCAGGGGTGCCCAGCCCCGTGGGGTCAGCTTGGTGCAGGGACAGTGTTCCTAAATCCACCGAGATTCCCCCCATTTACAGGGCAGCAAACTGAGGCCTCCAGAAGGAGAGAGCAGCTGCACAGTAGGAGGCGGCGCCTAAAATCAAGGTTTCCCTCTCCATTCGCCCCCAACTAAGCCCCTTACTTTCAGGGCCTCTGTTGCCTTGGCTGTAGAATGGGAATAAGAAAGACGCTCTAGGAGCTACGATGTGATGGCCGCCGTCTTCTCTCAAGACACCTTTTGAACGAACACCACCTATTTCTCCTCTGATATTCAGCTCTCTCACGCCCTCAGCACCTCTTCCAGAGATTGTATCCCCGAGACGTGTGTGTTCAGCTTATTTCTCATTATCTTAGGTATTGCCACCTCTTGGATGACTCCTTATCCACTTTGAAAGAGGGGTTTAGATGCTGCGCTCCTTCAGGGTGACTCTTGCTTGAATTGAAAGGTGAGTCCTTTCTCTAGGTTGCAGTTTCCAAAATTTCCTGTGGGATCCCAGATTCGAAGACGACCTTAGAAGTACGTCGCTTAAGTCACCCCTCATCTGATGCTTGGCTTCTGTCCATGTCTACTCAGTCACCATGTCATCCAAGTAAGGCAGGGGTCATGCCCCACCAGCAACGGCCTATCCTACTTCCCAGTGATTCTAACCTTTACAAAGCTTTTCCTCATACTGAGCAAATCTGCCTCAGTGGGTCCCTTGAGGACAGGGGTGACCACGACCTGCCCTTGGCATTTAGTACAGAGCCTGGTGACCTGGAAATAACAAGAATCGCTTCTTGCCTAAATGAACTATAACCCTCCCCTTTCTTTCCAGCTCTGCCCTCCCAGGTGACTGTTGACCAGATGAAACACCACTGGCCACTCAGGTGAGTTTTCCCAGATTACTTGACCAGTCTGTAGCTGGAGCCAGGAGAGCATAGACAATGGGAACCACAGACTATCTGAAAGTGTCTCACTAAATCTTTGTCAAAAATGACAATCAGGGCTTCCCTGGTGGCGCAGTGGTTGAGAGTCCACCTGCCGATGCAGGGGACACGGGTTTGTGCCTCGGTCCGGGAGGATCCCACATGCCCCGGAGCGGCTGGGCCCGTGAGCCATGGCCGCTGAACCTGCGCGTCTGGAGCCTGTGCTCCGCAACGGGAGAGGCCACAGCAGTGAGAGGCCGGCGTACCACAAAAAAAAAAAAAAAAAAAGACAAGTCACAGAAAGGCTTGGCTGCTATTACGATGGGTGGTGAAACCAGACAACTACACAGTCCAAACCCTTTCCTAACGAGGATGGAAATGTCCTCATTAGGAATATAGAGTCAGGAAAGGGTGGTGCCCAAGCCCAGCTAACCCACCAGATGGACCACAGGCCTCTGAACCACTGCGACCAACCTCTCTCAGGGGGTGTCCAGTGGCTAGACGCACCTGCCAGGGCCCCAGTGACAAAAGATGGCCCAGTCCAAGGGCTTATCCAAGGGACTGTTTACAGAACTATGGACAGGGTTAAGGGAATCCACTAGGGGTACTAAATCACCAGGGATGTAGCAGCAGCTGGGAGCTCTAACTTCCCTGGAATCTGAAGCTTGGAGGGAGGAAGCTGTCGTGAGAGTCTGGAAGGAGCTGGGGCCAGGGGAGGAGCTGCTTGAGAGGGGCTGCAGCTGTCAGGAGGGAAGTGCAGTCATCACCCGACCACAGCACAGAAGGGAGGGAGCCTGGGGAAGAAATACCCCGACCTCTCCCTCCTCCCACCTCCTTCCCATTGACCGAACCCAACCAGAAGGCCGAGGGCAAGTAGTGCAGGGAGGCTGTCCATAGAGACAGCTTCCGGGGCACGGAGCAGGGAGGAGAAGGCAGCAGAGATCCGGATGTTATCCAGCTCACCATTAGCTTCCAATGCTTCATCCTTTCATCCAGCAAATGTTTAGTGATCACCTAGTACCCGTCAGGCGCTGTCCTAAGCTCTGGTGACACATAAATGATTCTATAGACCTTGACCCTGCCACCAAAGCAAGGTCTAAACAAATAATCCCTGAAATATAATTACCGGTTGGGATACATTCCGTGGAAGAAAAACTAAGGAACGTGATAAGAGATGTAAAGGAAGGTCTGGTTTCTCCACGGGCACTGGAGAAGGCTTCTTTGAAGACGTCACATTTAAGCTGAGCCCTGAGCGATAACTTCAGTTTAGGCAGGGAAAGACTGAGGGCAGTGTGTTCCAGGAAGAATAAACAGAGTATGCGAAGACTCCAAGATGGGCACTTTCAAAAGACCACACACAGCCCGTGTGCCTGGAGTTCAATGAGTGAGACTCAAGGGGAGGGAGGGGAGAGAGGCATGGTCCAGGTAACGCTGCACCCTGGTGAGGAGTTTGTATGTTTTCCCAAGAGTGGTGGGCAGCCACCGGCCCCGCGTCATGGGTCCAGGGCTTCCATTCAGCCTCATACTGCCATTCCAGGCTCCTCAGTAGGGTCCTTGATAAGCATGAGTGTCAGGCCTTGGACTAAGCTCCTTCCTCAGCTGCAGGACACCCGCAGGAGCTGTGGGGTGGCAACATTGGGCTTTGGGGTCATTGAGGTATAGGTGACCCCACTCAGGTTCATCAGCACTTTACCAGTTCCACAAAGCTTGACTTTTCTTAAGCCCACTTGAGATAAGGAAGTTCATTCCTGGGCTTCCCTCAGCACCACCCTGCTCACCTCCAGCCTCAGAGTTCTCAGAAGGGAAGTTCACAAAAAAAAGAAGCCATTTTCTACACTTGAAACCCTCCGGAAATTGCCGGCAACCTTGTGGGATAGACTGAAGGGCAGGAGTAGAATACGGAGCAACTGGAACTCTCACCCAGCTGCCAACGGGAGTTCATGCAGGTGCAGTCGCTGTGGGAAAGTGTTTAGCAGCAGCTCCTAAAGTTAAGCACACACACACCCCAGGACCCAGCAATGCTACCTCTGGGGACAAACCTGAGAGAAATGAGTGCAAGTCTAACGAAAGACGGGTAGTAGACTAGAAAGTTCCCAGCAGCATCGTCCATAACAGTCCCAAACTAGAAAGAACCCACGTGTCCACCAAAGCAGAATGGATACACCAACTGTGATAGATACACAGAAATGTACCATATAACACAGCGATAAAGAGGAACCAACTACTGATACATGGAACATGGGCGAATCTCAAAACCGTGTTGTGCGAAAGAAGCAAAACTCTAACCAGCACATACTGCATAATTCCACGTATATGCAATCCCAGAAGAGACCAAACTAATCTATGGTGATAGAAGTCGGAGCATGGCTGTGCGGGTGGTGGTACAGGGATCATCAGAGATACTTCTGGCTGCTAGAAATGCTTTTCGATCTGGGGCGTATACACAGGAGTATACATTTGTCAAAACTCATTAAACTGTACTCAAGTTCTCAACTTAAGATGTATACACTTTGGAGCATCTAAATCATATGTCAATTTTTAAAACAGCTGGGCAGCACCTGGCTTTCACCCCTCAGCCCTGAAGGAAAGCAAACACTTCCATCTTTCTTATCCCCGAGTCATAAACTACATTGTTTCCCAACAAAGCTGTATCTGAACAGTGTTTATTTGACTCTTTTGAGTGCCTCCACCAGCAGGGTTTTTACAACTCTGTCCAGCATCTTTGGAAGGATGCTCTCCACCCACCTCACCCCCAAAGTAACCAAGGGCTGTCTTCAAAAACAGATGCTTCCACTGAACGGATGCTTCAGACTGCCCACTCCTGCACGGCTCTGCCAGTGTCTGCAGGGCAATGAGATGAGTTCGGGCTTCCTGTTTCCAAGAGGACTTTGAGTGGGTGGCACTACAGCTTGGAGTTTCCCTCTTATCACCTGGGGAACACAATCTTTTGGCAACTGTACCTGTAAATTCAGATTAACAGAGCCCTTTGCCATCCTATAAAGTCAGTTTCCCTTTCCTCAAATCTCACTTCATAAACAGCCCTGCTCCCCAGCTGAGCTGGCTTTATGTATTTATGATAACCTAGGTTCAACCTGGCATGTACAGAGCCCTATCTATCCCCCACCCCCGTCCTTTTCTGAGGAATCCAAAGGATAAAGTCTGGTTATAAAAGGCCATGGCCAACCTGCTGGGCTGCAGGTGGAAGCTCTGGGGCCACACAGTAAGTCACAGCCCCACGTGGGCAGGGAGCCGGGTAGGGGTAGGGCTGCCAGGGGGACGTGGCCCAGAACAGGGGAGCACAGCAGTGCAAAGACCCTGAGTGCAGGGTCCGAGAGAGGCGCTGCCCAACTCCCTGTGTGCAGGGAGGCCTCAGCCTCAGGGTCCCCACCTCGAGGGAGAGCCCCATGTGTGCTGAGGGCCGCCTGCCCTGTCCGCCAGCCTCGTGCCTGTGCATCTGGTGTCCGTGCGTCTCTGTCTTCATCCCCGAAGATGCTGCCCTCTTGGACCATCGGCCTTCTCCTGCTGGCCACAGTCAGAGGTGAGGATGCTGTCACCATCCCTTTGGTGACCGTGCCTGGGCTGGCCTTTGGGTGAGACAGACAGAGGCATCCTCATCACTTTCTCCCTAATTAATAGCATTATCATTATTGCATGAAACAGCAATCGCTACCAGTCGGGGAGTGATGACTCTGTGGTAGAGACAGGGCACCGTGCTCAACAAGGATTATCCCAGCATTGTCCAGCTTGGTTTCCGTCCTCCTGCAAAGGCTCCAGTGGCTGGAGCAGGCGACGGAGGTGGCAGGCAGCTGGGCCAGGTGGAGAGTGGGACGTTCTTGTCAGGCCCCCAATACCCTCAGTTCCTAGGCATAGACAAGTGCACGTCTGCAGACTAAAATCTTGTGGACGTGTCCCTCTGTGAACTCCCGTCCTGCCCGGCCTCCTGCCCAGAGGAGATGCAGACACCCACGTTCTACTTGTCCTGAAACCTCCCTTGTTACCAAAGCCCCCTTGAGCCCGAATCTGCTTATGCCCATCCCCCCACCTCCTCACACGTGTACCTCGCAGGTGTACCTCACAGGTGCTCTCTTTCCCACACTGCCGGGTCTTCTCACCTCCTCTCCCATCAGTCAGAACCCCTCACTGCCTGGCTCGTGAGGCCCCCAAACCCTGCTGAGCACAGTCTCCCCAAGAACAGACGTGGTCTCCTCCAGTCCCTGCAAGGGCTTGCTTCTGCATCCGGACCCTTTCCCCTTGTCTCCTCAGCTTGCCCCCAGCCCCCTCTTGCCTTTCTGGAATTCCAGCCCAGCCTTGCCGCCAGACCCGGCCCCCGACAGAAGAGCCCGGGTGGGGTCTGGCTGCTCCTCAGGCCTTTCCAACCCCTCTTGGTCTCCTTCGCTGATCTGCTGCTTCCTCCTGCCCCAGACACGGGCGTTTCCAAAGGTCACTCCAGGTGCTCTCCTCATGTGTCTTTTCCTCAGGACTGCCCCCTTGTCCAGTCCCCAGCAGCACAGCCCCAGTCCTCCCAAGTTCCAGGCAGCTCCACCAGGGCCTCCCACCATGCCTCAAACTCACTTGTCCCCCACCAGGCTTGGACAGCACCCCCTCGCCCCATCTCCCCGCCTCTTCCTTAACTTCCTCTGCCATCAGGTCAGAAGGCCTCTCCCCTCTCCAGGCCCACAGCCCTGCCCCCAGGCTCCCCCACCTCTGAGCCACTTACTCTTGTCTCCCACCCCAGTCACCGGCTCAGCACCCCCAGCACCTCCCCACTACCCACCTAACACCCAGGTATCTTAACCTGGCATCGAAGCCCCTGCGCTTACCATCTGAAGCCAAGGTTGCTTTAACCTCCTGTGGCCTTTCCTGTGGGACGGTTCCCTCTTCCCAGAATGAATTCAACGCTGTCATTATTCCTTCCCAGTTAGGTTTCCTCTCTTTCAGGGCCGGGTTTCGATCTGATTTGTCTCTATGGCTCCCCAGTTCCTACTTTTATTCCCAGTTAAGCTTCTAGGGTTCAAATCGTGGCTCCACCACTGGCTGTGGCCTTGGGTAGCTGACTTTTCGTCTCCGTGCCTTGGGCTCTTCTTCTGTCAAATAAAGGTAATATTCATTCCTTCCTCATGGGCTGTTTGGAGGCCAATACTGGTAAAACACTAGTGTGGTATCTGGCACATAGTAAACAACAAGTATTAACTATTACCAGTTTTTGAATGAATGACTAATAATTGGCTCCATCAGTTGAGGAAGACTAAGAGAGAAAATCCATCGTAATCCTCTGGATTTGAAATTATGTCACCCCTGGTTATACTGGGGGTGACATAATTGTGAAAATATATCATGGACTAGAGAAAGGACCCTCGGATTTAGATGGGGTTATTTAGGTCATCAACTGCATGTACTGAGCCCCTACTATACACAGTATGATGCAAAAATAAATTCTCCCTGTTCTTAAGACATTTACCTTTTCAAAGAACAACAGGGAAATCTGAAATGGCAGAGAATAATTTGGAAAAAACAAAGGTGCATAGGAGGATGACGTGAAGACATGTGGACTGGACAGATACCCAGGAATGCCTACTGTGTGCATGGCCTGTGCTGGACGTAAGAGAGACCTCAAGACTCATCGAATAGCATCTCTGTGCTACGGCATTCGTAGACACTTGATAAATACATGATGGTTGATGAGTGGATGTAAAGGGCCATCTGGGAGTTTCCTGCAAGAGGTAGTTTTAAGGCAGAAGGTTCCCAGGAATTCTCAGTGATTCCCCAACCTGCCTGATGAACAGGGGCACTTATTAAATATGCTGTTTCTCGGGCCCCACCCCGGACCCTCTGAATCAGAATCTCTGAGGGAGGGGCCTGGGAGTGTGAAGATGCTCATTCACCCTCAGCCCCCAGGTGGTTCTTATCACCACAGAAGTCTGAGGAACACCGACAGCAAAGATAAAGATGAGCAGCGGCCTTCACCAGCCCTGAGCTGTACCCTGAAGAGTCCTCCCGAGTAGCTGACATGACATTGCTCCTTCTCAGAACCTCACACGTGTCCTGTTTGTTCCTCTTCCTGCCCCAGGAAAGGAGATCTGCTACAAACCTTTCGGCTGCTTTTCCGATGAAAAACCATGGACCAGCATCTTTCAGCGGCCTTTAAAGTTATTTCCCTGGTCTCCCAAGGACATTGACACCCACTTTCTTCTGTATACAAATGAGAATCCAAATAACTACCAAGTAAGAGGGGCACAGAATGACCGCATGGTGGGGGATTTGGGCGCCCACACTGGAGCCTTCACATGGTTGTCTGAGGAATAATTCACTGCCTTGGAACTTTTCACATGACGCTCCCTCACCAGTGTTAGACTTAGAGCCATCTTAGCTCTCGGGATCATAAATCCCTTCGAGTATCTGATGAAATCTATGGGCGCCCAACCCGGAAACGGACACATTCACACACTTGTGCACAGAACTGCAGGGCTTCCAAGGATTAGAACCCTGTTTGGGAAGGAAGGGGGTGTGAGCAGCTCTTATGGAGAAACCCAGACCTATGTATCCCTGAGAGGGTCTGGCTTCTTTCCAAACCAGGCAGTGGAGGGAGCGTAGCCCCTCAGAGGGTAGGGGTCGGGGGATGTAAATCCTTCCTCAGGAGCTAGAAGGGGAACAGGGGACATTTAATGACAAAGGAGAAATTTGGGGACCCTTGGAGCAATCTTCAGTTCCTAGAAGGCCTGCCAGGTGGAGGCCAGCAGGCTTCCTCCAGGTGCTCAGAAGTGAACAGGAAGAACTTGCTCAGAACTCAAGCAGCTCACAGCTCTGACCCCAAACCAAGTTTGAGAGAGCAGGGTGTCTGTCTATAGGTCCCCGAGGTCACCTACTGTCGGATTCTAGGTGACAAACTACCCACCCAGAGTCCCCATTTAAAAAAATAAAATATATTTTATGCAAAAAAAAAAAAAAAAAAAGCCTGAGAAGGGACTCATAGGGTTCCCCAGATGGCCAAAGAGGTCCTGGCACAGAAAAGCTGAGGAACCCCTGGGCCAGAAGCATCTGGCAGAGGGGAGATGCACCTCAACAGAGCAGGAAGGGTTAAATGCATAAAATAAAAAACATTGGATTAAAAAGGGCACTAATTATACTGGAAAACAGTTATCAGAAGATTTAAAAAGATAAATATGCTGCTTTATTATCTCACTAAAGAACAAGGTCTAGGGGTTGGTCTAATAACTTCTGTAATTTTAATAGTAATGAGTACAGATGATATTTTTAAATATCTGTAACAACTGTAATATAAAATGAAAATATCTGCCACCTCTATTGGTGACAGTGTATTGCTAAGTCTGCTATGTTTGTTGCTCAATTTCACAATTAACAAAAATGCTACATTTCAGTATAGAAAAATCAATAAACTTGGACGTTCTGAATTCTATCCTCCAACCCTAAGTCAGGAACTCCTGTTCTAGCCTCATCCAACTTCGTGGGAGTTGAATCTGTCACCTTGGCTACGGGAATGGGCTCTAATGGGTCTGTGGCTTGGAAAGGCCAACACTCAAATTCATCTTTTCTAATTTAACCAGCGGATCAATGTCACTGACCTAGCCACCATCGAGGCTTCAAACTTCCAGCTGGACCGCAAGACACGCTTCGTCATCCACGGCTTCCTAGACAAGGGGGAGGAGGACTGGATAATTGACCTGTGCAAGGTAGGCATTCACCCTCCTCACCTGGTGAGAGCAGCGGCCAGCACATGGAGGCAAACTCCGCATCCCCTGAGGCTGGGAAAGGATAACTTCCCAGGAGAGACGGGTCCATCCTAAAACCACTGAGGAAAACTCGGGTTCTCATGGCTACCCAATGTCAAGGTCTCCCAACCCACGAACCTCTAGTCAAACATCTCCTTATGAGGCTGAAAAGACCCAGAGTCCAATCAGAAAGTCCCAGAGGTGGAGACAACAGCAAATGACCTGGCGTTTGTCTCTGATGGCTTATATAAAACCCTTGTATGTCATAAAAAATACTTTACCCCCCGCAGCACTACTATCCAAAAGCATTTGCTGTGATGATGGGAATGCTCTATATCTGCACTACCGGATCAGGAGCCACTGGCCACCTGTGCTTACTGACCACTTGGCTTGTGGCCAGTGTGACCAAAGAACTGAATTTTAAATTTTATTTCATTTTAATTAACTGTAAAGAGCCACACGTGGCTCCTGGCCACAGTATTGGACAGCGCAGCTCTATAGTGACCGTGAATATTAGTAATGAATTCTTATTCATACCATCCATTTCCTGAGCACTTACTGTGAGTCTGGCATTGTGCTAATCATTCCACAGTCCTTGTCCCATTTAACCCTCCCAGCCACGCTGTGAGGCAGGCACAGTTATGGTTCTCATTTTATAGATGAAGAAATTGAGGCAAAGAAAACTTCAGTACTTGCCCAAAGTTGAATCCAGACGTGGAATGCGAAACGAGGTCTTCTGTCCACAAGACACCACAATCCCGTGTGTCTACAGCTTTGGCCTGTAGGAGGTGCCCGTGGCACGGCTCTTAGAGGCTTAAGCTGCAGTGGGATAAGACCTCGAGCAGCTTCTGCCGGAGCGCTCTTTGTTCCTCTTGGTCTGGGGTTTCACACGTGCCTCCTGAGTTCCAGAGGGAGGCTACGCGGACCTGGGTATTGGAGAGCCAAGGGTATGTGGTCCACCATGATGCCTTGACCCCCCAGCCAACCACTCCCAACTTCAAAATGCAGTCCAGGACCTCCCCAAATGAACAAAGGATATAATGTAGCCCTTTCTGATGTTTCTTCCCTCCAGCCCCCAAGGCACCAGTATCTGTGCTTGGGTCACACTACATGATACAAAAGATGCATGTATCCGGGAGAGTTGTCTCCTACCTCGGTCTAAATTTCATCTTATTAAGCTTGTCCCTCAATACTTTATATCTCCCATCAAAGCATTTTTGGGAACATAAAAGCAGCCTCTCTGTGGCTCCAACTATCTAGTATAAGGGTCTGCAAACTTTCCTGTAGAAGAGCAGGTAATAAATATTGTAGCATTTGCGGGCCATATGGTTTCAGTTCATATGGCTTCTGTTGTAGCTATGAGGCAGAGGTGAACAATCTGTAAACAAATGGGTGTGGCTGTTTGCAATAAAACTTCATAAAAGCAGTTAGCAAACTACTACCCGAGTGGATTTGGCACTCGGGTAGTAGTTTGCTAACCCCTGACCTCATAAGTCGTCTTTCTGACCTGGTTGTGTCAATGACCATCTGTAAAACCTTAGACAAGTCACTCTGTTCCAGGTCTCAGTTTCCACATCTGCTAAGTGGGAGTAAGTATACCCAGTTCACAGCACTGTGGTGTGGATCAGGACGAGTGTGAGGAATGTTAAAGTTCTGACACAAGCTAGATGCTTGACGGTTGTGAACGCCTATCTGTGGACTGTGCAACCCGTGGCTGTTAATAAACTGGTTTCTCCCTCATGTTTGTCTTTCCCAGAAAATGTTTAAAGTGGAGAAGGTGAACTGCATGTGTGTGGACTGGAAGCGCGGGGCCAGGACAGGATACACCCAAGCTGTCCACAACACTCGGGTCGTGGGAGCGGAGATAGCTTACTTAATACAAGGGCTGTCGGTAAACCCCTGCCTGGGCCACATCCTGTGGGTAGGGGGCAGGAGAGGGGCAGGCCAGCACCCCGTGGCACCCAGTTGCAGCCTGGGGACCCATGGGTAGAGGCAGAGCCTGAAAGCCGGGAGCCCAAGAAGGGCCTTTGCTACATGAAGCTGCAAACTTCCTCCCTCCGGGGTTGTCCTGAAGATCCCTAGCTGTGGGGCCTGAGGCAGACTAACCTCTTCAGGCCTCAGTTTCCCCTTTTGAAATAAGCCTTCCTTGCAGGCTGTTCTGGGAATTGTAGAGCAGGCTGGGCTGCCCTGAAGTTCTCAGCCCAGATGAGTCTTCGCTCTCAGGGAAGGTCCCTTACGGCCTCCAGGAAGGTCGAGTCTGGAGACCCCCAGAGCCGGGCCCATTACCACGTTCTGCACTGGCCCAGCCCCTGCCGGGGACGAGGGGAGGGAGGTCCGCGGTGGGCTGCGTGTGGGAGCTGGCAGAGCACTGCCAGTCCCGGCCAGGGCGGCCTGCAGCTGATGCGCTGGCCGCTGGTCAGCACCGTTACCCCGCGCGCCAGCCGGACCCCGGGAGCACCGTTACCCCTGTGGCCAGCCAGGGGCCGGGTCGCGCTGTCCTAGGCGGCGGCCTGGAGCCGGGGGTCGTTCCTCCCGAGTTTCCAGCCTGGGTCCCGCCCCAATCCCCGCTCCCCGAGAGCCGCGCATCCCCACCTGGTGCTCTGGGACCTGATGCTCCTTCCCTCCACAGACCCAGCTGGGCTATGGCCCCGAGAACGTGCACCTCATCGGCCACAGCCTGGGCGCGCACACGGCCGCTGAGGCGGGCAGGAGGCTGGGGGGCCGCGTGGGCAGGATCACAGGTAGGGTCTCTGGGCCGGGGTTGGGGGCGGGCGCCGGCCCAGCCAGGGGAGCAGGCGGTGGAAGGAGAGACCCGCGCGCTTTCCACGGCCAAGGGCGCCCCTTCCGATCCTCCTGGAACTGGTTTTAGGTGGTGCAGGGGACTTGAAAAATAATTGTTCATATATTTTCACGTGTGCTAGAAAATACAGGATTGTAAGCAAAAATACATTTATAAAAAAAGAAAAATATAACTAACACATTAAACTCATGACTTCAGGGTTATTATTGGTAGAGTATGGCAAAGTTTTTTAAAAAGTGAGCTGATTTTTGAAAAAAATCAATTCATCAGTTCCACAAATATTTATTGAATGTCTTCCCTGTGCCAGGACAGGCAGAAAATGAAAGTGACTAGCTGAGACCTGCCATAGCAGGTGCTCAGTAAAGAATAAATGGAGGAAGGAAACACCAGGCAGAATGAATACACAGACATAGACACAGACAACCGTTTGGTGCACCACATCAATATGTAACTTAGGCAAACTGTTCAAGTCAGCATTTAATGAATGCGTCTGTTGCTCTGGGCACCAGGCTAGGCTTCGGGTGAAGGATAAAGGATATTTTTCAGTTTGCAATGTCCTTTCTCTTAGATCTTTCCATGGGATTTTCACAGTAACCCTGCCAGGGGAGTTACTGTTGTTATCCCCACTTTCCAGGTGCAAGGAGGACAGGCTCCTGGCCTTGAGCAGCCAGCACTAGATGTAGGTCACCGAGTCCTGAGTGCCCTGCTCCTTCCACCTTCTGCTTGTCTTTGAAGATGAACTGGGCACGGCCCCTGCCTCAGGAAATCCACAGTCTAGTGCAGGAGGCAGACAACTAAGTAGACAAATAAAAGTCAAAGCAGAATTAACGAATGCAGAAGAATCCTATGCAATGAGGAGGGAATGACCCAAGAAAGGAGAGGCTACACTTTCCATGAAGAGGTCGTGTTTGAGGGGCTCTTGGAGAGTGTGGGAGAGTGTGGGAGAGCGAGCAGCAGGCCGGGGGCCATGACCACAGACGCGGGGGAATGGGCCGTGCAGGGCTCGGAGACTGTGGAGGAGCTGGGCCGGGCCCGGGAGCTCAGTCTTGGAGAGCTGTAGCCAAACAGAACGTGTGTGAGGGAAGAAAGGAAAAGGGAGACGAAGGGAGCAAGGGCACCATCCCGATATTCCATGACGCCAGGCAGTGGGGATTTCTGGATGTCCTGTGACAGGCAACGACCCCACTGGCAGCCTTTCTGTCCCAGCCTCTCTCCCAAGCAGACCAGGACCTACAGACTCAATTCTCCAAACTATGACTGCTGGGGCGTGGGATCCTTCGCCCAGGAATCCCCATGGATTTTGTGCGTACAGGGTTTAGATCCTGGGTGGTCTTAGAGTGCGGCCTCCCTGTCCACCTCCCCCTTCTTAGGGCTAGACCCGGCACAGCCATGCTTCCAGGGCACGCCAGAGGAGGTTCGGCTGGACCCGTCTGATGCCATGTTTGTGGATGTGATTCACACGGATTCTGCTCCCATAATCCCTTTCCTGGGTAAGTTCCTCACCCCACCTCTCAGGGACCAGGGCTGTAACTGATGAGAGCAGATCCAGGCATGTGCCCCCTGCCACCCTCCCCCACCTGCACACACATACCACAGGGTGGTATTCAAAATGGTTAACCAACCAGTCAAAACGGGTGTCAGCCACAAACAAACAGCAAGTTCAGTGCCAGTGATGTCAGCCTGAGGCCCAAGGTAGGACGAAAGGCTTCTATAACCTGTGGAAGGCTCCCTCCGTCTCCAGACTCTGCATCCTTCCCTAGTCTGTCAGTATCCAGAGTGGCATTTATTATTGATGTTTGACCTGTACTTGCAAAATGCAAAGGTAATCTTTGCATTTTTTTTCTTCTTTTGTCAAAGCTTTGCTTACAGTTTGTTTTGTTGGAGATTAAATATAGCCCTTAATTGAATTCTTCTAAAATTAACATTCTTTTTTCAATATTTTCTTGTATAACCACTCATGAAATGTACCAATAAAAGGTATGGTTTTGATGATCCTATCACTTATGAAGTGTTTACCATGTGCTGCATTGAACATTTTGCATACATTAGCTCATTAATCGTTGTAACAACCCTGAAAAGTGGGTATTGTTATTACCACTTCATAGCTGAGGAAACTGAGGCTCGACAAGGTAAAGTAATTGATCAAGTAATTGTCAAGATCACAGATGTGTAAGAAGAACCAGGATGTGATCACAGGTCTATGTGCTTCAAACTCCAAACCATCTAGCCATTATGCTGTGGTTCTCAATATAACAACAAAGTTTATGTGGTCTCAGTTAACACTATAATGTAGAAACCAAAATTTTAAAATGAATAAAGTAATAAAAAGTGCACCAGCCCTGCCCTGACATGTGTCTTCTGGTGCATAATGGTATCAGGACACCGATGATGGTATCGTTGTTGTTCAGGGCCTTCTCCTTTCTTTTATTTTTTACTTATTTATTTATTTTTTTGTGGTACGCGGCCTCTCCCGTTGTGGAGCACAGGCTCCGGACACGCAGGCTCAGCGGCCATGGCTCACAGGCCCAGCCGCTCCGCAGCATGCGGGATCTTCCCGCACCGGGGCATGAACCCGTGTCCCCTGCATCGGCAGGTGGACTCTCAACCACTGTGCCACCAGGGAAGCCCTCTCCTCCTTTCTTGTCTTGCCAAGTGCTCATCTGAGAACTTCCGCAGAGCCAGAGACAGGGTGGCTGCACTGTGGGGAGAAGTTGCCAAGAAGGCTCTTCCTCCCATTGGAAGGAGCTGAACGCTCTTCGTGGCCACCACCTGACTCTGGGACCACTTCCTTCCCACTCGTCTCTGCTGCCAATGTTTCAGGTTTTGGAATGAGCCAAAAGGTGGGCCACCTGGATTTCTACCCAAATGGAGGAAGGGAAATGCCTGGATGTCAGAAAAATGCCTTGTCAACCATCATTGATATAAATGGAATATGGGAAGGTATGTAAATGAGGGAAGCAAGACAGCAGCTGCTCCACTTGGGGAGAAGGCAGGTGGTGTGGTCTGTGCCGGGCGTTTTCACAGCAGTGGCACGAGATAGTTACTCTGATTAGCCCCGTTTTACAGACGAGGAAATGGGGTCAGAAAAGTGATAAAACTTGCCCAAGGCCACCTTATATTTAAGCCCAATTTCTGGCTGCAAAGCCCGACCCCATGCCCAGCCTGCGCCTTCTCCCCCTTAGCAGGATGCTGAGACATGGGCTGCACTGGCGCATCAGTTAGGACCCAGCTTTGCCTTTGGCCCCCATCCTTCCTTCAGTGCAGGCTCCTTGAAGATCTGCAGAGCATAAGCAAAGATGTGGAGGGTTTTGACTTTCTTGCCATTTGCTATTGTCAGGTGCTAGGGATGGAAAGGGACTGAGCTGGTAAGAAGACGATGGGGGGAAGGGGGAGGATGGCCGTGCCCTGTGGGTTTGAGGGGCACGTGCATGGAGGCGGAGGCCTGGGGGTCTGGGGGACGAGCCTTGTGCGTGTCTCCATTTATCTGAGAGAGCAGGCTCAGTACCCCTAATGTTAGGAGACCTAAAGTGCCATCTCCATTAGCCGCCCCTTGTTCTGGCCCGGGGCTATTCCTGTTGCCCCTCCCCTGAGAACAGGCGCCACTCTCCTCCCTAAAAGTGGAGGCTTTGAGTCTGTGATCGTCTCATTTTAGTCTTTATTTTTTCTGAGTGGGGAGTTCCCCGAGGCCAGGGGCCATGGCCTGGGCGACCTGGACTCCTCAGGACCCTGCGCAGGGCCTGGCGCAAAGCAAGCTCTGTGTCCAGTTTTTTACCTTGAGCTGAGCGGCCTTCCGTGGCATTTTGATCTTCCATGTGCCTCATGTGAAAGAGCAGAGTCGATAAAACAATAGCCAACATCCACCTCCTCTCTGCTCAGCACCGGGTAACTCGAGGGAGGGCTGCTTGGCGGATCTGATTTCTGAAAGAACACCAGAGTCACAGTGAGGGCTGCCCCCTCTCCGATGGGACGAGCAGGGCACACATAATAGGAAGGAGCCCAGGTTTAATTAGAGAGGTGGCCGGTTGCTGGAACGTGCTTCTGTTGTGTGCGTGCCGACTCACCCTGGCCGCTGAGGAGCAATTACATCCGCTTGCTTCTCTAACATGGAATCCCTGGGCAGCAATTTTGGATGAAAGAGACAGTTAACTTCGAAACAGGTCCTATTGTCTGGTAATGAGTGTTGGTGTGGGGTGCGCGGGACTGGGGGGCTACGGAGAGCTAATCCCCCAAGCACAAAGGGCAACATTCCTTTCCCAACGGGTGGCGGATGGAGCCCAGCAGACCCCCAAGCAGTGGTCCCCAGGTATGCCAGGGTCACTGTGGATCACTCCATGGGAAGTTTGTACCTAGTAGCTGGAGACAGGAAAAAACAATTTCCCAAACAAGAGGACTTTGGTTTAAAGAGAAAGACGGTGAAAGAGTAGCCAGAGGCCATGGTGACCTTGCTCTCCGTTGCTTTTACCTCATGCCTGGAGGAGTAAGAAGGAAGAATTTCTCAGCCTGAGACCATAGACAGAAAAGCTTGGTTCACGCGAAAGGTGAAGTATGATATATCTCTAACCAACGCTCCCCACTCCCCCAAGCCTTCGTTATTTATTTACATTACATGCCTGGCCCCCGAGGATTAGACAGAGGTGCTTGTTAGACCTTCTCACTCCCTAACACTTGCCTAGCCCTGAGGGGGGGCCACCCCAGAAAATAGACAGTGCCGGGGAGAGGAAAGCGACTCCAGCCAACCACCACTACTAAACAAGCCCCCAGCTTTTCTACTTGCCCCGAAGTATGTCAAGGTCAATGACAGAAATTGTGAATTGTGACCAAGGTGTTCAGGGACACCATCATCCACCTGTGAAATGCAGAGGTGATTCCTCGCTGGGTCAGAATGGTTCGGGCTTCAAAAGTTTAATGCCTCTTGTTAGCGCCCTTGGCCTTTGTCTTCTCAGGAACCCAAGACTTTGTGGCTTGCAATCACATAAGAAGCTACAAGTATTACTCAAGCAGTATCCTCAGCCCCGATGGCTTCCTAGGCTACCCTTGTGCGTCCTACAATGAGTTTCAGGAGGTAGGTCACACCAGGCACCCAGGGAAGTTGGTGGTGATGGTGGTGTTGTCCCTTTGGCTTGGAACAGAGCAGAGATGTAACTCCACGGCTAATGAAAGGAGGCACTAGAAATGCTGAGGCTTACAGAGCCTTCCTCCCAGGAATAGGATGGGCAGGAGGGGGACAGCAGACTTGAACTGTGCTGGGCCTTCCCTAGATCCCCAACTTTTCATTCTGGAAAGTTCCCAGTGTGTGCAAGGATGCATGGGTAGATGGATGCGTGCCTGCATGGAGCAGTGGATGTGGGAGAAGGGGTAGAATGGATACATGAATGGAAGGAAGAATAGGTAGATGAGAAGATGGATGAGGGAGGGATGGATGGATGGATGGATAGACAGGAGGATGGAAAGGAAAATGGGTGAGTCAAAGGCCCACGACTCACAGACAGACTGTTTTCTTTCACTAGAGTGGCTGTTTCCCTTGTCCTACTGAAGGATGCCCCAAAATGGGGCACTATGCTGACCAATTTCAGGGGAAAACCAGTGCTGTGGGACAAACCTTTTTCCTGAACACAGGAAGCAGTGGTAACTTTACTCGTAAGTTTCCATTTTACTCATTTAAAAATTCTTGCAAATAATTTCAGAGTATCAGCCTTATTAGGACCCTTGGTAGCAATTGACAGAAACTCACCTCCAACCAGTTTAAGCTATAATGGAAAGGCAGTAGAATGGCATTTGTCTTGGATCTCAAGTTCACTCCTTTAACCAAAAATCCTGATCAATGGAATAAAGTACAGTGATTGGCCCAGGCTGGGTCACATGTCCACCCACCCCAGTGGCAGGAAGGATGGATCCATTAACAGAAGAGGGCAAGGCGGGGCAAAGTCCCTGTAAGTCAAGAAGTCTCCGGCTAAATACATCTTCTACCAGTCCCCCTGCACACACACAAGCACGCTGCATTTCTGTTGTTGTTTTGCCCAGCTTCTCATTAAAAAAGTACAAGATAGCGAAACGATCAAGATTATTTTGTTAAAATTAATATCACACGGTAGCCGAATAGAAGAGCAATTATTTTTCAAGGGATTTTTACATTAAAAAAAAAATTTATATAGCACTTCACAAAACTCTTTTCACTTACAGTATTTCATGTGATCTTCACAATATTTATCATGAAAGATCACGGTTTGGCACTCTCTATAAAGTCTTATATGTATATTCCTTTGACCCAGTCATTCCACTTCTCAGAGTGTACCTTATGAAAATACTTGCATGAGAAAGTGCTCAAGGGTGTTCACTGCAGCACTGTTTTTAATACCAGAAGATTGGAGAGAGAAACCTGGATACCCACCAACTGGTAAACCACCAAATACTGTACAGAACCGCTAAAAAGAAGGCGATAGCTCTATGTGCTGAGGAGAGATCTCTAAGGCATATTTAGTGAAAAGGCAAGCGACGAAACAGCCTGCAACATGTCATGTATCAGTCAGGGTCCCAACAGGAGACAGAACTCATCCAAGTGGCTCAAATGGAGAGATTTTACTGAAGGGCCTCCTGTTAGAGGTGTGGGCAGGGTTAAAGGAACAAGCAAGATTTTCATGTTAAATTTTTACTTACCCATATTCATATTTTCCAAAATTTTATAATAAAATATTTTTCTTTGTAACAAGAAAAAAAAGGGCAAGGGATGCCGAGGCCCCCGGAATCTGGTGGCTGTGCAGCTCTCAGAATACAGGGAAGGAGGGAGTTTCTGACGGACTCATGGTTCTGGAGCAAGGTGGGAGCCAGGGAGATGACACCCGCACCTCTCTCCTCTGGCCTTCTGACCTCCTGCATATACCTCGTATTGGCTAAACCCAGCTAAAAGCCAGCAGCAAGGATCCTGGGGTGGGAGGCAAACATTCCGGAACACAGGGCAGGACGGAGAAAGGGAATCATTCTGGGGTGGGGATGGGTGGAGCGAATAGAGAATAACAGCACATACTATTTAAAGAAGGGAAAAGAAGCCCATATTCTTTTATATACATAGATGTGTGAGAGAAAGAGAAAGAGAAAGCTCTAGATCAGCCTATCTCAACCTCACACTACTGACATTTGGGGCTGGATAATTCGTTGTTGTAGGCGTCTGTCCTGTGCATTGCAGTTTGTTTAACAGATCCTTGGTCTCTACCCACTAGATGCCAGTAGCTCTCCACGCCCACCCCACCTCACCCCCAGTGTGACAACCAAAGAAGCCTCCAGACATTGCCAAATGTCCCCAGGGAGGCAAAATCTCCCCCTGATTGGGAACCACTGGACTTGATTAAGTATAGAGACCAAAGTGATGACATCAGGGAAGGACCTGGGATGCAGGGCAGGTAGATGGGGTGCTGATGAAGGTTCTTTCTTTTTTTAATTTATCTGGGTTGTTTTTCTATTGAGAATATGTCCGTTGCATGTGAAAACAGCAATAAACTAAAAGAGCAGTAGGTGATTTATCCAAACATTATAGCCACAAGCATCTCCCTCTCCCTGTGGCCTTTCTGGGGATGGCCAGTGATGTGTACCCAGGGTACACAGGTACAGTAACCAGTTGCCCTGCATCCATCAGGGCACATACATTGCTGTATCAACAAGAGATTGTGCTGAAGTATAAGATTTACTTCCTCTGGAGTCCCTCACCCCCACCTAGAATCTGAATCCCAGGACTCCAAACCTCGTTTAAGGAAATCATTACTCACATTCACCCTTACCTCTCATCCGCGGGGGACGTAGAGCTTGGAACAAGGCTGCGTCCACGAGGTCATTCTTTTCAACAAGAGGAGTTATTCGAATGATTGTATTTCTTTCAACAGGTTGGAGATATAGGGTATCTGTCACACTGGCTGGAAAAAAGAAAGTGAGTGGGTACATCAGGATTGCTTTGTATGGAAGTAATGGAAACTCAAAACAATATGAAATTTTCAAGTAAGTTTGATAGTAAAGTGAAATGACCATACTTCCCATAATAGATTCTTCATACAAGATTGGGTATAAACTGCTTTGTAAATCTAGCCATCTATTATACAGAACCATTGAATCCTGGAATGTCAAACCTGGAAGGAAGGCTTAGCATCTGGTTCAATCACCCCATTTTACACATGAGAGGAGTGAGGCCCAGAGGGGGAACCGGCTATTTAAAATGAGACAAATGCTAACTCCTTTCGGATTGTCAGTCGTTGCTTCCTGACTTAGGTTTTCGGAAAATCAAATTCTCCTTAGGCCAGGCGCGTTTGTATGGCAACTCCCTTCCTGGCAACACACACACAGGAAGCCTGAGGCCATCTTCTCGTTGCTGTGGTAGCCTCAGCACCTACTTTTGCTGGACGTATGAGATACTTGGTAAATGTGTGTTGGATGAATGCATAACCGCGCTGTAAAATTAGAGTCTGGATTTTGCACAAACTTTTACATAATAATTTTCGTGTTAAGTTAAAATTCTTTGACAACTTCCTGTGCTACATATGAGGGGCTAACAAATGACCTCGGCTGACCCACAGGCATCTTCTAACATAAGACATTGCATTAATATAGTCCTGCAGTGAACTAATAGGGTTAATACACCACCCCAAATATTTAACTTCCCTCTAGGGACAAACTAAGACAGTGGAAATCTAGAGTCCAGTATTTTTTAAAGGTCTGTTCTTCACAAATACATTTGTGTTTTAGCAGCCCCTGGATGTGCATGAAGTCATACAACCTATTTGCAGAAAACCAGAAACAGCAGCCGTTGTTTGAAGAAAAAATAAATTGCTGTCATCCTATGTATTCATATATCCAGCTGATATAACATTTCCTGTCTATGTTTTCAGAGGATCCCTCCGACCAGACGCAAGTCATATGCATGACATTGATGTGGACCTCAATGTAGGAAAAGTCCAGAAGGTCAAGTTCCTCTGGAACAACCATGTGATAAATCTCTTCCGGCCCAAACTGGGGGCTTCCCGAATTACAGTGCAAAGTGGTGAAGACAGGGCTGAGTGAGTATCTTTCGTTCCATCTCAGTTTTATTTTCTATATTTAGCTATCAATATATTCACCAATCCATCCATGCGTCCAATCACCCACCTACCTACCCATCTAGGTATTCATCGACTCATCCATTCGTCCAGCCCTTTCTGCTCATCCACTTACCTATCCACTTATCCATCCAGCCATCTCTCCAGACCTGTCTCCTCACCCTTCTGGCTGTTCAGCCATCCGTCCATTCATCTACCCAACTCTTCATCTCAACTCTCCATCTATCCATCCAATTTACTTTGAAAAATCAATCATTTTCCTTAAGCCAAATTCAACTTGACAGGAGCAAGGCCTCAGTGGTAAGGCATCGATTCAAGAACCAGGCAAATATGAAACTCTTTTACCTTAAGCAATAAGGAAGACACGTGCAGTACTTGTAGGAAATCTCTGAGTTAATTCCAGCTGGGGTGCAGGTATTAATGTAAATTGTTTTGTTTGGAGACTACGGCATGTGTTGGGATCTAGCTTATAGGGGCAAGCTCTTCTCATTCGGAGGGAATAGAACCTTACTTGGTAGGAGTTGGGAGAGTACCTAATTGTGTTTAAAATATGGAAACTCCTAACTGTGTTTAAAATATGATCCACCTTAAAAGGAGATCCTCATTGCTAAGCCCCAAACCCCCTAGACTTTGAAAATCTTTGGTCTGACCACTGATTCACTCTCAGCTCATTAAAAGCCCATGGAGGGGAGGAGCTTCTTTGAGTGGATTTGCTGGGTGAGAGTCACTTGGACTCTGCCTGGTGTAGCAAAAAGCTTTTCACTCAGAGAGGTCCGAATCCCAGCGAGCGGGCCAAAAGCCGTTTACTCATCTGAGGTCACGTTTCCACGAGCAAACGAGCCTCATGCTGGAAAGGTTTTCTTCCACAGGTATAATTTTTGCAGCAGCGACATGGTGCAAGAAGACGTTTTACAAACTCTGTACCCTTGTTAAAAATGTGGTGGCCTCAGAAGACCTAAATAGACATTTCTCCAAAGAAGATCTACAGACGGCCAACAAACACATGAAAGGATGCTCAACATCACTAATCATTAGAGAAATGCAAATCAAAACCACAATGAGGTATCACCTCACACCAGTCAGAATGGCCATCACCAAAAAAAATCTACAAACAATAAATGCTGGAGAGGGTGTAGAGAAAAGGGAACCCTCTTGCACTGTTGGTGGGAATGTAAATTGATACAGCCACTATGGAGAACAGTATGGAGGTTCCTTAAAAAACTAAAAATAGGACTACCATACGACCCAGCAATCCCACTACTGGGCATATACTCTGAGAAAACCATATATCAAAAAGAGTCATGTACCACAATGTTCATTGCAACTCTATTTACAATAGCCAGAACATGGAAGCAACCTAAGTGTTCATCGACAGATGAATGGATAAAGAAGATGTGGCACATATATACAATGGAATATTACTCAGCCATAAAAAGGAACGAAACTGAGTTATTTGTAGTGAGGTGGATGGACCTAGAGACTGTCATACAGAGTGAAGTAAGTCAGAAAGAGAAAAACAAATACTGTATGCTAACACATACATATGAAATCTAAAAATAAAAAGAAAAGAAAATGGTCAGAAGAACCTAGGGGCAAGACGGGAATAAAGATGCAGACCTACTAGAGAATGGACTTGAGGATACGGGGAGGGGGAAGGGTAAGCTGGGACAAAGTGAGAGAGTGGCATGGACATATATACACTACCAAACGTAAAATAGACAGCCAGTGGGAAGCAGCCGCACAGCACAGGGAGATCAGCTCGGTGCTTTGTGACCACCTAGAGGGGTGGGATAAGGAGGGTGGGAGGGAAGGAGATGCAAGAGGGAAGAGATATGGGGGCATATGTATATGTATAAGTGATTCGCTTTGTTATAAAGCAGAAAGTGACACACCCTTGTAAAGCAATTATACTCTAATAAAGATGTTAAAAAATAAAAAAATAAAGGAGAAATGATAAAAAAATGTGGTGGCCTCTTTATCTTTATGATAATAAAATTTTTAATGGGCTTTTTTGACGTTGAAGTATTAGTTTGATCTTGAGGTGTTAGTTTGACATTCTCTACGTTCTGGGGTCACATTTCAGAAAAGATTTGGGGGGCTGGAGCCACTTGGCCACAGGTAATGCCTAGAACATCCCACCGGTCTGCCTCTGCCACCATCTCTCTCAGGGCACTTGGTGTGGCCTGTCCTAATGTATTTTACATCCTTAGACAGTGAAATTCTGTCCTGTTTGAAAAGGTTGCTTCCACACGTTGCCCACTCAGCTTTCAGCATCCTGCGGGAGAGAGCAGCCCCCATGTGAGAGCAGCCTGTGGCATGAGTGACAAGCTCTAAGCATTATTTAGGTGAAACCTGCCTGCGCCATGGAGGAAGGGCTTTAAAATAAGTTACTACAGGGCTTTCCCGGTGGCGCAATGGTTGAGAGTCCGCCTGTCGACGCAGGGGACACGGGTTCGTGCCCCGGTCCGGGAAGATCCCACATGCCGCGGCGCGGCTAGGCCCGTGAGCCATGGCCGCTGACCCTGCGCGTCCGGAGCCTGTGCTCCGCAACGGGAGAGGCCACAACAGTGAGAGGCCCGCGTACCGCAAAAAAAAAAAAAAAGAAGTTACTACATGCACACGGCACAAAATGCGAACAATGCAGAAGAGCGCTCATACACAGGGTACTTTCCTTCCAGCCTTGCCCTCGGGCCTCTCAGTTCCTCTTCCCAGAGACAACTTGAGTTTTTTCCAGAAACATTCTATGTATAAATGTTCATGTACCCATCTCACACACCCCAGCCCCACCCCACCATTTTTTTTTTTCTCAAACAAATGGAAGCATACAACACGCACCGTTCTCACCTTGCTTTCTTCACTAACGGTAATTTTGATATTATTCTCTAATGGTCCAGAAAGGGCTGCTTCATTCTTTGTGTGGCTTCACAGATTCCACTGAGGGATGTGATGTGGTATGCTTGTCCCTGCTGATGGACATATAAAATTTTCCTCTTATGAATATTCAAGCAACTACTATCCTTTTATGATATTCTAACATGATACAAATTTGTCTAAGAAATGTTTAGGATGTTTATTTTGATCAGTATTGCCAAAGTACAGTCCAATTTACACTCCAACCAACAACACGGTAGGTTGAACTGTAAATTCAAATTGCCGCTCTTGGGGGCCCAAAAATTCAAATATTGACAATTTCATATGGTTTGTTCTAACATGAGAGTGTTTTGCACCCTCACCAATGTGGCAAATTGTCAAACCTTTTGTCAATGAGGCGCTAAAAGTGCTTTTCCCTATGTTGTGATTTGTGTTTGTTTTGTTATGAATGAGAGTGAACATCTTTTCAGTGTTTAATGGCCTTTTGTATTTCTTTTTCTGTGAATTGTCCAAATTGTGTGTCAATTTTAGGCATCTTTTAGATATAATTTTTACTTTAAGGAACTGTTTAATATTAAGAAAATTGCAATGTTCTGTCGTATGCAGATATTTTCCCCAACTTATCCCTCTCCCTGGGAGAAAACCAGAAAGCTAGTGGGAGGGCCTGGAGCAGGGCCTACACCCCGACCTGGGCCCCAGCTCATACAAAGATTCTGCAGATGCTGTAACCCCAGGGGCTGCCCGGAGGGCTCCACCCACCTCACCTCACACCTGGTCAGCGCTAGGTTTCGGCTTTCCTTCCTGAGCAGGATAGAGCCTCAGCCTGCGTGGTCTTCTTTCAAGCCCAATGAGCGGGTAGGAGTCTGTGCTGAGCTCCTGGGGGGCTCGGTGCCACAGCAGGCAGAGCTGCTGGGGCCTGTGCAGAGTGTGGCCCTTCCAGGCTGGCCTCCTGCCCACTCATGGCCTCCCAATAGCTCCCAGCTGACCTGCTCACTCATTCCTGGGGCCCCAGTGAGTAAACAGGCTGGTGGGAAGCAGAGGGAGGCACTTTCAGGGCCTAGGATGGCAGTGGAGGGCACACCTGTTGGGCAGAGTGGGAGTATCCATCCACTGCTCGATTCTGAGAATCCGGAAATGGCTTCACTGAGCAACTCTGTGAATGGCGTCATGGCCACAGGGACTGGGGCTTGAGGAGAACAGCAGGTGAGTCAGCCCCTGAGTTTCCGAGAATGAGGCCAGAAGGAGCCCACCCTTCCCTTTACAGGAATGCCTCGAATTCACAGCAGAACCAAAGCGCCTGAGCTCAATACTTCGCGGTTTTTCTTTCATTCTTCTTTTTTCTTTATGTTTTCTAAATTTTTTTTCTTGAAGCCCTATACAGCATGTAAAATCTCGACCTGGTGCAGTGAAATAGTCCTTGTCTGAGACCTTCTAGACTTCCTAGATCTCCGTAAAACTAATATAAATTATAGAACAGAGGTTCTCGGCCTTGGCCCCAGCTGTCTCTTTCCCTGTACTACGTGGGCTGGCTTCTTCACTTCTCAACCTCAGCACACCTGGGAATAACAGTATCCCTCCCTCACAGGGCGGCTGTGATGATTAAATAAGACAAAGCATGCACAGCACTTAGTACAGTGCCAGGCACATGGTAACTAGCCAGTAAAGGAGGCAGGAGGGGCAGGGAGGCCTGAGCTATTCTTTAAGAGCAACAGAGACACCAAGGACAGGACTGAAGACAAGAACAGCCTCCGAGAAGGTATTTGAAGTGGACCCAACAAAGGATTTGTATTCAGAGTGCATAAAGAAAAGGACAGCCACATAGAAAAGTGGACAAAATGATATGAGCAGGCAACACACAAAGAGACACCTGAATCATAAATGTTTGAGATTCATCTCACTAGTAATTGAGGCAATACACATGAAATCCTGATTACCCAAAATACAACTTCATCAACGACAGAGAATGAGCGAGGGTCCATATGTATCACCATGAATAGACCTCCCAAAAGTCCTGTTGAAGAGAAAAGCAAGTGTCAGGAAGATGCCACTTAGATAGAGAGGTTACCATGTAAGTACATTTCTGTTCACAAAATACTGCTACTCACTGCAGATGTGATACAAAATATCAAAAGAAGGACGTTTAAAATCCTCTAACAGTGGTGTTATATTTATTTTTCATTACAAAAGGATCTGGAGCAAATATGACAAAATGTTCGTCTTTGCTAATTCAAGGTGGTGGTTACAATGGTGTTGGTCAATGTTATTTCTTGGTAGTTTTGATCTTTTATCCAAATTTAGGAGAAAAAGGAGAGAGGGGGGTGGTTTACAATACTTTGGAGTTCGGGACCTGTGGCTAGTAGGAGGGGTCACTGGTGAAAGGTTTCTAAGACCCCAAGATCGTCCCCATCTGTATTTGAATTCAAATCCTGATTTATCTGCCATTGTTCCCAAGACACACAGCAAGAGCCTCTCTCCTCTTACTCATGGGGACTTGTGTCTGTCACATCAAAACTCTCCATCTTCAGTCTCGGACAGTCTTGCCACTTGTCCTCAGTGTCTTGCTGTCGTCCCTGTGTCAGTGGCACTACTGATGAGGACCAAACCCAGGGCCTGGCAGCATCTTGCTGGAGCCAGCCAAGACCACCTTATGTAAACAGCTTTATTTCTCAGCATTTACCCACCCAGGCACAAACCTTGTAATTCCACAGAGATCTTACTGAACCAAGATGTTAACAGCATCAAAGATGCAATCAAAGCTCTTCGTTAAGAACGGAGCATCTTCATCCTGTCTTCTCAGACTCCATAGGGGAAAAAATAATGTGAATACTTTACAAAGCTATTTCATGAAATGTTATGCTAAACGAACACCAAATTACTTTTTCTTTTACTAGCTTTGAATGCTAATAGTGCCGTTTATTCCTGACCTTCAGAAATATGAGATATTTTAAATGACAACTTATCTTGTTTGAAAACGCAAGCTACTTTAGACTGCATATTATTACTTATAAGTATAAGCGTGTGCGACATCACTCATTTCAGCATCCCATTTGTACCTAACTGATACATATTCCAGTTGACATTTATTGTTCTCCTGCTTAGGTGTCAAATTCCTTAATGATGACTCTGACAAAGTTGTAAGCTCGGTATATATAATTTACATTTGCTACCATATAATCGGTGTTATCTATTAGAATGCTATTTGTGACAAATCATGTTCCAAATAAAAATTGAATTGATTTTTCTGTTACTTTAATAGTGTGCCGCTCACAGCAAGCCTTTGATTGAATCTTAAACACTTTAATGCTCTGTTTTTGTTTGAGGCAGATCAGAAATGGAGTCTGCCTGATTCACAAATCTGAAACGATTTGTAAAACAACAAAATCAAATTTCAAAAAGCATCTTTATTTTCAAGCCAAGGGAATAAATTTGGTAAAGCTATCATTACAGGGTACACAGCCTAACAACAAAAGCCTCACATGCACAGTTAATTTCTATGCATCCATTTTCATCTAAATTAGATTTTAACTTTAATGCAGGGTATGAAAAGCCTCTACAGGCCTTTGTTTCTACCTTTTCTCTCACGCAATTGCAGGCTTTCTCCCGGCTAATCTGAGCTTCACATCACCCTGGTCACTCTCCCTCTTGGCAGTGGGTTTGAGCTACATTTTCAGTTTCCTGGGGTGCATGGGGGTTCTGTTCCCCAGATCCTCCCAAGGGGTCTCTCTCTCAAGAGGGCAATTGCTTGACCCATACTGCTTACAAAATAAATCACTTACAACTAGATCCTGGCTAGCATCAACCCCTTGGGTTAAGTTCTGGTTTAGAGCAAGGGTCAGTGACCTGGGCCCATGGATTTGTACAGACTTCCAGCTAAGAATGGTTTTCACATTTAAATTTTTTTTAATTCAAAGAAATAATCCTTCGTGATACATGAAAATGATATGAAATTAAAATTTCAGTGTCTATAAATAAAGTTTTATTGGAATACAGCCACACATTCATTTATATATTGTCTATCACTGCTTTCCTGCTAAAACTGCAGAATTGAGTAGTTGCAACAGAGACCATATGGCCTAAAATATTGACTATCTGGGCCTTTACAGAAAAAGTGTTCAGCCCCCAGTTTAGAAGGAAGGGCTTTAGTGATTTATGTCCTGTTAAAAGGGTGAGCACCTTCAGGGTAAGAGGCTGAGGTGGCACTCAGACAAAAGGCTGCATTCATGACAATAAACCTCACAGAAAGCTTTTTCAGACACTGGCTAAGAGATCCTCAAAATGTTCAAAAGTAGGTAAAATGAGGGAAAGAAGGACAACCAAGGAAAACAAAACACCTCCAAACTTCACAAAGCTGCGGATGTGATAAATGTGCACACAAATCATAAGTCAGAAATGTCCTTAGACAAATAGGTTTTTTTTTTTTTTTTTGCGGTACGCGGGCCTCTCACTGTTGTGGCCTCTCCCGCTGTGGAGCACAGGCTCCGGACGCGCAGGCTCAGCGGCCATGGCTCACGGGCCCAGCCGCTCCGCAGCACGTGGGATCTTCCTGGACTGGGGCACGAACCCGTGTCCCCTGCATCGGCAGGCAGACTCTCAACCACTGCGCCACCAGGGAAGCCCGACAAATAGGTTTTAAAATACTTTAAGCACGCACCAAAATTGAGCTGAGTTTAAGCAAATAGGAGTGATTGGAGGTAAACCGAAGCTGGGGTCTGGGAGTGTGGAGGGCAGGGGGATGTCCCAGGCAGACAGAGAGGTCTGGGGAGAGCTACCCTGGGTGTGACCTTCAGCGGAACACAAACCGGAAACAAGGCCTGAAGACCTTGGGGCTGAGTGGCCAGCTCCTCTAGGTCATGGAGTACCTAGTGCCTTTTCCTGATGGTTCCCTGGGCTGGTCAGGAAAGGTGGAGAACATGCTTCTTCTCAGCCTTTGGAGAAGCCAGACCCAGTTTGAGTCCAATTATTGACACGGTGCTCTTGTCGGGGATATATATGCCTTTGAAGGAGCCACCTGTATTGTTTTCTGGGAAAAATGGCCCTGAGTGGATTGTTTAACCTCTGTGTGATTCAGCTTCCTCATCTGTTAAATGAAAGTGTTTATACTAAGTAATACTAATTAAATGCGCTATTCCAGGTGAAGGACAGAGTCTGACATAAGCGAGCACAATAGCGGGGCTGCTGCTACAAATTTATTATTGGCCAATTACACCTGTTCTGCCTGCCTCGCAGGGTTAGGATCCCTGGAAGAAAAGTGCAGCAGTGAAAAGAACTCTTCAGTAGGGGCCAGGAGCCCTGGTTCTGAACCCTTTTCTGTTGAGAACTCACTGTGTGGGCTCATCACGCTCCCACCCACAACCCACGTCAGCTCTAGCAATGTCCCCAAGTCCCTTTACCCCAATGGTAATTGATAGTATTTACTGAGCACAGATTTACATGCCTAATCTCTTCTTAACTCCTGAGACTGGGTTGGCTTTTCTGTTATTTCACCTTACAAAATAGAGATCTAAGGCTCAGAGAGATTAAGGAAAGTGCCCAGAGTCACACAGCCAGAAGAAAGCAGAATTGAGCTCTGAACTCAAGGAGTGTCTGACTCCTGGCCACACCCTTCACAGCTGTGCTGGAACAAGGTTAAAGCCGTAACTGAGATCCTGTTTAGAGCCACCAGTCACCACTCTGTGGGACAGGGACAGGGAACCAAGGCATCCCCTTCCATCATCCCACCTCTGGGGAAACTGTCAATTCTCCAATACAAAGAGAGAGAAGGGACCCCAAAGGAGCACTTTAACTGCCACAGAATTCAAACTATCCCCACAAAAGGCCCCATTGTCATAAGAAAACATACAAACTCACAACCTCCATTTCTTCAGCATTTCCAGATGGAGGGAATTTTTGTCTTATCAGGTAATAGAATTGTTTTTAGCAGCAAGAATGAGCTCATTACAGATGCATCTTGTGCTAATAATGATAATTTGCTGTGCAGTAAAGTCACCTCTCTCCCTCCCCTGACAGACGACCCTCTAGAAATTACAGGTTAGGGAGAAACAGAAAGGATAAAGATTAAGGAAAAGAATTGCAATGTGGAATTGTTTCAACAAAAGGAGTCTGATATGCACATTGAACTTGATAATCTTAATCATGAAGTTATAGAAGAATTAGATACTATTAGACAATCTTTTAATTGCCTTTATTCGATTTTGTTAGTTCTGTTACTGGGTTGTTGTTTTGTGTTTTTGTTTTACTGCTCAAATCATTTCTTAAAGGTCAGTGCCAGGAATTAGCTAGTGACTTAAATATTGACAAGATTCGATCCCGCGAGTGAAATCAAGATGAAGGCAATTGCATGAAGTGGTTTCGCTCCCGACATCCCCTAATTTCATGGGCAAAGACTTCAAAAACCCTGGGTCTAGAGCAGTAATCTGCAAACTCTATGGGTGTGGGAGAGGGGAGCAGGCAGAACTGCTTCCTGTGTTCTTCATTTCTGAGGGGCCAGCAGAGATGCAGCAGCCTGGACCACACGGCCCTGGGCAGGTGAGGGATCTGTCTCCTGGCTTCCGTCCTGAGGCTGTGGGATCACTCTCCCAGGGTGTTAGGAAAGCTGGAAAAAATCCCACCTGTTCACTGAGCTTGGTCCCGGCCCTTTAAAGAGAATGCAGCTAACGTCTGTTGAGTCATGGCTTTTTTCTTTAAACATGCAATCTCTAAAAGAGATTTTTAATCACTTCAAATAAGGATCTTATCAATTCAAATAAGGAAAATAACATTTTTTCCCGATTATGAAAACAATACCTGTTGGCTGTGGAAAATTGAAAAAATCACAAGAAAGTAAAAAAGACCAATCGCCCCATCATCCAAATAATCACTGTTAGTATTATGGGTTGGCTCCCTTTACCACTCCTCCCTTGTTTTTAAACAGAAAAACAGGATTATAGTGATGTGTGTGTGTGTGTGTGTGTGTGTGTGTGTGTGTGTACACATGGGTTTGCTGTTATTGTCCTGTCTCATGGTCTTGCTTTTCTCATGTACTGCATCAGAAATGTTTTTCCACAATAGCATTCCTCTATCACATTATCTTTTAATAACAGGATGCATTGTAATGCCACACCCCATTGGGTTTGGGGTGTTGTTTGGTATGAAAACCACCCCTTACACACGCCTTTTGTTGTTTCCCAGGACAGGTTCCTTTCCATTTCTGTGCCCCAGACCCTCTGGCTGTCTGATGAACCTATGGACCTCTTCTCAGAACAATGTGTTTAAGGGCATAAAGTATAATACATGAGATTACAAAGGGAGCTAATTATATTGAAATACTATCAAAATACTAAAAAGAACAAATTTGTGAAATAGCCATATAAGTGTTTGCTTATACATATGTTGAAGAATGTTAGAGCGTAGACATAATAGCTCCAATGACAACTGTGATTATACAGTACTGATCAACATTAACATTATTTCAAGCTGTTTGCAACAAATGTCACATGATGTGAAAAGATCTGGGATTTTTATTGGGTTAAGGTGACAGGTACAGCTGGGGTTTGTTGCCTACATTCAAAGGAAATATTATATTTCACTTGGAGGTTAGTGAAACAAACATGTAACTTTTTTCTCATTCCAGTTCTTTTTTCTCATCCAAGATATGACTCCTGATTTCCACCCATGGAAACTTGGGGGTCCAGGGAGCCCAGGTGAAAATTCTTATCTTGGGAAAAACGCTCAGGTGTGGCTCAGTTCATCTTTCGGCCCAGCAGTTTTGAGTCTTTTGATAACAATGGCCTCACTGCCCCAGGAGCTGCTTTTGATTTATTCTTCATGCCAGTGGCTGCAGAGTGAAGTCAGAGAGAGTGCCTGTCAGTGATAAAAGGTCAGCCAGTGTTATGTGTGGAATTGTGTCCCCCCCACTCTGCCCCCCGCAGAAGGATATATTGAAGGCCTAATCCCAGTACCTCAAAATGTGACTTATTTGGAACTAGGATGTTGCAGGTGTAACTGGTTAAGATGAGGTTATACTGCAGAAGGGTGAGCCCTAATCCAGTGTGACTGGTGTCCTTATTAGAAGACAGCCATGTGAAGACACAGAGACACAGGGAAGTCACATGATGACAGAGATTAGAATTATGCATGGAAGATTGCCAAGGATTGACAGCAAACCCCCAGGAGGTGGGGAAGAGGCAAGGGGTGACTCTCCCCTAAGGTTTCAGAGGGCACATGGCCCTGCTAACACCTTGAACGTGGACTTCTAGTTTCCAGAAGTATGAGACAATAAATTTCTGCTGTCTCATACCACCCAGTTTGGGGTACCATTACAGCAGCCCTAGGAAACCAGTACAGCTGGTGTGCCAGGGCTCTCCTGGGGACTGGGATTCTGAAACACCAGGGTTGGGGTGGGCATGGCCCTGTGCCAGTGTTGGGGACTGCCATGCCACAACCCAAGGTGGCTGATGGGGGCCGACTCATTAGACGGCCAGGCTAGGGCTTCAGTGAGCGCCCGATCCAGGTGTGCAATGTTACCTCAGCATCGGGAAGAGCTGGGCCCCATCCAGCAAGGTCAACATAACCTGGAAAACATCCACAGAAGCCTCAGCATGCTGAGAAGTGTATCCTCTTTACTCTCACGTGACAATAAACGGCCTCTATTGTGAATGACATGTTATCACCAACCGGTCAGGGTTCAGGTGGCAGTGAAGAGGATGCTTATCTTATGAAATTTCCCTCGTGCCGGTTGGGGTGTGTGAGGGGCTCTCACGTGAGAATGGCGAGCTTCTGAGCCCCCCTTAATAAGTGCCTCTCCTTGGGAGGCTCTCCACTTCTACCCTTCCACGCCCTTTACTGAAGAGAGTGGCTCTGGATAAATCCTCCCGTTGCATAAGACATTTGGCCTCTGAGCGCAGCCACACCTCACCGGACGTCTGGGGTCCTCCATCAGGGCTCTTCCAAGGGTAGGACACCTAGCACCTGGAAGATAAACCAGCCCCACAAATTGCAGGCAGGTGGCCCAGCGAGGCAGAGGGGCTACTGCAAACATCCCACCCGCTTTTTTTTTTTCTACTTAGAAAACAATTTTTTTATTGTGTTAAAACATACTTAATACTCACCATCTTAACCATTTTTATGTGTCAGTTCAGTGGTATTAAGTCCATTCACACTGTTGTGCAACATCAGCACCACCCATCCCCGTGACTCTTCTTCTCTTGTAAAACTGCACTTCTGTACCTATCAAGCAATAATCCCCGTTCTCCCCTCCCCTCAGTCCTGGCAATCACTGTTAATTTACTGTCTTTAATTTTGACTACTCTAAGTACCTCATATAAATTGAATCATATGTTATTTCTTTCTCTGTTAGACTTATTTCTCTCGGCATAATGTCCTTTAAGTTCATCTGTCTTGTAGGTTGTGTCAGAATTTCTTTTTTAAGACTGAATAATATTCCGTTGTACATATAGATGACATTTTGCTTATCCCTTCGTCCTTAGATGGACACTTGGGTTACACTACTATGAATAATGCTGCTATAATTACGGGTGTACAAATATCTCTACAAGACCCTGCTTTCAATTCTTTCCAGAATATACTCAGAAGTGGAATTGCTGGGTGTATGGTCATTCTAATTTTAATTGTTTCAAGAGCCCACCATACTGTTTTCCATAGCAGCTGAACTATTTTACATTCCCATCTACAGTGTACGAGAGAATCTAAAGGCAACCCACAGAATGGGAGAAGATGTTTGCAAATTGTATATCTGATAAGGGGTTAGTATCCAGAATATATAGAGAATTCCAAACACTTGACAACAAAAAAGCAAACAAACTGATTCAAAAATGAACAAAGGGCTTGAATAGACATTTATCCAAAGACATGTATAAATGGCAAATAAGCACGTAAAAAGATGATCAACATCACTAATCATTAGGAAAATGCAAATCAAAATGATAAAGAGATACCACCTCACACCCATTAGAATGGCTAATATCAAAGAAAAAAAAAGCAGAAAATAAAAAGCGTTAGCAAAGATGTGGAGAAATTGGAACGATCGCCTTTTTAAAACCAGCAGGAAGGAAGGAAAGTCCTCCCTTACCTGGAATAGAGAAATCCGGATACTTTGGCAGCAGCCTTTCATGCAGCAACATTTTTGGAGAAGGGGTAGGAGGAAGTGCTGCAGGCCTAACTCAATATATTCTAAAGTAAGAACAAAAGTCATAGAGTTATTCCTTTCATTAATAATAAAAATAAATATAATCTGTGCAGGTCCCGCATGAGCACAGTGTGTTTATTTCCGATCCTTACGATTTATCCTAAAGGATCATCATCTCCATTTTACAGAAGGGAAAACTGAGGCCACGAGAGCCCCCCGCTCCATGCAGTGCCCTACCATCTCCCTTCCTCAGCATGCTTGAGCCTTAGGTTGCTGCCTGGACAGGGGCCCCAGTTGGTTTTTACTGCCAGCCTCTCCCTGCAAACCAGCAAAGACCAGAAGCAAGGCTTCTGGAACTTGCTAGGCACAGGTTGGGAGCAGGACGTGGCTGCCTACTTGGCAAGTCCTGCAATTACAAACACAGCGCCTTCTGTAAAACAAAAGAGACACCAAAAAAAAAAACAGTCCTAGCGCTGGGCTGGGGGCATCTGGAAACCCCTGGCCTGAGATCTGCTCTTCCCCTCGTTCTTGTTACCTGAGTTACAAGCCAGACTTCCTCCTCATATGGTTTCAGGTGTGCTCTCTTGGCCTGCTCCATGACGTCCAGGAAGTCCCTGTAGCAGTTTCTGGCCATGACGGTGTACCGCGTGGCACAGCCTAATTCAGTGACCCTGGCTCTCGGCAGGTAGCCTGCCCAGCCGGGGATGGGGGCGCTGCTGAAGAGGTTTCTTTATGTATTTGCATTCTGTAAAAAGATGCCATGCTTCCTGAGGGCTTTGAGAAGCCACACAGTGGGCGATGCTCCTAAGCTAGATGGCATCCCAACAATCGCCCCAGGGGAAGCATTAGGCCCCTAGACGTGGTGAGGGCAGCTGCCAGTGGTTGGTTGATGCTGCGTGCCAGCGCCTTGGTAGGGCTTTGCATAGGCTCTCATTTTATTCTCTTACAAACCATAAGAAGTCGGTGCCTTTGTTACCTACACTTTGTGGAGAAGGACACTGAGACCTCAGAGAGGTTAAGAAAGTCTTGGCCAAGGTCACATAGCAAGGAAGGGATAGGGCCAGGATTCAAACCCAGGTCTCTCTGATTCCCAAGTTCTTGCTCTTAAACAGATCCCACTCTTTTCTCAGACTAAATACAAAAGAAAAAAGAAAAAAAGCTTCAGACAATGCTCTTTGACCATCTGAATAAGGGAATCAAGAGAAGCACGCAGGTCAGGAGAAAGCACAGCAGACTCGGCTCTAGCTGCCTGGCTGGCTGCCCTTTGGTAATTTCACATTTGTGAGATGTGAGACAACTGCCCTTCAGTTGCTGTAAGAATTGAATCAGGCCACTGAGTCCCAGAACCTAAAAGCTGGAAAGCACCCTAGGGAGTGTCTAGTCCATCCTTCCCTGCCTTGGATGAAGGAACTGTAGCCCAGAGAGGGGAAGCACCCTGCCCTAGGTCACATAGCAGATACTCATGGAGCTGGGCTAAATCCCAACTCTTAGGCAGATGTTCCTTGTAATGACTTGGAAATTTTTTAAAGCACGCCAAACATGTGAGTCAGCGTGTGTTCTCGAAAAATCCCCAATTACAGTAATAATAATAAAGACAATCGGTCCATTACTTTTCTTATAGGCCTTTAGGCCTTAAAAATAGCCTAGGACAAATCATTGTTGTGATGATTAACATTATACAATCATACTGTCAGTTGTTTTTGTCACTGTTACTGTGACTGTCATTCAGTGTAAAACCCCTTCCCGCCCAGCCAGCACCTGAAGGAGCTCGGTTCAAACCAAGGTCTGACCTCAGACAAGGGACACTGCTCTAAAGTGGGAATAATAGTATCGACTTCAAAGGGTCATCGTGGGTGGTTAATGAAATAACAGTAGCCAGCACAGAGAAAGCAACTAAAAGCGGTACCTACTGAGACAACAGCTGCTCTCTGAACCTCTGTGATGATTGCCCAGGGAGCTTAGTACCTAGCACCCTCCTCCCCACCTGTCTCCCTCTCCCCCTGGAAATGTTTCTTTCTCCTTTTAAGAAACTGAGCCTCTCCATTTTGCACGGACGCCTGGGGACCTGGAACTGTGCTGGACTCAGTGGCAGCTCAGCAAGATGGCCAGGCCCTGTGCCTGGGCCCAGGGTGAAGGGGGGCTGGTTTCTGGGAGCCGGTACCACGACTCAAGGGGCGGTACCGCTGGTAATACTGGTGCAGGGTCCACGGGACCGTCTCCTCTGAGCAGACGGGCTTTAGTTCGGCGCAGTGGCCACTGTGCAGCGTAAGTCCTCCAGCTGGTCTTTACTCCGCTGTGTGTTCTGGAAGATTTTCAGACAGTGGGACATGTTGTCCTCACTGGAGGTGCCCTGGCAGCTAAGGTAGGGCACGAAGCCTGCAAGAGCCGATCACGACCTTCAGCGAGGGATTCAGAACCTGCCCGAAGCCCCAGAATCTCAGCCCACCCCTTGCCGTTTCTTCCTTGGCCGACAACACTGCATTTTCCCAAAGGCCATTAACACAAGCCGCGCTGTTGTTTCCACTGCGGCCGGGCCCTCCCAAGGCCATGAAAAACTGACCTTAGAGCCGGGAGGGAAGGCCCGTTTCAACAAAGGCAATGACAGTAATATTCTTTGATAGCAAAGCCCCTGATGTCAGCCCAAACGGCAAACGGGGTAAGCATTTAATGGACCAAAATGTTAGTCAAAGGAGTAATTGAAATTATTCATTATTTTAGAGAGAAAGCTTATTTTCTTTGACACTTCCCAAATGCAACTGGGGATCTTTTCTGTCAGACCACCGGGAAATTGCGGGCTTATTAAAAGCAGAGACCTATTATACAAAAAGGTAAATTCATTATCTGTGAGACCCACCCCGAGCACAATTTTTCACCATTTCCCACAAAATAACATGTAATCATTACAATTAGTATGGGTAAAACACAACTATTTATTTAAACTGGATGCTGAATCCTAAGTCCTATAATGCTGCCATAATAAGACCAGTTTTTAAAAGAACAAAGGGGGAAAAACTCGTTAAGACTTGGCTTTAAACTGTCAATAAATAAATAAGTCAATCCCATTATTGAAGCCCACCATTTTTGCCCTTGTCCCCAGGGCCAGAAAACCTGGCCCCAGAGTTGAGAGCAGCAACCCTCACCCTGTGCACCTGCAAGAAACCTCCTCTGGAAGAATCCAATTACTAAAATGCTCTTGACAGTGTTGGAAGTCTTCCACCCACTATCCAGGCTCCCCAGTTTTGGGACAATTAAAAGATACCCTAACACCATGGAGGAGATCGTAGACACCCAGGGGCCCTGTCACGGAGGTTTTTCTCCATCAGGGTCTACTTTGATCTGCGTAGATTTTACCGGATGGCGTGTATGCACACACACAGAGGAATACAAGCTACCCTTACTGAGTCTTGCTAAGGGCCAAGATATTTTAAACAGGCTGTGTGTGCTGGCTCCTTTCATCCTCACAACGGTCTTATGAGGAATCTATCCCTACCCCATGTAATGGGTTGAATTGATAGACCTATCCAAGTCCTAACCCCTGGTACCTGTGAATGTGAACTTATCTGGAAATAGGGTCTCTGCAGACGTAACTAAGGATTTGGAAATGAGATCATCATGGATTTAGGGTGGGCTCCGAATCCAGTGCCTGGTGTCCTCATAAGAAAAAGGAGAGGGAGGTTTGAGACACACAGACACAGAGACACTGAGCAGAAGGCCACATGAAGAGCCATGTGAAGATGGGGACAGAGACCGGAGTGATGCTGCCACAAACCAAGGACACCAGGGGCCATCAGAGAGAGCACGGCCCTGCCAACATCTTGATTTCAGACTCTGGGCCTCTAGAACTGTGAAAGAATAGACATCTGTTGTTTTACACAGCAGCCCTAGGAAACTAATACAACCATTTAATAGAACTTTCTACTTACCATAGAGAGGTAAGTAACTTACTTACAATCACATAGATAATGGCCAGGGAGAGATTGGCATCTCAGTTTATTAGAATCCAAAGCCTATTCTCTTAACCAACCAGTAGGACCAGGGTGAGGATGGGCAACCTTGGAATATTCTCCATGCCTCTCCCCACCGAGAATACCTATATGTGAGAGCAGAGGGCCTATGGGGACCACCAGGTTTGTTACCCACAGGGATGTGACTTAGTAAATTCTCGGAAGCCTGAGGAGGAAAAGCCTTTAGGTAGGGTGACCAGTTGTCCTGGTTTGCCAACAACTGAGGGGTTTCCTGGGATGCAGGACTTTTAGTGCTAAAACTGGGACCATTCCCGGCAAACCAAAAAAGTTGGTCACCATCCCTCTAGGGGACACAGGAAGAAATGGGACCATAAGGACAGCCCTAGTTCATGAGAACAGCACAACTTGGGAAGAAGGACAGAGCCTCAGCTTATGCATTGTGTCTATCCTGGTCCAAATGTATATAACAGACATTAATTAAGTGCTTCTTACATACCAGGCCATGTCCTGGGAGATCTGCCTAGATTATATCTCCCCACTTATCAGAACCCAGTTATCTGCCATCTTCAGCAATGAAACACTTCCAGCAAGTTTCTTAAAAGCTAAAGTGCCTGTACTGGTCCAATAAGCCGGTCGGACATGGACAGTGAGTGGGGCAAGGCAGGGACAGCAATCAGGACCATGGTCCCCCTGCAGGGCACATCACCACTTACCACTGTAGCCTGGTGTGATTCGCAGGTGTCTCATGAAGGTCTTGGAAGACCCCATGATTTTGCTCTCTGTTAATGAAGGGAAGTCCTTGCCTGGAGAACGCACTGCGCATGTGCTAGAGCCCTTGGGCGTCAATAACCTTGCCCGGGGATTAGGACAGAGAGAAAGCACCACAATTCGCCAAGGATGCTGTTAAGCATGCAATGTACAGGACATAGCAAAGAATTAGAGTAAACTGTGGCTGGAAATGATCAGAAGTTGCAAAGGCTGGCATGGAGTCCACGATGGGGCGGGGGGGGGGGGCGGGGGGCGGACCGAACAGGACCAGTTTACGTGGATGCTGTCTCCCGAGCCAGACCCCTTCTCCCTTCTGGGATGGCCTGTGGTGCCCCCAAATGGACCAGGTCCTGCATCTGGCATCTGTTGATGCTTCCAAGTCCTACCCTACCAAGCCAGTTCCTCTCTCAAAACTCATGCCCTTGTGGCCAGGGCAAGTGGCCTCAGGGATGGAGGGGAGGGCCTCAGGCAAGGTTTACTCAGCAGTGATGGAAATTTTTTAAACAGTTCAGACATTTGAAGAACACCTGCTACAACACGGCTGAAGACAGGACTGCATTCCTGTGAAACGCTAACGGTCGCCCTAAGGGTTAGTTCCTACCTGAGTCCCTATTTTACAGATGGAAAAATAAGGCACAGAGAAGTTAAGTAACTTGTCTGAAGGTCCCTGTGTCCAAGGAGGTGTGACCGAAAGACGTCTACACTCTGGGGGCAGGATTATGTTGCCCAGAAGTGTGCCGCGGGTGCGTGGCCGGCTGCGCAGCCGCAGACCCAGCCCAGAGGCCTGCCTGGAGGAGGCTGAAGGGAAGAGCGCGGAAAGGGGGTGTGCTGGGGGTGTGGCCGGGGAGCGGGTCAGAAAGCGCGGACACGCCCCCTCCCCCCGCCCCGCCCCGCCCCGTCCTCACCTGGGCTGGCCTGGATCCTGGCCCCGCCGGACCTCCTGCCCTAGCCCGGCCTCCACCAGGGCTCCCGGCCTTTCTGAGCTCACCTCAACCGCGGGGGGGGGGCAGGGAGGGGAAAGGGGCAGAGTCGGACCATCCCCCACCCCCCCACCCCCGCCCCTCCCGCCTTCATCACCCTTTGGCCTCCTGGAGAAGTCCGGGCCGGGAGCCAGAGGCGACTGGTGAACCCGAGTGAACTCGCTCAGCGTCGGTCTATGGGGTGAGATGCAGAGATTTGCCCGGAAAATATTTTGCCTCCGAAGCTGTTCTCCGTTCCGAATACACGGTCTCACCCAGGCGAGGCCGCTTTGGGTTTGGAAATTGTGGAGAGGGGTACACGAAGGGATCCGGGTCAAAGCCGCCTTTTCTGATGTAGACACTGGGGAGGCCTGGGCTGGGGGGAGAGGATTGGCGGGAACAGGCCTTGGCAGGGGCGGGGGAAGCAGCCTGGGAGGGAAGCAGAGGCCTGTGTCCCAGACGGCTTCCCCTGGGCTTCTCGTCCTCCTAGCCTCGTGTCTCTGTCCTCCTAGCCTGTCCTCGTGTCTCTGTCCTCCTAGCCTTGTGTCTCTTACTAGGAGAATCTCCAGATGGCCAGGACAGGTAGCCAGGCAGAGAGGGACAGAGCACCAAAATGAAGGATGCTGGGAAGGTGGAGCCGTACTCCTAACCGTCTTCACTTTATGGGAGATGAGGCTTCATCTCAGTGGACTGAAACTGTCAACTACAAATTGACACTTGCCATGGGCACTTGCCATCCACAAGGATTAATTCAGGAGCTGCTGAAGTTGCTGACTTTCAACACCCCCTGAAAGGAGTTCAGGGTGGAGAGCAGAAAAGAGGCCCTCTGTGCTCTGGGAAGAACTGGCCCAACAGGTCTTCAGAGAGTTAGATATTTTCAGGAGCCGATTTTATTTTATGAGCCTAATGCTTGCATCTCCTCGTATTTAGAAAAGCACTAAAATCCTTCATGGTGACGTCCGCTCCTCACGACTAGCAGAAACCTTCTGCAAAAAATATGTGCCTGATTGCATGCACTCCCTCTTCACCAGAATCACATATATACTGACTCCCCCCCACCCCACCTCTTCAGAGCAGTTTCTCAGAACTATCTGAAATGCTGTCTCCCGGGCTATAGCCCTCATTTTGTCCCAAGTGAAACTTAGCTCTCAACTCTCACATTGTGCACTTCTTTAAGTCGACAAAACCAAGATGCCCACCGTGTGACCCAGATCCAGGGATTGAGTGGCCTTTACAGACGGCTAGTCCCAGCCACTCCCTACAGATGAGGAAACGGCAGCCACACTGCCTGCTGGCTCTACTTTGCAAAACACGTTTGTTTGACTGTACATCCTGGCCTTCCCGACCTCTCCTCATGGGAACTAAACTTCAGATGAAAGCTGGTGTAGCTACCCACTTAGGAAGAAGCCATTTATACCTCCCTCGAGGTCCTAGGGCCCACCTCAGACTATCCAGAAACTCCTAGAGCCAACTCTGGAGGGTGACCCAGACATAGAGCCCGGAATAAACCCAAGGCCCTAGATGCAGCGGCCAGCCAGTTGTGCCTGCTGGGACACCAGAGGACAAGGCATCAGTCCTTGGCCTTCTGCTTTTTTTTTTTTAATGACCTTCATTTGGGTGCAGTGGAGTTGTCAGTTGTCACTGTGGCTTATCTGCCTTCTCTCTGGCAAGGCTGCTTTCTTTGGTTTCAAGGGAAAAGGGGTTCGTGGATGTCCATGGAGGCTTGGTTCCCAGCGAACAGAGGAGCCAGTCTTATTGGAATGAAAGTTAATAAAGCTTGCAACACCTAGGAAAAGACCTGAAAATCAATTTCCATCTGAGATGGGGTAGAGGGGAAAGTCAGTAATGTATCTATAATTCCATTTACAAATTCAGAGTGCACAAAAGAAGTCTGGGCCACATGAGATCCAGAGTTTTGCTTTATTAGACATCTGTGAAGACAGTTTGCAGATACAGTCAGATTGTGAATTGCTGCCACGTTCTGTGAAGTTCGAATTTATAGTGAACAAGACCCCAGTGGCTGTTATTTTAGAATATATTTCCATATTCCAAGCCGATAAGAGATACGATGTTATGGCCAACAACTTTTATACTAGTCACCCACTTCAGCCATTTCCCAGCATAAATACGCAGCTTAATCACAGCTATTTCATCTCTACAATGTGTGATTCGATCTTCAGCTAATAATGCATTTTGATTCCTGTTTATATAGGTGCATGCGATTCTTTGCCACCCTGGCAATTAACCAGACCTGGACTCTAAAAGCTAAACTTGATCTAAATAACATTCTAGGGGTAGGGCAGGCTCTGTAATCTGGATTCATCTTAGCCATCGGTCTGCAGAAACGCTTGTATGTTTCCTCTTTCCTCTCTTGTCCATGTGACATTCTTGTCTGACATTCAACATTTATTAATGCCTGCTGTGTACAGAAAGGGAAGTTACAAAGGAAACCCTTTGACAGTTCTGCTTCCAAGAAACTTGAACCTCAGATAATATGCCAGGGACAACTGAGTGAGGCGTTAAGACAACGGGCCTTTTAGAAACTTTCTAAGATTAGAAAATGTGTCCACATGTACCTATCCAGTGTTCTTACTCTAGAATATTTCTGTGGGGGGGAAGGGGAGAAGGGGTGGATTTGAGGATTCCCTCTAAGAAGTCTGACTATCAGGGCTGCATCTCTGGAGCAGAAGAAAATCCAGTAAAATCATCACCCCCTCTCCATCATCTTTTTGCCAACATTGCAAATTTCAACCATTTTCATTTAAGAGAAATAGACAAGGAGACATCCTTCATGCAAGATGGGAAAGGCCTTACATTAGCCAAGAAAAGGACTTGACTCTATTACTCACACTTACACTTAATCCAGTAGAAAAGCTGGATTTGGGTACCACCTGATTCCTCCCTTTGATGCTGGTGTCCTGAAAACATCACACTTTGCCTTCAGAGTGACTGCTTCGCCCCACGAGGAGACGCTGACAACCCTGCAGGGACACAGAGTCTTCGGAGGTTTTTCTGCACAGTCACATGGCTTACAGAACCAGAACGTTCAGCTCTCAAAGACAGTTCAGGAGAATCGATACATTATTATGCACCTTTAAATATAAACTGTGAACCTTTGGGAAGGATGTGTGTGTAGAAAGGTCTGATGGAGCTGTCAATCCAGCCGGTCTATTTCGTAGAGGATTCTGACCCTAGGCACCTCTGTCTGTTGCTCGGTCTGCGCACACAGTCCATAGCTTAGCATCAGTACAAATCAATGTCTAGTAAGCACAATTAAGAAATGAAACCATGGAAACTTAAAGGCAGCAATGTCATCAACAAAATTCAAAGAGCATTTTCCCTTTTTTTTTTAACAAGAGCATATTGTAGAAATCAAGATTCTGTACAATTTTCTAATATTATATGTACATAAAATTATATTACTTATAACTGAATGGAAAAGTCTTGTTTGTAGAGTATGGCTGGCAACACCAAAGACAGACCCATGACATTTAGCTTTTGAAGCCGAGCAGGCAGCGAGAGAACCCTAGAGCCACATCTGTGTCTCGATGCGAAACCCCGCTGCTAAGTATGTGACCAGCATCCTCTAGTTCTGGGTTTGTCAGTGTTTCACGTTCTAGTAGGGAATTCTGCAGCAAGCGATGGGAAAAAGAAGACACTTAGCATGAAGTTGGAAATGCTACTTAAAATCTGCATATGATAATGGGTTTGTGAATCCAAGTATTCAAAGTTAGTGGCTGAGTCATCCACCCTCCCCTCATTCGTTATGCATGCCTCTGGTGATTTAAAATCGAGTTAACTCCAGCAGGTGGAAAAGACAGCTTTGAACAGATCACAGGGGCTGAGTCAGGTTCTTGATGCTTTTCCTCAGTTGGCTCCTGAATGTTGAAGACTGGCTTTGCAAGTGGGGAAGGATGGAGAGCGGACACACACACCCGTTGGTTCCTCAGCCCCATTCTGAGGCTGCCTTTCTTCCAATCTTTTTCCTCCCCGGGCCCTTCCTGTGAAGGTTAAAAGCGCCCTCCCCGAGCCAGCTGGAGCTCCAGCCCCACTCACAAGAAGGTTAAAAGCGCCCTCCCCAAGCCAGCTGGAGCTCCAGCCCCACTCACAAGAGGGCAACGTGTGGGACTGTGGTTCTTCACTTGCAGACTCACTCCCTAAGGGAACCCAACTGGAAGCTGCAGGCTCTGGTCTGGGCCCCAGCTTTCCAAAACCCTAAAGTTAGGAGTTTTCAAATTCCAACTGAACCACAGTCCCCTGTGGCATTTACTAAAAATTGCAGATTCTGGTTCCCCTCTCCAAGACTTGAGTTCATAAAAGGGACAGAATCCAGGAACCTGTATTTCAGAAGCGCCCAGGCAGTTCTTGCGCGGGAGATCCACAGATCTGCTTTGAGAAAACCCAGCTTCATTCACTAAGTACAGATCTCTGAATGCCTTTAGATAGAATCTTCAGTTCTAGTTTTAAAACTGAAGATTTTAAATGCAACATTTCGTTAAACAGATTCTCTGCCCAGGTATCACCAATGTATTCTTTTCAAAATGTGGAAATAAATGGCCAAATCTCTTAGGGAGATGAGGGCAAGCAGGGAGGAGGGAGTTAGTTTAAGATACGGGTGCCTGTCAAGGGGAGGGGCTGTTCCGGACTCCCGGGCTTGGTGATGTGAAGGAGGCAACCTGCAACTTCATTTTCTCACACAGAATCCTACGAAGGTTAACGCAGATTACTTATGAATTCAGAAACCAGGATTTGGCCTTTGGGGAGTTCTATCACAGCATATAATTTGGGATATGTCACTAGCTCAATATCCATTTCCCTCGAAGCAAATTTTTACCTGCTGAAAAGTCGAGGTGTCAGCTCTCCCACTCACAAATCCTAGTGGATTAGCTGAAGCTACAGTTATTCTTCACTAACCCTTTCTGGAATTTAAATTATGAGAATCTAAAATAGCGCCCAGTGTAGGCAGTCTTCTCCCACCAGCTAAAAACCCTCCAAGCTCCCAGTGAATCATCACTTTTAATCACACCATGATGAAAAGAAATTAACTGCAGATGGATGGCATTTTATAGCGACTGCCATCCAAAACACGTAAAAAAGAAAAGTCTCGAGAGAGATGAAGAATCTCCTCCTGGCTCAAAGATCTTATTTCAAATCTGGAAGGATCGCGACAGGGCATCCTAAGTTCTCCATAAGGGAGATCTCTTCGACCCAAGCCCGATCACTGCTGCAGAAATGTACTGATTCCCTTGTGGGGCGGCGGGGGGTGGGGGTGGGGGTTTCACCACTTCGTACCTATGAACACTAGCTGCTTTTCTGGGATCCTCAAATTCCTTATTTCCCCACCTCCATCTTCACTGCCAACAGTTTTTCTGACTCCAGTGTGCCCTCAAAAATCCCTAATTATTTCTAGCCCTGGCTGTTCTCATCTTCCCTGCTGAAATTCAGACGGGTGATGGCTAGGGTCAAGGGCAGGGAAAGAACAGTCAGGGTTGAGGTCAGCAGATGCAGGTGAGCTGAGCCCAAGGGGACAGGCGGCGGGGAGGGCCAGTTAGTAATTTAAGAAGTCGATCCCAACCTTGACGCTCTTGGAGGTGGCTACATCCACGGCCGTGGCCTTGATCTCAGTGTCCCCGAACTGCATAAGGGTCTGGATCTCCCTGCGGGTGGGCACGGCAGTGCCGCTGGTCCCCGTGAGATCGAGGCGCAGCGTGCCGCACTTCTTCACCCCGGGGTCGGTGATGAAGCTCACGTTGTCGAGCTCAGAGCTATAGATGTTGATGACAATGACCAGCTGGGAGGGCTTGGCCGGGGTGTAGCTGCGCTTGACCAGCTCGCCCAGGGCCACGGACTGGTCAGCGGAGATGAACTTGTCGAAGACGTCAGTGCACCAGCGAGTGCCGTCCTTCACCAGCAGCTTCTCGGGCGGGTGCTTGCCCTCCACGTAGCGGTTCAGCACCCCAACCCCGTAGGTGAGCGGGGACCGGCGCACCTTGATGACAGTGGGGTCCAGGCCGAAGAGGACGGCGCCCTTGAGGATGGTGAGGCCCACGTCCTGGGGGATGATGATACGGCACTGGTCGCCGAAGGCAGCCTGCACCGCCTGCTGCAGGAGGGGCGCCTCGGCGAAGCCGCCCACCAGGAAGAGGAACTTGACCGTGGACACTTCCGGCTTCTGAAACAGGTCCCCTGAAAGGGAAGAGTAATGGACAGAGACCTGTCACCAAAAGCCAGAGGGGGATTGGGCGGCCTGAGAATGTGGAGAATGGACAAAGCCGCTTGGGCCAGCTGGAGGACAGGCTTAGTCTGACCTTGTTGAACGGAATATTTTTGTAGAGCCAATCTTTTAAAGAAAGGAGGGGTTTGTACATCAATATGTTCAGGAATAAAAACCAAAGCTACTGCTAAGTAGAAACTTATTTTAACAGCTAGACAGTGAGCAGTTTACGTAGTTCTTCGTTACACATAAATGAATACCCCTTGCCCTCTCCAAACCTGCGGTTCTGTTAAGGCAGGCTGTTATCAATATTATTCTTTGGTTTTCATAAAATCCCCATCCCACCTCTAGGAGTTCTGACTGTGTAGGTGCAGGGTGGGAAGTGTGTGGAGGGGCCTGGACACTGAAAGAGGCCCCTGGTGAGCCTACTGTGTGTCTCTGGGCGAGGGCCCCTGAGGGAGCAGGTTAAGTGCACGGCCAGATTCCGTTTGCTCTCTTGTGGGAGACCTTTCTTTGGTTTACACAACAGTTCCTCCTCCCTAGCAGAGGTTGTGATTTCTAATTTGTTCTGATACAGCAAAGACCATCCATTCCCTAAGGCCTGTCACTCGATGATAATATTGCTTTAGATCTCCCGCCTCTCTGACTTTTGAAGCCAAATGGAAGCCCAAGTGAGAACAGGCTCTGGGCTGCTTTGCAGTACCTGAGGTGAGGGATCCACAGCCAGTGCCCAGCAACCGCCCTCATGCATGCCCAGGCCCTGCCCACTCCTGCCGGGGCCCTGGCCTGCGGCTCCAAGACCCAGACCCCCTGCCATCCTGACTTCACATACACTGGTTGGTGATATTGGAAACATCAGTCCCCATTCTTGGCCACTGAGTGGCCGAGCCCTGGCTGATCACTTACGGAGATGCTCAATGATGCTATCGATGGTCGGCTTAAAAAGGGCATTCATGGCATCTGGACTCATCCTCAGCATCCCCTGCGAGGACCACTTCACAAAATCCACACTGTGGAGGCATGGCAGAGAGAGAACGAGCGGTGAGTGTATAAAGGATACCCGGGCTAACCTGCATAGTCACGGGCCCTGGTAGAATGGTTGTCACATCCGAGGGGGCTGAAGGGGGCTTGAAAGTCCAAAGAACCCTTAGAAATACACTAAACCACCAGGACCTAGACTCTTAGAAGCTTCAAAGCTAAGGCATAACCTCTTTTGTTTCTCTTTGCTTTTGCCTGTGGCCAACATTCATTCCCCTGAGACAGTGGAAGCCAAAGTCTAGTGCAGAAGGCAGGGTGATAAATAATTCAACAAATATTTACCGAGCACCTACTACCTATGCATCAGGTTCTGTTGTAGACACTGGGGATAAAGCAGGGCCCCAAACAGACAAACTTCCCTGATTTCATACAGCTTATCTTTTTAGCGCGTAATCATAGCTGACACAGAGGTAGTATTTTCCAGGTCTCAGGCATTCTGCTAAGCATATATGAATACATTTCATCCTCACAACAACCCTTTGAGGTAAGTGGAATTATCATGCCCATTTTCCAGGTGAAAAAACCAAGGAAAAAAAAGTTGAGTCACTTGCCCAAGGTCACACAGCAAGTGTGTTGGATTGGAACTCAGAGTCCACACCACCTTCCTCCTCCCCACGAACACGTTCTACCCCCCAGACTGTCCCGAGCCAAACACGAGCCCAGCTCACTTGCTCTTCCTCAAGGCGTGCTCCACGCTGTGCCCACGGAACTTCTTGTAGTAGTCAATGAAGGAGAAGGGCAGGGTGATATTCAGAGGGTTAGTTCGGTCCGGGGCAGCTGCCCTTTTGCGAGACTCAAATGCAATCATTAAGTCAACCCAGGCCGCAGGACGCTTGATTTTGAATTGCTCAATAAAATCCTCTCCGAATATTTTACACAGAAGCTTTTCAAATTCATAATCTACTCCTAAAGATCCGTAGGGTCCACCTGAGTCAAGGACAAAAAGGGAGACCACTGTTAAAGACGGCCAGAAATGGAAGCCGGCGTCTGAGAAGCAGCTGCCCTGGGTTCTGGGCTCTGCTCAACGACAGCAGCACAGCCTCGGACCCACTTAGCCAGCAGACCGCAGCTATGCGTTTTTACTTACACTTTAAAACCCTTAGGTTCTTCTCATTCCACGTGGAGAAACTTTCCTACAGAAATCACTCGTCAACAATCTGTTTAAAATCAATTACATTTTAAATAAAATCAATACATTTAACTAACTAGGGGCATCATGGTCTTCCCACCCAAGAAATCCAAGGACAGTGTCTGGAAAACCAGCAGACCTCACTTAGTTCCTGTGATCTACTAATTACTCATCCCCACCCCACCAAGAAGAAGAGAATGTTCTTTGGTTTGATGATCTTGAGTCAAGACCAGGCATCGTGGGACCTCCCTAGAAAGCTTAACCAAATCACAGGTGACGATCGTGGCCAGGATCTGAAACAGGCTCACTTTATGCCCAAACCCAAGTTATGGTGGTTTGTTTTAAAGGCCATTTAACTGCATTTTTTTTTTTTTTTTTTTTTTTTTTGCAGTACGCGGGCCTCTCACTGTTGTGGCCTCTCCCGCCGCGGAGCACAGGTTCCGCACGCACAGGCTCAGCGGCCATGGCTCATGGGCCCAGCCGCTCCGCGGCATGTGAGATCTTCCCGGACCGGGGCACGAACCCATGTCCCCTGCCTCGGCAGGCGGACTCTCAACCACCGCACCACCAGGGAAGCCCCATTTAACTGCATTTTGCTCTCTGGTCTCATGCATCCGTATCCTCTACTGCCTGTAATTCCACATGCTGATGGCACTGAAAGAATGAGATACTGAGAGAAATCTGAAATGGGTAAAACAGCTCAGGTATGAGAAAATTAGCCATTTTTCTCATTTTCTCAGGCTTACCTGTTGCTTTGTACAGTTCTTTAAGGTGTCCCTCCGGTAACCGTATCTGGTGGACTGTCAGGTCTACGGTGCCACCGCCACTGTCCACTACCACATACTTGTCACCTGGTACAAAAACAGCCAACCTTTATACAGACCACTTGTCCATCACGTCCTGGAACAAGCTGCCAGGATGACTTGGTGCACCCAGCTAAGCACCATCAACACTCATTAGTACAATAGTTTTGCTAATTAGCCACACAGTGAGTTATCCATGACTAAAGAGATGAGATAGTGTCTGCCCAGAAGTGCCGGTTAGCATGGATGATGAACCCAGATGAGTGAACCTTTAGGACTAAAGCATTCAGGTCATGCGCTGCTGCATACCTGACACGTGTGGACCACTTCCTGCCAAGTTAATAGCACCATCAAATGACCTGCTGTTTAGCACAAGACTCACTCTGGAACTGGTGAGTTCCAATTCCTACTTTTCTTCTGAAGAACCTATATGGTTTTAGAACATGCAAAATTACAGCTCCAAAAAGAGCTCTCCCTGGGTGAGTGGTCTGTAAAACCAACTGATCTGGAACATTTTCCAAAAGTACAAAAGGAACAAATAGAAATGCATTTTTGCCAGCAGCCCCCGCCCCCCCCCCCCCCCACACACACACACAATCCAGCAGGGGCAAAGGACGTTTAAGGATGCTACCTTCCTCCAGCTCGGACCAGATTTCTCCTATGACATTCTCCACCAAAAAGGTTCGACTCTGCCGATTACGTCGTGTGTGTTCCTTGGCTAGTGGCCAACAGAAAGAAAATAACGACGGGTAAGAAAACATGAAAAAGCTGGCAGTCAGTGGAGGTAAAAGACCCTGGGGGGTTTAGGAACAGAACATTTGGCGATACTTGATCAAAACGATTACATAAATGCAACATAGGGAATGACAGAGTCAGCTCTTCCAGAGCAAGCAGCTATTTCCACCAGCCTTCATCTATTCATCTGCCTGGCAGCTCTGGCCAATGCCCTGCTGAAAAGCTCTCCCTGATGAGATTCCCTTCCTCCAGGGACACTTTCAGGGGAATGCGCATAAAATAGGCCAATTTCCTGGCTTTGCTGCCCCAGTGAGGAGGCTGTCTGCCAAGCAGCCTTCAGTGCGCTTGGCTAAATAATTTCACATCAAGCAGCTTTGTCTGCTTTGTCTGATAGAAGGAATGCGGGGTATGTTTTCCTAATCTGGATCCTGGATAAACGGCCAGGAGCCCTTTCCAGACCCCGTTGAAGTCGACATGCTCTTCAGCCACAAGGTGGCGCTTCAGCCGCAAGGTGGCACGGCTGAACCTAGAAAAGTCGGCGCTGCCTTTTTCCTGCACACCGCGGGACAACCTGGGGGTGGCTCGGGGTACTCAGGGGCTGTGACTCGCATGGGTATTTCTTGCCCCGCAGGCCTCCTGACAGCCCCGTGAGGCGGACAGGCACAAATCATATCGCCCTGTGTTCAGACGAGGAAACCAGGTCAGGGAGGTCAAGGGACTTGCAGTTCCCACGACTCTGTCTTGCAGCCTGAAATTAACCCTCAGGCCACGGACCCCCTCTGCCTTTGAGATTTAACAATTTAGAGTGAAGTCTGAAAGAGCAGAATACGAATGTTAAGAGGTGAGAAAGGTGCTGTGAGAGGGAGCCTGGGAAGCAGCAGAGCACCGGCACGATGGGAATTTGGGCAAATCACTTAACGTCTCTCACAGGCAGAGCAGGGACCAGCCGTCTGATTTATCCTCAGCACCCACTGTGACACCAGGCACACAGCAAGTGATAAGGAAGGCAAAGCACCAAGTGTGAGACTGGGAACCCAACAAATGATCACTACAATGAACAGTTTAGAGCAATCCTGGCTTTACAGACGAAGGCTCTGTCCACCACTCGCTGTCCCATCCCACAAGTGTCCTCCCGACCAATTTTTTTTAGTCTCTAAGCCCTACAAATCCATCTGTTGCTGGTTATCCAATAAAGAACCCTTGACCCTCCAGCCTCCTTCAGCAAGGAGCACAGTGTTTGCAAAACATCTTCTCTGGGGATTAGAATGGCAAACATCGGGCCAGCCTTAAGTTCCTCAGGCTCTGGTTTAGAGCAGAGAGGCCGCCCCCCCCGCCCCCCCCATCCCGATTAAAGAGTTCCCGCAGGCCTGGGAGGGATCTCCAAACTCAGGGCTTCTCTGCCGTTCCCAACACCGGCTCCAGGTGAACTTATATTGCACACCTCGTAGTGGGCACTGGTTTTCTAAAACAATCTAGATGACTAAGGAAATGGCATTCATAATAAACATCCTAGTGAGGCTAATAAAACATGTTCTAAGCTTCAAAAAATTATCTCATTTTTCGGGCAAATTAAGCCCAAGATTGAGAAAAATGTAGCCTTTTCTAATCTCGTTAAGTCTTTTTGGAGTAAAATAATACCGACAGCAAACCCTGCAGTGCTGGAGGCAGAGTGCCAGCTCTGGTCTCCTCAGTGGTGACCACTGGGAGTCCATCAGGGAGGAGCATCGGAGGGCAGAAAACAGCCAGGGGGTCTCAGGGTATTAATGCCATCCTGGGTATCCCGGATTAAGTGCTCTGCCAGGCCTCGGCACATAGCAAGCACCCCGTCCTTCCGGGAGACAGGTTCCCACCGTAAAGCGATGCTGAGATAGAACCCCTGTCTCACTGCCCCTGAGGGATGGTGGCCAACAATTTGAGGATTTCAAAAACCAAAGACACCCCTCTGAGCACAGGAAACAACAGTAAATCCCACAAGGCACAGGACACAGACACAGCAGTGTGAAGGTAGGTAGGATATGGTAAAGAAAGGGAAGCGAAAACTGAGCTCTTGGGGAAGGCAAGCATTCAAAACAATTCCCCCCTCAAATGTGAATGTTATACTTAAGAAGCGTCAATGCCGTGTTGAATTAGCTAATTCTGACATGAGCTGCTGTTTATGAACAATGGCGAAAGAACCAGCATATGAAATACAGAGCCCAGTCAGTCACTCCTCTTTTTTCCAGTTACAACAATGAAGAAGGAAATGTAAATAACGAGATCATCCTGAGTATTTAAAACATGAATGCACTGGATTTAGTTAGCGGTGAGGCCAGCCTTGGCACGATGGGGAGGCCAAGCATTGTGAGAAAAAGGCAAATCAAGCCCTCAAACTTGAGGGGAAGCCCGTTTCCATTCATTCTGGGTGGATCAGATCCAGGGTGTGAACACGTGGCCCCAGCAGGCTGAGGCAGCAGCCTGGGGACAAGCGAACTTCCTGCCACTGTCTTGTGGCTGAGGTTAACAGACGCCTCCACCCTGGGTTCAAAATGAAGAGCAGTGGCTGCCGGGGCAGAGTCACCCTGGGAAGAGGAAGAGAGGCCTGTCTGGGCAGGAATGTGTGCCTGCGAAGTGTGAGCCTGGGCCCCAGCACCCCAGGCAGTGCAGAGACAGGCGTTGGGAAGAGGACCAAGAAAAGCTTGGGACCAACTGGTGACCGTCCTCACTGATGGCATCCCTCTCCTCCTGGGCCTGGGCCTTGCAGGGCAGGATGGAGACGGGCTTGGGCGATGGGGGGCTTTCTGTCCTCGGAGCCCTCACCCGGGCACAGAGCTCAGAGCCGGGGCGCACAGCGCCACCTCCCCGGCTCCCATCAGCTTCCATGCTCACTCACGTGGCTGTGAGTGATCCAGGGTGTCTGCAGACTCCGTGGTCCTGGACAGACCGACGGAACCCCGCATTCCAGGGAAAACAGTCCTGAGGCACAAGATTGTGAGCAACTTGCATCTAGTAAACATTAGAGAGAAGAAGGCCCTTAAAATGCCCATCCCGGGTCTCCATGGGCGATGCTCCTTCCCACAGCTAAACGAGCATCAGCCCCTCAGGACACGTCAGCCCTTTCCATCTCTAGCTTCAACTCTCGCCAGGTTTACAGTTAAGACACATACTGAGCTCATCACACACGAAGCGGCCCCAGTGAGTGAGTCAGCAATAAATCAACAATCTTAACGGAGGAATTAATAACAAGCAAGTGGGATGAGATTAAGAATCAGTTCATAGAGAGGAGAGATTAAACGCCCAGTAAAATGCAAGGCCGAGAGCTGCTCTCAGGCCACCCCTGGGTTCTTGGAGAGAAGTGCTCTCCCCTAAGGCACTTGGGTGGGTGACGAACTAGGGTAACCACTGCTGAGTTTACGGGGGTCCTTGGAGGGGCCAGGTAGGGGGCTGAGCACAGAGGTACTTAAGGGCCAACCTCCTTCAGAAGCATCTTGATTTCTCACGACCGCACTGAGTGCCTTTAAAACTCCAAGGCACAGAAACATGCAGGGGGCTGGAGGGAAGACAGCAGGGAGGGGGAGAGAGAGAGCAGGAGGTACCCTGTGCAAACCCAGCTCCTACTGTGTCACTGGCGCTGTACCCATTGACCGCGGCCTTGCTGCTCAGCTCGATCATCTGGTGCAACCGCAGCTTCCGGCAGTAGATGGAGGCCGCCTCGGGCTCCAAGGCAATGATGAGCTGCTCTGAGTTCTCGGGGGAAGCCAGGCCTGCCTGGAAGACAGAAGGCAAGGCTGGGACCCAGGCTCCCTGGCCAGGACCCCTCCAAGGACACCCACGCCTTGGGCTGACACCCCGCAAGGAAGGGACACTCACAAGCTGCTTGTTTGGGAAATTCCCTCCACAGGCCTCTCCAGAGCCTAAAATCGGGGGTGATCGGGTGCCGGTCCCCAAGCCAGGTACCCAAACGTCACAGAGTGGGGAACGAAAATGTACAAGCGCCCTTGGGAAATTCCAGGCTCTGTGAGCCTCAGGGCCTCCTGCATTTGGGGCCTGCTTGGCCCAGAACTGAGAAGCACAAAGGGGCAAAGGACTGAAAACTTTGAAAACCCCCACGGGATGGAAGGCCGATGGTCTGTTTCCAGTTCCAGGACTAAATGGTCTGACCGGATCGTAGCAAACCCCGATCTTTGGTGGCCTAGGAAACAGAAAGGCCATCACTGGGCCTCAGCTATGCAAGCGTCTGATTCTGTCGTGTGGGAATCTGACCTGTTATCTCCAGAGCACCAGGAAGGTTCCAGGAGAAAGCCCCCCGTGGAATCCCACAGAGTCCCCATTTCCTAGAGTGCAGGGGGAAAGGCCACTGACAGTTATCTTATTCAAAGCCTCTACCCCTTTCACAGCAGAAATGCTTCTGCCCCGTGACACCTGGCTTGCTCCAGTCACAGCCCCTCCAGGCTTCACGAAGGGCAGCCAGGAGGCTCCGGGACCAGCCTTCTGAGGGTACTCAGAGACACAGCCTAGACTGGCCTCTCACGGCCTTGACCTGGAGCACGAGATCTAGCTTGCTTGTTGAAGCCGCCCAAGCTCACGGCTTTCCGTGGTTGCCAGCACAATAGGAGATAAAAACTAGCTCCTTCGATCAGCACTGCGTTTGCTGACTTTGCTGCCGTTTCCGAGGAAACCCGGGATGCGCCCTCACGTGGTACCCCTTTGGAGAAGGCTCCCAGGTGTCCCCAGGCCCCTGGGGGGTTAGTGGGCTCATCTCGTCAACCAGGGACAAAGGTCTGCCTAATGTCACACACGTACAATGACCCGGTGGGGAAGAGCTGGCCTAGAGTCACGGGCGTGCGCGGAAGGAGCTTAGGAGGGTCAGTTACTGGGCAAGGAGGGGAGGGGAGCTCAGGTTAGAAATTAGAAATGCCTTTCGTCCAAGCCCTTCACTCTATGAAGAAGGAAACCAAGGCTCGGAGAGGTAGGGCAACCAACTGTCCCGGTTTCCTGGGGCACGGGCCTTTCAGTGCTAAAACCGGGCCAGTCTTAGGCTCCAGGGTATCCCAGAGAAGTGGCAGAGCAGCCCAGGCCCAGGTCTTGAGCCTTGCAGACCAGCTCTTTAATTGGTTCTCAGCTCTCCTGCTCTTAGTAATTCCAGGTACTGGGGTAGGGCCCAGGCCTCTGTACTTTGACAAAACCCGCGGGCGCCCCTAATACTCCCGAACTGGTTTGAAGGTACGCTCTCTACTCATTTACTCTGCGACAGTACTACCTAGACCTGCTGTCATTCATTGTCACTAATAACCACACCCCAAACGAACCAGTTAATTACGTCTTAATGAGATACCATCAGCCGGCAGGTGACTGAAAATCTCCACTCTGCTGAAACCATGAATGCCTCACAAGGGCAGAACCCGTCTGGACCGAACCGAAACCATGAATGCCTCACAAGGGCAGAACCCGTCTGGACCGAACCGAAACCATGAATGCCTCACAAGGGCAGAACCCGTCTGGACCGAATTACAAGAACAGATGGAACCGCACACGCCTACACCCTCCGCCAGGAACCCGCCTCCTTCCTGCCTTGTACCCTTGGCTAAGGCCAACCACAAGGGCAGCATCTGTGCCCATCAGCAGGGTCCCCAGGTCAGAGGCCAGGTCTGCCCTTAGCTTACACGGGTCAATAGGTTAGTGACACAGATGCGCGACAAGATTTCCCCATCCAAGGGAATGAAGGTGCCCCCTCCCCCAGCCTCACTTTCTCATAGTGTCTCCTCAGACACCCTCAGCACAAAGGCAGACAAAGGTTAAGATGCCCGATGAAATAGGACATGGGTTACACGTGTCAGGTGCCACCAGGAACAGTGAAACCTCTGAACCTTTATCCCCAGGATCCCAGAAGAGGAATTCCAAAGTGACACCAGGAGGAGCCCCGTCTATAGAACAGCGCTCGTGGACTGGTTCTTCTATCCTCATGGGTTTGTACGTAAAGCCAAGGCCCTCCTAGAACAGAAGCTCACAGGCCCAGCTCCCACAACAGGGGCTGAGGGAGAAGGAGACGCGTTACAAAGCAACAGTGGGCCCTGGATGTACAAGTTCAGGGTGGAGGATAAACTTGGAGGAGGCTAGGGCGGGCAGAGCAGAGCAGTGCCCGGGACTCGGTGTGGAGGAAAGGCACGGGCTCTGCCCACTCAAAAGGCACATTCCTGTCATTGTGTCCCACTGGGATGTCAACCAGCCAGGCAGCTCCCATGTGGCCGGTAAGAGCAACAGGGGCCTGGGCCCAGCGGGAATGGGGACGGCAGGGGACAAAGGAGAGCAGAAAATAGACGCCCTTATTCTCCTCCATGCCTACCCAGAAATTCTGAGCAGGGTCTCTAACTTATATGTGAAATATCTACATGGAAAATCACATCAAGAGGTCCAGAGGAGTGAAGAGCCTGGAGGAAAATGTTACATTTTCCTCCAGGCTCTTCACTCAAGGGCATCCGAGGGTACCTGGTGTGTGACTGAGACCACCCCCCACACACACACCGGATGCTCCCACCTCCTGAAGATGTGAAAGACAATCAGGCTGACCTGAATCTGCCCCAAACAGCGTGGGCTGCACCCCTCGGGGGGCCTTTCACCTGTCCCTCCCCAGCTGGGCTGGCCTCAGCTCCACAGCCAAAGCTTTGACCCATTTCCATGGGGGCTTCCCCACAGTACCCTGCTCAGGATGCAGACAGAAGCAAAGGTGAAGAGGACCCCAAACCAGAGGGGAGGGGAAAGGCAAGGTCAGTGGGGGCCCCGGCAGTGCCTGGGAGACCCAGGACAAAGTAACAACACTCCATTGCTTAAGCCAGCCCCCCTGTCCACTCCCCAGTGAGAGTGAGGGGCCGTGTCCCTACCAGCAAACTCTCATGGACGTCACAGGGAGAGGGGAGGGGGAGGCAAAGGGAGGCAGCTGCCTCTGCACAGATTCCCAGTCACCAGGAGGCTTCCCAGAGCTGCTGGTGGGCTCCAAGAGAAGGAGGAAATGCGAACGTCTCTGCCACACTCTCAGAAACCCAGATGTCTTTATCTCTGAGAGAAGGATCCAGTGCCCTGAAATGTAAGCTTTGTTTCCGCATGAAAACACTTGCCGTCCTTCTCAGCAGAAGCCCTCTGGCCTGGCAGCTGGCAGGAGACCTGGGGGTCTTTTCCTGGGATCAGGCCAGGGTCAACCGGGGCAGGAGAGCTCTCTCTCCGCTTTCAATAATTCTGCCTCTGGAGCTGGTATCTCAAGGCCACTGTTCCGTTCCAACGTGAGCTCTCCCTCTGCTCGGCCCCCGGCCCAGCACCTGGCATATTCTGCCCCCGACTATAGATCCATGGGGACCTGTCTAGCCTCTCCTGCAAGATGGTACATCTTCTAAGGGCAGCAGTCAGGTCTTCTTGCCCCGGAGCACACAGTAGGTGCTCAGAGAGCAGCTGCCGCAGGAACGAGTCACCCATCCCTCCAGCCAGCCTTTATTCTGCAATTTCCGGCCCTTCTCAGGAGAGCATTTCAAACACGACCTGAGGATTCTGCAATCAGAAAGCGTCTGAACAAGGAGGTTGCTACCCCATTTGACTTCACGAATCTGGGCAGCAAGAACTCCATCGTGGTAGTTTGTAGCGCTCTGCTTCCTGGTCACAAGCTCCACCTGAAAGGAGCGGGTGGGTGAGAAGACCGCACTCCAGGGAGGCCGAGGACGTGGGCAGTGACCACCTCGACCACCGCTCCTTGGCCCTGCAGTCAGCCAGGCAGATCCGCCAGGGGCTGTGTCCACGGCTGAGAAAAACGGCTGGACCAGCGGAGTACTCAGCTGGCCTGGTGTCAGACGGCAAAGAGCTGCAGCTGCGCGGCTTCTAAGCGTCACGGGGCTGGCTTTCTTTCCTGACATGATTACTTTTCACTGCAGTTTGTTCAGAAAGGGAGGCAAATGCAAGCTGCAACTCCGTGTTAGAGGAGATCAGCGTACGTGGGGGAACATCACTGATTTAACAGGTTTCTGAAACCTACCAGAGTTACACATTTTAGGCAAAATGCCTCTAGAAATACACTGGACTACCTCCTATGCATGATGTGCTCAGGACGCAGTGGAACTATCTCCTCATTCTGGGTCTTTTCTGAGGGCCTCAGAAGAGGCATCAGCCGTTCCTTCTGCCACCATCTTTTCACTGAATGTTCTCAAAGGGTCTAAAGCTGTCCCGAGGCTGTGGATTTTAAAAGATGGAGACTTCACCCACTTTCTCAACAATCACCTGACAGAAGAGGAGTGTTGGAAGTTTCACAGATGAAACTGTGCCCATGTCAAGTGCTGGGCAGCCCTCACTGGCAGTGAATCTCAGTCCTCCAAGTGCAGGCCCCAGGCCCACCCCCTGCAGGCCTGCTTCTCCACGGGAGATGCTGCCCAGAGATTCATCTCCTGGCTCTGGTCCAGGCCTCTCCCCCTCCCCCAGGCCGGTGGAGGATGACCTTCAGCCTCCATGTGACCGTGCCATGAACTTGGGCTCGGGAGGCCTCCCATGAGCCCGGAAGGAGGGGCTCCACTTGCCACAGGCAAGCGGGGTGGACAGACGAGTTTCCCAGCTGCTCTGACGGAGAACCATCCCACCTCCTTCCTCATCCTTCCTGTTCATCTGTCAGAAGCCAGGCCGACAGGCAGCAGCACATCAGGTGGAAGGGCTGGTGGGCACTCTCAGATTTCAGAAGCTGGGCGGGCCAAAAACTGTGTTTTTTGCTCAGGTTCTGTATTTATCAGGTTTCTCCAGAGAAACAGAGCCAGTAGGATGTATGCATATGTAGAAAGAGCTTTATTATAAGGAACTGGCTTACGCGATTATGGCGACTGTCAAATCCCAAGACCTCAGCCGGCAAGCTGGACAGCCAGGAGGGCCGATGGTATAATTCCCTTGCCGGCAGGCTCAAGACGCAGGAGGAGGCGATATTTCATTTGGAGTCCAAAGGCAGGGGGAAAACAAGGCTCCAGTCTGAAGGCAGGCAGGCAGGCAGACAGGAGGAATTCCCTCTCATTTTATCTAGGAAGGTTCAGCCTTTTGTTCTAGTCAGGCCTTCCACTGATTGAATGAGACCCACCCACCTTAGGGAGGGCAATCTGCTCTATTTAATTGATTTAAATGTTCATCTCATCCTGAAACACACTCACAGCAACACTCAGAATGATGTCTGACCAAATATCTGGGTATCCCTAGGCCCAGTCAGGTTGACACATAAGCGTAACCATCACAGGTATGCATCTTTCTTACTCTGCATAATAAATGGGAGGTGAGGAGGGAGAGTTGGAGAGATGCTGATTTTGGAGAGTAGCAAGCTCTATTTCCATCTTGTCATGAAGACTCTCCCAGAAGACAGGCTGAAGAGGGTGCCCTGATATGCCACCTGCCCCTTGGCAGAAGTACAGATGGCTTCAACGAACCACCTGGATGCAAGTGATTTGAAAGCAGGGCTCCCGTCCTACGACTCGAGCGCCCACCACAGTTCTGGCACAGGAGGCCCCTGGCACAGGCTGTTCAATGAATAAATGAACGAGTGAACAAAGAATGAATGAATGGTACCTGCCATCTTAGAATCCATCCAGTGACTGTAAACTGAACACAAGTATCAAATCAGAGCTACAAAGGGCCCAAAATTAAGCTGCACAGACACTGTCCTGGACAAACGTTACCCGGCATGGAGGACATGCCGGTCCACAGGGTGTCTCTGGGCCTCAGGAAGCAAATTCCCCCATCCCCTCCGTCTATGCTGGCCACCTGGGCCCTGCCCAGGAGCTGCCGGCCCTCCTACTGCCTGAGGTGCCAAAGCCTAGAGGACGCCACACCCCCCTCAGCCTGGTTTCCCCCTTGGCCTCCCCAGTGTAAGGGGCCTCTCCCCACACTGGCCCCACCCTCTCAGAGAGACAGTCCTTGAAGAGCCGGCCCAGGGCTCCATGAGCCCCGACAAATCTACAAGTCACCGCACCTCTTTCTTTTTCAGGCTAAAACTAAGAACTGTCCCCTTTCCGGGTCACGTTTGTTGCTGAAGTCTTCCCATGGGCTGGAAAATGAAAGTCAAAACCATGATTCTTGAGTATCCTTCCTGGGAAAACTCAGGATCCCAGGCTGTGTCTTAGCAGACAGCCATGTCCCGGTGTCCCATCTTTGGGTCTCTGGACACTGCCTGAAGGCTGACACCGAGGAAAAGCTCCCTGATGCCCAGGGCTCCCATGGACAGTGAAACTGCATTTGTGTCTCTTCCTTTTTAAAGAAGTTGCCTCTTTCTGGAACTTCCACCTTCTCCCTTCATCCCTATAAAAACAAATCTATTTTTGGCAAACACAAAGACTGAGCCAGATTCTCACGCTGAACAGAGGAAGGGGAGAGCAGAGGAGCCAGCCTGGGGCAGGGAAGGGAAGGAAGGGAATGGGAGAGCACGGGGGAGGGCGGGGCGGAACACTGCCCTTCCTTGAACTCTATCTGCAGCCTGGAGTAAAGCCTCAAGCGTCCAGGACAATTCATGACGCCAAGGTGCCTGGGGCCATTTGACTGTGTTCAGAGATCAGCGCTGATTAGATGGGCGTTTTGAAAGGAAAGGTTTATTTATATTTATACATATGGCCACAGACTCAACATCAAAGGTGTGTCTCCAGGGAAAGGTGGCTCTCTCCTGAGAGGTGTGGCAGGGGACAAGGGGACATCTACGACCTTTGTGATCTTCCCCAGCCCACTCAGGTTGGAGGCTCTGAAAACTGAGTCTCAGCACAGACTCGACCCAGGCCCCAGGGTCGGCTTTCATTTATGAACCCCGGGGACTATGTACAACAGGGGCCAGCTCTGTCCCCGGGACCGGAACAGCAGGTCAGGACGGCCTCTGCCATTCTTGCCACGAAGTCAGACACTCATGGGAGCCCCATCGTGGCACAGGTTGTCCGCAAACAACGTGAGGGTTGGAGGCCACGGGGGTTTTGGCACCAGGGGTGCCCGCTGCACCCACGAGGGATGGGCTGGCCGTCGACGCTGGGATGTTCTGGCTCCGTGGCGCCATGTTGACTGGCTCGCTCCCTAACTGTACCACTGCCCTCACCCCGCTGTGGGCGTCCTCCACCAGGCAGGTCCAGCAGTCCCCTCCCCTGTCTGGGGCGCCTGTACATGCCGTGCTCCTGTGTCGCTCCTAAGATGAACTGTGCAGAGGACAACCATACCCCCTTTATTTCCCAGCCGCATAGGTGCAGCTTTCGGCCTCCACCAGGCTGATGGGCCTGGTCCATGGCCATCGGCATTGTCTTTATTTCTTCCTTGTTCAAATATTCTTGTTCCCCAAGCCTTTTCCTTGAGGGTCTCACTTCCATTTGCCCACAGAGAAATACCTCTGAACCTCAGTTTGCAATCCTAGCCCCAAGGAACCTACAGGGGCAACAAGACCTGGAAATGAATAAAGTCAGAAGGAAAACTGAGCCCAGCCCCTCCCCTTGTCCGTCTGACCCCCGCTGCTCCCCGAGGAGGAAGCTGAGGAATGGGAAGGCTCCTGGCCCCCCACCTGTGGGAGACCCCTCGCTGCCTCCCCAAGGAGGCCTGTGAATGCTGGGGGACCCTGGAGTGGAGTGACAGCCACCGCCAGGTGTATCTTGGGCCCTGCCTGCCCCCAGCCCCGCACTTACCTGGTAGGCAGCTTGTCTCATGAACTGCTTGGCGGGCTGTTTCCAGATGGCAGGCACTGTGATAACCCATCTGACATCAGAGTTCTCGAACTCTGAACCCGTCTGATCGCTCAGCTCCTAAAGCCAAGGAAAATGCAGCAGGTCAGGTGGACAGAGCTGGTCCTCCTGTGGCTTTGCTGAAAATCCAGGCTTCCTGGCCGTGAACTCTCGGGGCATCTATTCCGCGGCCCCCCCGAACTTATCAGCATCAGGAACAAGAGTCTGTTTTCCGAATATACAGCAAACAGGGAGCCCCCAGCTCCTTCCACTCCCTGGATGTGGCTGCAGGTGGGAGATGGGCAGATCTGAGGCCTCTGGCCACTTCCTAGTCATGTGACTTAGGGCAAGTGACAACCTCTCAGGCCTCAGCTTCCTTATCTGTACAGTAGGAATAACAGTAAGCTCATACAGTTATTGGGAGGATTGATAATTTCCCGAGAGCTACACTTCCTGGCAGCTTGCTCCAGTGTCAACCTTGTTAAGCCCTTTCCATAGCTCAACCGCCATTAATCCACTTGAGAATCCTGTTAGGAAGAGATTAGCACTGCCCCTCTTCTACAGGTGGCAAACTAAGGCCTGGATACGTTCGGTATCTTTGTGATGATTGCCCAGCTAGAAAGTAGCAGAGCCAAAGTTTGGACCCAGACGCAGGTCTATCTTGACTTGAAAGGCCAAGGTCTTAACTAAATTGTTACTTTTGGTCTCGTATCTGATCAGTGCCTGGCCCACAGGAATGCTTGACGACTGGTAGCATTTGTTAGCAGAGTTGTGTCACTGTCACCCACCTTACTGCAGGCCCAGCACATCAGTGGAGTTTTCCTGGCGGGATGGTAAGGGTAGGAACAACATGACCTAAGCAAGAACCGTGCTGCCCTTGACTTTCAGTTAATGTAAAACCTATCTACAAAACAGAAACAGACTCACAGACATAGAGCTCAGACTTGTGGTTGCCAAGGGTGGAGGGATGGGGAGGTAGGGGAGAGAGAGGGATGGACTGGGAGTTTGGGCTTGGTAAATGCAAACTATTGCATTTAGAATGGCTAAACAACAAGGTCCTACTGTATATGCAATATCCTGGGATAAACCATAAAGGAAAAGAGTATTAAAAAAAAAGAATGTCTATATGCATATAGCTGAGTCACTTTGCTGTACAGCAGAGACGGGCACAACACTGTAAATCAATTCTTCTTCAAAAAAAAGAAAATCAGTGGGACCCATGTGGATAAACAGGATGGGTGGAAGCATCAGAGGTTTCCATCAGGCCCAGGTAGACAAAATATGTCTCTAGAATAGCTCTCAGACTCAGTATTCCCACTGGTAGAATGGGAAGAATAACACTAACCCACAGCATTACTGGCAAGATTAAATGAGAACACACAGGGAACATCCGGCCCAGAGAAGACCTCTGATTGATGCTTGTCCCCCACTTCTCCTCCCCTTCCTGTTGCCACATTCACCAGACAAATCTGAAATCAAACCTAAACACACACTGATGTGCTTCTGCATCAAAGTCCGCTCTGGGGACATGTTTCAGAAGATTAATAGGCTGGCGGTTTTTTTCCTAATGGGTATCTCATTTTCTCTATTGTTTCACATAGTTATCTTGGGGCTGACCCACCCTCTCACTGAACTAACTTCCTCTTTGATCGGTAAGTTTTTTTTCCCTTTTAAAAAAAACTTTTCATTTTTCATTGTGAGAAAATACACATAACATAAAATTCACCATCTTAACCATTTTTAAGTGTGTGGTTCAGTACATTCACTAAACTTTTTTTTAATAAACGTGTTTTTAAAAACATCTCTGCTTTAGACCAACATGAAACCACCTTTTTTTTTTTAAATTGAGGCATAACTGATTTACAATGCTGTGTAAATTGCTGGTGTACAGCAAAGCGATTCAGATAGATATATATAGATATATATACAGATATATATATGAATGAATATATATATAGATATATATGAATGAATATATATATGAACATATATATATATCTATATATATATGTTCTTTTTCAGATTCTTTTCCATTATAGGTTATTACGAGATATCGAATATAGTTCCCTGTGCTATACAGTAGGTCCCTGTTGTTTACCTATTTTATATATAGTACTGTCAAACTCCTAATTTAAATCCCAAACTCCTAATTTATCCCTCCCCACCCTTTTCCCCTTTGGTAACCGTAAGTTTGTTTTCTATGTCTGTGGGTCTATTCCTATTTTATATATAAGTTCATTTGTATCATTTTTTTAGATTCCACATATAAATGACATATGATAGTTATCTTTCTCTGTCTGACTTACTTCACTTAGTGTGATAATCTCTAGGTCCATCCATGTTGCTCCAAATGACCTTATTCCATTCTTTTTAATGGCTAATATTCCATTGTATATGTGTACCACATCTTCTTTATCCATTCATCTGTCGATGGACATTTCGGTTACGTCCACGTCTTTGCTATTGTAAATAGTGCTGCTATGAACACTGGGGTGCGTGTATCTTTTTGAATTTGCATGTATCTTTTCATCTTTTCTGGATATTTGTCCAGGAGTGGGATTGCTGGTGAAAGAGCCATTTTTTGTTCGTGTTTATTTTTGTTTTTTTAATCATGTTTTATTTCCTTGCAGGTCTGCGCTGGGCTTTAAAAGCAGGTGAGCGTGTGATGGGTTGGGAGGGATTCTAAGTGTGGTGCCTTAACCATCCAGGCTATTTTAAACTCTTTAAACAGGAAAAGGCTCAAAGATGAATGATGGGCTTCCCTGGCTGTACGGAAAGTTGTCTGATGAGCTGTTTGTTTGCCAACGGGTGGAGATCAGCTTGGAAGGGAAGGAACCTGGCACTGACTGAACATCTCACGTCAGGCACTTTCACTGACTGTCCCTCGTGAATAGTGAGACTGCTCCAGGGACGTGATTTCTGAGATATTCTACTTGAGCTTATTCTGGTCCAACATGCGATAGTCCCCCTCTGCACTGAACCCACCTGCCCCTCAAACACCAGCCAGCCTCTTATGCAGGGCCTAGTTCCTATACACCTCCTCAAACAGCTCTTTTGCATGGAATTTCTTTACAACGTGTTCCCTGCTCAGAGAAGGTTCCGGAAGCTTCTGGCTGAGCTGACAGGTCCACAACCACCCACCTACCCACGCCCGTGCCTGACCTCTGCCCCCTCCACCTCCTCCCTCCCTTGACAGATGGGCTGTTCACGCCTTTCTTCGTGGCCAACTTGAAACACACTCTAGTGTCGTAGACTTTCTCAAGTTCTACATCTTCCCTGAGTCCCCACGGCTGCTCCTCTTATTCCGGAGACCCCCACCTCCCTCTGCGCCTTCATCTTTCTCCAGGAGCTGAGCCCATCCCTCTGAGATCCTTCTATTCAGGCCGACAGAGGTCCACCTCCTCTCCTGCTTCGCCGTCTCCTGGACCAATGGCGGCTTCCCTTCCGCAGGTCCCCGCCGGCCTTACTGCTCCTGCCTCTGGCTGGTCACCACCTTCTTCCTGAAGCGAACCCAGCCCATCTCCCTCCCACTTCCTTCCTTAGAATCCTCTCCCCACCCCTTTCCATAGAAGAATTTTTTCCCAGGAACCACTCCCTCCCTCCACCCCAACACCTTTATCTCCCTGGTTTTCATGTTCCTCAAATGACCCCGCAGTTGGAGTCTCAGCCTCACCCTCAGCCCTCGGACAGACCTGCTTCAGGATCTGAGTGGGGTGCTAACATACCACTCTCCTCCACCTGCAGGCCCTCGGGACCACGTGGTCTCCCCTCCTCTAACGCTATCCTTGTGGCCATGGCAACCCATGTGAGACAATCCTTTGAGGGCTCCCCACGACCCAGGAAGAATTCCTTTGCCTGGCCCTTGAGGCGTCACACGATCTCGGCCGGAGCTTGCTGTTCCCGCTCTCTCTGCAGCCTTGCCCTTTGCCTGCTCCAAGCTGCCTGCTTCCCACAGCGGTTTGCTATGTTTTCTTTCCCCTGAGCTGTGCCTGGGCCGTTCCACTGGTGCAAAACACCTGCCCTTCCAGCTGCAGCCTGTCAGAGGCCCGCAATCCCTCTCCTCCGGGGAGGATTCCCTGCTGCTGCCCTTGGGCAGAACCTCTGCCTTCACCGAACACTCAACACCCACGGTTACCCCCTCATGACACCCACCCATCGACTGCATGCACTGGGTTTCTTTCCACGTGGCCAGAACTCGCATAGCACCTGGCTCACAAAAAGTACTCAAAACAAGAGGTACTTGAATGGATGAAAGCAGTGTTACGACCTCACCTCTTTGTCTCCCTCTAGCCCTATTTCTAGAATTCTGTTCTACTCTATTTCTAGAATTCACTAAATTTCTTCTAGCGATCACATAATACCAAATGCTTCTGAAGTTCCCAATTCTTTTTGGATAGAGTTTAATACACGAGGCTCTTGAATCATCTGATCTACACCCGCTCATCACCATGCCTATGCGAGGGGACGCCGAGTGGATGGCTCTATTCCATTCGGAAATTAGCCATTTTCTTAATTCTGGGCCATCACTGAACAAACCTTTGCAAGGGCCAACCAAGGGGGCTTATTCACCTGGTCAGCTTCTTGCACGGGGTCTGGGGTGGGGGGCATGGAGGAGGGGGGACAGCAGCAACTATTTACCAAGTAAATAGTTGCTGAGCCCCCAGGGGGGCAGTTAACATCGAATATTTCACTTACTATCAAACGACCCACGAGGCACAGTTATCTGACCCCCTTTTCATGTTAGGAACGTGAGTATCAGAGAGAACGAGCACCTCGCCCAAGATCGCACAGCTGCTGCATGTCTCCCGCCTTCCTTTCTCTTGTTTGTTTTACTGAGGTATAATTCACATACCACAAAATTCACCTTTTTAAAGTGCACAGTTTGGGACTTCCCCGGTGGTGCAGTGGACACGGGTTCACGGCCAATGCAGGGGACGTGGGTTCGATCCCTGGTCCAGGAAGATGCCACGTGCTGCAGAGCAACCAAGCCCGTGTGCCGAAACTACCGAGCCTGCGCTCTAGAGCCCACAAGCCACAACTACTGAAGCCCTTGTGCCACAACTACTGAAACCCACGGGCCTAGAGCCCATGCTCCGCAACAAGAGAAGCCACTGCAATGAGAAGCCCACACACCGCAACGAAGAGTAGCCCCCGCTCGCCGCAACTAGAGAAAGCCCGCGCGGCCAAAAAAGTAAAATAAAATAAAGTGCACAATTCAGTGGGTTTTAGTATATTCACAAGGTTGCGCAACCATCCCCACTGTCTAACTTCATCACCCCCCAAAAGTAACCCATACCCCCCGGCAGTCACTCCTCTGCCACTCCCCCAGCCTCTAGCAACCACTAGTCTACTTGCTGTCTCTGTGGATTTGCCTCTTCTGATCATTTCCTACAAATGGAATCATGTGTGGCCTTTTGTATCTGGCTTCTTTCACTTAGCATAATGTTAGCATAATGTCTTCAAGGTCCATCCATGCCAGAGCAGGTGTCAGTGCTTCACTCCTTTTTAAGGCTGAATAATATTGCAGCGTATGGGTGAATCCCATTTAGTTAACCATTCATCCACTGATGGACATTTGGGTTGTTTCTGCTTTTTGGTTATTATGAATAGTGCTGCTAGAAACATTCATGGACAAGTTTTTGTGTGAATATATGTTTTCATTTCTCTTGGTACATACCTAGGATTGGAACTGCTAGGCAGATGGTCACTCCGTGTTTAACCTTTTGAGGAACTGCCAGGCTGTTCTCCACAGCAGCTGCACCATTTTCCCTTCCCACCAGCAGTGCACAAGGGCACATTCTCTGCCCTGAGGCTGTCCCTGCTCCCCTAGCTGGCAGGTGCCCCCCTGCCCCCAGCACAGGCTCTGGCATGTACCCACCTTCAGCGCCTGTTCCTTAAAGTACCGCAGGGCATAAGCAAAGATTTCAAGAGCTTTGATTTTCTTGCCATTTGCTGCCGTCAGGTCTGTATCCATGGTGAGGTCCTAGAGCCAGGACAGGAATGAAATAGTAAAAAGAAGGAGAGACATGCCTTCTGGCTTTAAGCACTGTCACTTGGAGACCTGGGGAACCCAGTGAACCATGTCTGTGTTTCCTGGTGTTTGAGGGGCAGATTAGGATGGCACGTCCCCCAGGACAGGGCTGGCAGCAATGTCCCCTTACTGTGTAGGGGGCCCTGGCTGCTCCCCTCAGGCCCCACCTCCACTGCTCCCTTCTTCCCTCCTTCCCTCCCTCCTTCTTTTCCTCTCTCCCCTGGATCCTCTGGGGGCAGAGGTTTCGGGGCAGCAACAGAGCCCAGGAAGAAAAAAAAAAAGGCAGCAGACGCCACTCCCGATGCAATTTACATACTATTTCCACATGACACACATGGTCACCCTTGGGAGCCCCCTTAATGGAAGCCTAGATAATCATACCAAATCACTGACGTGCACGGTGCTAAACAGACACGAAGCTTTCACTTCCCGATGAGATGCCAACCAAGTCACAAAAATAGAAGGGCTCCTATTTTAAGGACTGTGCGGTCTAATCCACTGGGAGCCCAGCATCACTGCCTTCCTTCCTCTGCCAGAAGCTACAGCAGTTGCTGAGTGCAGTCGTTGGGCGTAAGATGCTCCGTGAGATGCCGGATGGACTGCGGTCATGAAAAAATGATGAAAATAGTCCCCAGAGGGTGGGAATGGGCAGAGAGGGGAGCAAAAATCAGGAGAAAACCCCCAAGTCTCCTGGAACCAGAAGACGCATTGCCACCAGGGAAAAAAATCAGTGCGGTCTCGGGATCGATCCAGGCTGGCTAATTAGTCTTTGCCTTTGGAGTGTGAAGGGGTATAAAGCAGCTAAACCGGCCCTGTGGGGCCTGCCCATCATCCTGACCCCTCTACACATGCTCACTCCTCCTACATCTGGGGCTCAGCAAAGACACCCCAGCTTTGGGGTGGTGGCCCCCAGGCGGCTTCCAGGCATCAGGAAGCCACAGGCTTGGAATTGAAAAATTCAAATTGAAAAAATTCCTGGGCTTCCACCTGCAGGAGATTCCTATTGGGCACTGCTGAATCCTATCAGGTGAAACAAGAAGGGTGCATTTTGAGGCGAAGTCAGTGTGCTTCAGAGAGAGACACACACACGGGTGAGCACCGAGCCCTGGAAGGCAGGGTGCTGGCTGCAGCGTTTCCCAGTAACATTTGTTTTGTCATCTGCAAACACTTAACAAGCAGACATATGAAAGCAATAAATAATAGACGCTAGCAATTGACTTTAACTAAGGACCGACCGGCATGGTTCTGAGAGCTTTGTGTATTTTGATTCCTTTAATCCTTACAACATCCCCGTAAGAAAAGCACTGTCCAAGTCTCCATTTCACAGATAAGGTAAAGCAAGGCAAGGAGAGTCTAAGTGACTTGGATTAAGTATCTCAAAGGTGTCAGAGGTGGGATTTAAACCCAGGCCATCTGGCCTCATGGTCTGTGGTCTTAAACACTATCACCATCCTGCATGTCTAAGTACTGAGAGTTAAGGAAAATTTAAGGGATAAAATGCTTAAATTGAAAAAATTCTATCCTATGGCTCAACATTTCGATGAAGCTTGGGGGAGGGTGCTAATCAACTTGGCCACCTTACAAAACCCTGGCAAGTTGGAAGCAGAACTACTTCAGGCATTGGGCCTCCAATTATTGGGCCCTTGATCTCCTGAGCTACCTCCTTCCCCACAGAGAAGGTTAATGAGTCATTGTTGCTGGTTGTTACTTCCAAACCGGTTAGTTATAACCACTACCCTGAGCCCCCAAAATGCTCCCTCGTCCCCGAGTCCTTCCTTCAGGATTCCTTGATCTCCCAACAATCCTGCAGGTGAAGGGGGATCTCCTGGCACAGCAGGGGTCTCCCAGCCCCCTATGCCTGTGCTCCATCCAGGCAGTGTCTCTCTGGTCAATTTCCAAAGCAAACAAGTTGCTAAACATTCTGAATATCTCCCTGCCCACGTGTAGGTCAGAAAGTGCTGTGTGTTCCACAAAAGTGTCATGTGCCCCAGGTTGTTTCTAAACTCAAGGTGAATGGACATTCATTTCTGCTTGGGAGAAACCTGAGGGCCCCCAAGGTCTGGAAAGGCTGGAGGAACCTCGGCTCTCGAATGTGGAGGACGTGGGGCCAGGGAGAGGCTGGCTCACCCCAGTGGTGTGCAGCTTCATCTTGAACTTCTCTAGGTACAGCCACTGCTTGGCCTCGTTGGGATCCAGGTCGTGGTAGAAGTCCCTGGCGGCATACCCGAAACTGTGGAACTTCCTCTCCGGAGTCAACAAGATGGTGGTCGGAGTCTTCTGGTTGGACACCCCAGGGTCGCCTCCTTCCCATCGCCTGCCACCAAGGAAAGGCAGAGGTCATGGGCCTTCTTGCGTAATCCCAATGCAGGCGGCACTGGTGTGAGCACCTACTACTGTGTGCGTGACCGTTACAGATGTGAGTGCCCATGGTGGCTGCCAAAGGCGCCCTCTGGTTTAGCTGGGTGAGTAGTGACTAGAGACACAACCTCAGTCAATAAGAAAAACGAAAGGGACAAGTACCAGGTTCTTGCTAAGTAACAAAGTCTGCTTCATCCTTTCAGCGTTTACTGAGCATCTACTGTGTGCCAGCTGCTAGCGACACAGAGATGAAACATTTATGTCTCTGCCTTCAAATAACTCACAACCTAGTAGGTAATGGGTTTTTTTGTTTTGTTTTTTGGCTTGGGTTTTGGTTCTTTAATTTGCAAGCACTCGATAGCAGATGGATAGCTGGTTTGCATCCTCTTTGAAACAGGTAGGGTATAAACAAACACATAAATACCTGCCTCATCAGATGGAAATGAGGGGCCCAGGGAAATGTCCCAGAGGGGTCAGAGGAGACAGAGGTGCCAGAGCTGGGGTCTTGGAAAGAATGCAGGGCTCAGGAGAGACCTGATGTTGAAGGAGGGAAGGACACTGCAGGCTGCTCTGAGGTGGGCAAGCTAAGTGACTGTGTATGTTGGAGAAAGCGTGTAAATGAGAAGGGTGATTGTGTACCTGTGTGAAAAACGAGATTGGGAAGGTGGTAGGAACCAGGCTGAAGAGAACCCTGAGGAGTGAGAGATTTAATCAGTGAGTAATAGGGAACCCCTGAAGGTTTCAGAGCAGGGGCAGGACAGAAATCAGAGCTACTGTTGACTGCAGCGAACTGGACCAAAGGGCGGGAGACGGGAAGCCAGGTGGCTGAGCAGGAGACTCAGGCCTCGAGGTGAGGGAGCTCACACGGGGGTGGAGAGCCCTGGGAAGAGAGAGAGGGGACGAGGGGGGAGGAGCCGTCCAGCGGAGAACCGAGCCAAATGGCCTCGGCGGTGAGCAGGTGCGAGGAGCCCGGAGGTTTCAAGCATGGGAACCTGGAGGAGACAGTGCCCCTCACAGATGCCCGCAGCCCTGGCCAAGAAGGAGGCAGGAGGAAACGTGGAGAGCTTCATCTGCACGTTCCGGCATTGAACTCCCAGGAGGGGCTTGAAGATACAAGCCTGGGGTTCAGAAAGAGATCCAGGCAGGAAACAGACCTGGGCACCCCCATACTGGGGGGACAGTCACAGCAACAAGGTGGGTGAGAGTGCTGACGGGAACCGTGAGGAGGGAAGGAACCCTATCCTGCACATCTATAGGCTGAAGAGGACCCAGAAGTGGGGAGGGGTGGATACAGACAGACAGGCGGGCAGATGCGACGGGATTACGTCCTGGAACTGACGGATGGGTGTCATGGAGCAATCAGAGGGTAGGCTGAGCCCCAGCAAAGCTTCCTTCCTTCTCGCAGACAGAAGGAAGGAGAAAAGTAAAGAGTGGATGCTTCTCCCTCCTTTGGGGCCACGGCAGAGAAGCTCCGGCTGTCAAGAGGCTCCACGAGGAGACTCCACCCGGTCCTGGCTCAGCAGCTGGCTCTGGTCCTGCCACTAAGCACACGACCCCTACGAGCAGCCCCCGATGGAGACACATGCCCGAGAGGAAGCGCACCTCTCTCCCTGGCCTGCCCTCCTGGGGAGGTGGCTGTACTCCTGGATGGGCTCTCACCTGCCCCTGGCATCACAGTCCAGATGGAGCGCCAACCTCCACCTAGGTTTGCCACACAGATGAGGCTGGAGTCATCCCTGGCCGGTTTCCCAGTCAAGCCCCATGAGGATGCAGGCTTCTACCCAGGGAGCCAAAGTCCCCGTGGTGACCCCACCGAGACGCACGGGTGAGCAGCAGCTCAGCTAGACACTGGCGCCTGGGCCAGAGGCGCGCTCCACACAACCTTTTGGGAATGGATTTTCCATTACTATTAACATGGACATTTTCAGTAGGTAATGGACTTCCTGAGGTTTTGCCCTTCAAATTTTTAATCCTTCATTCCTATTTAAATACAAAAACTTACACTTTCTCATTCATAACTCTGTCAGTCTGGATCATGGTTATGTTAATATGTTCTGACTGAACTAAAATTCAGGTAGAACCTCCCTCCAAAAATCTCTACGATGACGACGATAATGTCCCTGGAGACCCTGCATCTGTGGGTGTTTTGTGAGAATTCCTCCCCAGCAAGTTCAAAGTTATTTTTGCTCTTTTTTTTTTCTTCAGTTTTCATTGTATGACTATCCCTTTGAAATAACATTTCTTAAAACAACTAGAAGCTGATAAATGTTGACTCTAGCTTTTAATACAGAGCCCTTTTCTTTCCGAGGTTCCCACCTCGGGAGATGGCAGAGCGGACCCGCACGGCATCTGTCCCACGAACCCGAGGCAGAATCTCGGTGGTGCCTGAACACCGAAGGCTCTGCTGCAATCAGCGTTCTCTACTAGAAATGGCTTTTTGTTATTTCCTGATGAGACGACACCCACGGGTCTCTGAAGCATCTTAGGACACCCAGTTTTCCAGAGGAAAGGCAGGGCCTCCATCAAGAGTGGGGTAGGGATCACATCTATCATGACTTATGTTTTAAACAGCACTCTCTATAAAAAATGCGTAAGATCTTATTCTGGGAGTGATAACTAAATTCCACAATGACCAGCTGAAGGAATTGCAAAGCCCATCACAATGTATCTTCAGAGCCATCCTTGGATTTGGAAAATCAGGGTGATAAAGCCCTGGTTCCCAAAGCTTTGAGTGGCCACAGACTGCGAGAAGGCGTGAGCCAGTCTTGGGGAGCAGGCACTGGTGCCGGGATAGACCAGGGTCCTCGCAGACAGCTGATCACACGTGGATGGGGTAGACACCAGGGCTGCTGTGTGCATGAGTGGGGGGGCGGGGCGGGGGAAGTGGCCCAGGAGACCCAGGGCAGCTTCAGGGTGAAGTTGGCTGAAATTCACCCCACTCTGCTTTTCCTCAGGTGCTTCCCACTTCCGATTACTGTCATCTCAGGACTTCCCTTGAAAGAGCCAGCACCTTCCCTGCTTACATCTTACTACCTGCTAAGTGCTTGATGGGAAATCTCGTTACATTTGCGCACACACTCTGTCAAGCAGGTACTGCCATTATCCCCATTTCACAGATGAGGAAACAGAGCTTTAGAAGGTTCAGCAATTGCCTGAGGTCACACAGTGGTGAGTGGAGGCCTGGATCTCCTCCATCACCAGCACCTTAAAAGTCAGCGCCTCTTGCCCAGGCTGTACGCTGGAATCACCTGGTTTCAAACATACTGTCCAGGTCCTTCCCCAAACCAAGAATTAAAGCAACACATTGACAGACCAGGAACCTGGAGCCCAGAGATCAGAAGTGGCTTGCCGCAAGTGGCATGGTGAGTTTGGGCCAAGCGGGGCCAGAATCCAGGACCTGCTGACTACGTACCATTCACCTGCTCACTGTACTAATCCCTCTCCCCTCCCCCAAGGCCCTTCCCCAAGTCTCCATAGTTACAGTGACCGGCGCCAGCACCTGCCCCTCCCTGCCCACAGCACTCACCTCATTACATGGATGCATTCTGGCTCCTTGGTGAAGCTGTAGGCATAGCCGCTGGATGTGGTCCCAAAGTCGACAGCCACCACCACGAGAAACGTCTGCTGCTCAGAGACGTTTGGGTCGGCATCGTTCTGCAGATAACCGAGAGGGGTACAGGGAGTGGGTGGGGCAGTCAAGCCAGGCTTTCAGAAGGGCTCCACCCTGCCCTGCTGTGTGCCCACTGCAGACAGAAGCATACTGCACATTCTGGTTCAAGGCTGCCACGTGGTGAGTCCTGGGGAGAGGGCAGGCTTTCTCAGCCCCTACCTGACTGACTCAAGGAGAAATGGAGGTGTCTCCTGAACAAGGGCCAGGCCACTGGGGAGGGCCCCTGCCTACACTTGTTCAACACTCCCTTTATCAACTGTGCACAAACGTGGCTAATTACGGAAACTTTTCCATCTGGGCTGGAACCCCAGTGGTTCCCTGAGTGACACCCCCCTCTGCCCCCCATCGCCCTCCCCCAGTCCCTGCACAGATCTCCAGACCCTGCTCAGCTGTGCCCTGTGCACCTGCCAGGTGACCCCTCCACCTGCCCGGGCGTGTCATGCATGGATGTGGGGCTCAGCATACCAGGGACCCTGCCCGGTCCTGCCATAGACATCATATGACCCTGCTGAGTCCTGCCCCCTTGGGGCCTCGAGCCTTTCCTCATCTGTCAAGTGAGTTGGTCAGGCCATGACAGACTTCCAAAAAATCCTTTAAGCAAATGTAGACTTTTTTTTTTTTTTAACATCCACAGAACTTCAAATTATACCAATAATTTTTGGATTTGAAGAGTATTGGTTAGAGCAGGGGGTGAGAACCCCACATGTCTGGCCTTTCATCACACTGCCCCCCATCCCGTTCAGCTTATCCTGAAGTTTTACAGGGAACCCTCGGGGTACAGAGTTTGAAAACCACAGGACCCAGCTGTTAGGTGACCAAGCCTCTCAGTTTTCCCAAGCCTGAGGGAGTTCCAGGATACAGGACTTTGCGTGGAAACCAGGATGGTTCCAGGAAAACCAAGACAAGCTGGCGTCCCTACCTAGCGATGGCTCTGAAGTTCTTCTCAGCAGGGTCTGCTTTGAGGCTCTGAGCAGCTTGTACAAAGCCGCCCTTTCCTCCGGGTATGTCTCTCTGGTTGGCTACATGTAAATCCCTGGAACGGCTGCCCCACAGTATCCACCTTTGCAGTGAGGGGCAGGGTGGGAGCAAATGCCCAGCCTCCAGCCCCCCGCGCTGCCCAGGTCCTCTCTCTCGGGCAAGCTGGTGCAGAAGCCATTACAGCCACAGCTTTTGGTCACGGCGGTTAACTACAGTGGAAAAGCCACTGCATTTCACTGACTCACCCGCCAGCCCAAAGTGGCTGCTTCCTCCCAAGAGGATGCCTCGCAGTCTCTGAGCCCTGAATCTTTGAAGAGCTGCTCCCACCCTGCCTGCTCATGTTACCCACACCCAGGCCAATGGCTCCAGGAGCACCATCCACACCGTGGAAAGCCTTTGTTGACCCACAGTGGCGAAGGGGCTTGGTAAGGCTCATGGGGCTGGTACGAGGACAACTTAATCTCCACCATGAACGTGGGGAGCCGCTCAGAAGCCCATCATGTGAGAGGCGCCTCTGAACGCAAAGTAATCAGCACACGTACCCCCCTCCCCATACACACACATTTCTTACCACAGTGTGGGAAGGGGACAGAGGTGTTATTCCTGTGTCCCCCAGACTCCGGGCTGGAGATGAATATGCAGATGTAGGGGCCATTTCTGAAAGGAAAGACAAGTGCGCTCCTTAGAGGTGGTGTGGACTGAGCCGGACAGCAGCAATGCGGGCTGGGTGGCTTTGCTCCTGCAGGGACTGTTGCCCCTGGAAAGCCAGCTAACGTGGGGCGAGGCTGAACTCCAGCCAGAAAGGTAGGGTGTCTGATCTGTCCACCCCCGTATTTGATATTTAAAATTTGACCAAATGAGACGCTCCTTTTCTCACAGTGACCACCAGGACTCTCCCTATGTGCCAACCAACTCCCACTTAGCAGAGAGGCTGCCCAGTCCCCACATCGCCTTGGCACCTGGCTCATGCCCTCTGCAGAGCTGGTCCTTAGCCCAGGCGCCAGTATGGACCAGAGGAGCCTGTAGCCCCCTGAGATGATGTGCAAATTTTTCATGCATTTTCTTGGAAGGGCATCCACAGCTGTCAGGTTCCCAAAGGAGTATGGGACCCCACCCCAAAGATTAGCGAGCCTAATCGTAAGAATAGAGGACAGGAGTGCGACTTCCAGAAATAATTCCCTTGCTTTGTGGATGCAACACCTCCTCCCTCCCTCTGGCACGAGGCCCTGCCAGAACAAGGGGAACTCATCTCTCTTCAGTGATGCTGAAGGGTTTTGACATTCAATTTAAAAAAACAAAACAAAAAACATAGCAGAAAGACAGACAGATTAGCATTCCTGGGTCCCCCAGTCGGGGCCCTGCAACAGACACGCGATCAAATCAGAGAAGAGCCAACAGCCAGGCAGCATGAATAGCATTTTGTCGATTCCCCTACTGCTCTTGCAATTACTCAGGCACAGACATTTGTTCTGAAACCTTGCCAGAGCCCCGTGGCTCTCCCCCAGGGATGAGCACCCAAGGAGAAGTCGCCCTGTCCCTGGTCAGTGCTGGAAGCTCCACCCACTCTCCCTGCCCGCTGCCCAGGACCGGCAGGGCCTGCAGGGCAGCGGAACAAGCACTGCAGGCTCCCCCTGCAGAGGTGCTGTCCAGACCCTGGTCACCAACAAATCCCAGGTACCATCCAGTACGTTCTGCAAATACTGCTCCATTCAGTATACAGACTAATACCTGACGGGGAAAAAAACGGGTAATGTGCTACAACAACACCTGTAGTCAAGGAAACCCAGAGGGTATGAGGTATCTGAGAAAGACCTGTCTGCTTCTAGGGAAGCACTAGGAGTGGCTCCGTCTGCCTCTGCTTGCCAAATCACTTTGGTTAATCCCACGCGCTTACTGATTTTTTTTTTCCTGCTTAGTGAGAACTCGAACAGCATCATTACAGTGGGCACCAAATGGGTTGAGGGAATAAAATGAATCATGAAAGAGTGAATATGAAGCTTCAAATCTGCACAGCCACCTCCCCAATCTGCAGGCGTATGCTCCCTCTCCTCCTGATAAGGCGCAGTTCCAACCTCTGGGAGAAAGGTTCAGAAGCAAGTAAGTACAGAGGCCACGAATCCACTGGTGGGGCAAAGGACTTAAACAGACATTTCTCCAAAGAGCATACACTAATGGTCGATAAGCACGTGAAAGATGCTTAACTCATTAGTCATTAGGGGAATGCACTCATTAGCCATTAGGGAAATCAAAACCACAGTGAGATACTGCTTCACACCCACTAGGATGGCTCTAATGGAAAAGAAAAAAAGGAAATAACAAATGGTGGCAAGGATGTGGAGAGATTGGACCCCCTGTATATATCTTGTGGGAATGCAAAATGATACAGCTGCTGTGATAAGCAGCTTGGTAGTTCCTCAAAAAGTCAAATATAGCCTTACCATAGACTCAATTCCACTCCTAAGAATTCCACTCCTAAGTAACTACCCAAAAGAACTGAAAACAGGGACGCTTGTATGTACGTGTTCACTGCAGCATTATTCACAAAAACCAAAAAGTGAAAATAACCCAAGTATCCATCAACAGGCAAATGGATAAACAACATGTGGTATATCCATTCAATGGAATATTATTCAGCTGTAAAAAGGAATGAAATTCTTACACATGATACACCATGGATGAACCTAGAAAACATTATGCTAAGTGAAATAAGCTGGACACAAAAGGACAAATACCATATAATGTTTAGAACAGGCAAATTCATAGAGACAGACAGTAGATTAGAAGTAGCCAGGGGCTAGAGGGAGGAATGGGGAGTACAGAATTTCCATTTGGGGTGATGAAAAATTTTGGAAAAAGTAGTGACGGTTGCACAACATTGTGAATGTAATTAATGCCACTGATTTGCACACTTAAAAATGGTTAAAATGGCAAATTTTATGTTATATATACTTTACCACAATAAAAAAATTTTATTAAAAAAAACTTGCTCGGGGCTTCCCTGGTGGCGCAGTGGTTGAGAGTCCGCCTGCCGATGCAGGGGACACGGGTTCGTGCCCCGGTCCGGGAAGATCCCATGTGCCACGGAGCGGCTGGGCCCGTGAGCCACCCTCTCTCCACCCGCTACCTGCAAGGCCTGCAGCCATGTGTCCACATTTGCACAGAAGGTTTTGGAAGACACCGAATGTCTAATTGCCCAGAAAATCTGGTGCCGGCAATTAGCAAACAAGCTATTTATCTGCAGACAAACCATCCACCCCGCTGTCTGCTTGGTTCTAATTATCCCATCACTCAGCCCTTCTCAGAGCATGTCCTGCTGACTTGTAAAATAGCATGTGTTGGGCCACACACTGAACACATGCCTTGGGCCCCCAGAGGACTCCAGGGAATTTGAAGACAAGAACCAAGGATGTTTTTTGGTTCTCCCTGTACCTCCCTCCCACCCTGCCTCTGGTTCAGTACGAAATAAATCATTTGACTTGCTGATCACTCAGCCAGGCCTAGAGGCAATTGAACTTCATGGATTTTCTCCATTAGAAATTAAAATGCAGCTACGTTGTGCGATGATTTAAAACTGATTTGCACAGAAGGTATGGAGGAGTAACATTTTTATAGACATTTGCATATCATGCACACCCACATCTATCGCTCTCCAGATCCCAAATCAAAGGTAATTCACCAGTTAACGTGCACTGACCCTCCACAGAAATATAAAGCGCCTGCAGTGATAACTTTGTTATCAAGCTAATATTTCTCTATTTAACTATTTAAGATGTCAAAAAGGTGCTCAAAAATTTTTAGGGAAAAGAATATGGAAAAGCCTACTTTAGCCCCTGCGGGATGTGAGAAGTTTCTGGTGTGCGTATAGTCCCAACCAATCTTGAGAGCTTTCATTCAACAGGTAAGTGATTAAGAATAAACACAGCAGGGTCAACAGAATATTACCTATTGGTCTATGGATAATTGACAGATCTAAGCTAACAGACAAGAGGAGAGAGTTGATACATGGAACGTCTATATGTACAAGGTACATGCTGTGTGTCCTGGCTACCAATTAAACCTAGGCCATTATCCACAGTAAGAAACACCAACTGTCATTGACTGTGACCCTGTTTAAGTTTCTCTGTAAAGCCAATATAATAACATCTGCCCCATGACTGCTCCCGCCTATGTGATATTCCAGTTCAGTACACAGAGTGTCCTGGGCACATGAGGAGCAGAAGAGAAAGGCAAAGCTAAAAGCCCAAGAAGAAGAGAGATTTTTAGAGTCCAGGCTTGGAAGAGAGAAAGGAAGCTGATGAAAAGAAAAGGGATACTCACCTGCGGAGGTAAGGAGAGAAGACTGGTGAAAGAGATGAAAGGAAAATGCTCTACCAGAAGTGTAGTCAAGGGCAGAGCCGACAGATCAGGGAGCTTTAAGAAATACCTAGTCCGCCGTTCCCACAAGATTAAACAGACACTCAAAGCATCTTCCCATTTCAAGCACTAAGTTACTCTGAAATGCAGTAACGCAGAGGGGTTTGATGATCTCACATCACAGAATCAGAAAAACAAGGAACACTTCAAGAATGCAAACTGTCAGCCACAGAATCAAGCCGAGGAGGAAGAGACCGGAAGCTTCCTAGAAAACCAATAGAAAATCATCTTCAGGTCTTCTTTGTCATTCGTTTTAGATGATTTACCATTACTTATGTCTTATATACTTACTGTATATAAGTAAGTAATCTTTATTATATAGAAGTATATAATCTTTTTTAGTTTAGTAAATATAGAAATAGATACAGGTGTTCCTAGGTTCACTCTTAACCTGGGACTCAGCCCACAAAACATTCTTCAACCAAGTCATTTAAAAAATAATTTTTGCAGCAAAGAGGGATATATAAATAAATGAAAATATTTATGCAGCCAAGTAGAGGAGATGAACAAGTAAAAATAGGATTCAACCAACAAGTCTCCTGCCACAGGAATTTTTAGACCCCAAAGCAGAGAGCAGAGGAGAAACTAGTTGAACTTGTGAGGTTAATACTCATCACCTGCCTTAACAGTGTAATAATTAAAATACAGGCTTCATCAGGGTTCCTGCTATAAAACGTGAGACTTGTAAAATCCAGACACATTCTCATTTGCTCCTGGCTCTCATGGCTTTAATCAAAGCAGACACTCCTAAAATAAAAAGTAGTTTTAATAAGAGAACCTCAGAGACAGCCATAATTCATGAACTTGCTCGTTGCTCTCCTCTGCTGGAGACGTTAGTCAGCAAGGAGCCGTGAGCAGAATCGTGGACTTTCTGAGATATATATCAACTCGATCCTGCTCCATAAATACAACATTTTAAAAGATGAAGACGGAACCATTGGGCTGACTTTATTCTACAAGGCTCTAGGCTCATGTGAAATGACAGGTGGTCTCAAACAATGGAGACTCCCCAGCTTTTTCAAATAGGCCTCCTTGCTAGCTTTCAGATTTATGTTCTATCAAACAAATGCTCAATTCCAAAAGGATTTTTAAGGTCCGGTCCTTATGATTTTTAAAATGCAGTGTATGTGTTCATTTCTTTTCTCCTGCTAGCCATGAGATAATAGGTTATTTGCTGACAGTTGCCTAAAATCAGGCCATTTGAAAAAAGCTCTCCCTTTCTCTCTCCTTATATGCCCTCCCTGTAGTGTCATCTTTGAAAATTGATCAGCTCAAGGTCATGTGTAGGTTACTGGCAAATATCTTTTAAGAAGGAAAATTTAAAATTCTTATTACCCTATAACAGGCTGCATGGCTAGCTGAACTAATGCATTATTACCGTAAACCGAACTCCCATTTCAGTAAATAATTTATGGGGTTTTTTGCTCAATCACCATGGTTGATGTCCAAAGTAAATGGAAATTTTATTGGTGTGAACTGAGAGAACCTCCTGACTTCAAAGAACACTGAGTGTAAAATAGCTGCTCTCCAAATGCTAAATAACAATTATGGAAATGAGCATTTATTGTGGCAGAAACCACAGCATCAGCACCAGGGGGCTGCGTCAGGCCCATCCTGACACTGGACGGCAACTTCCAGTTACCGTCCCCATCACTAAATGGATTAGGAGATAAGATACCCCAGTGAGAGAGAACTGGGGCATCGGAGTTTCCCCGGAGACAGTGAGATCCCCGAGTTCCTGCAACCTCAGTCCATGTGTGGTGGCCGTTCACAATTTCTCTCTTCACCATAGGTTCACAGGAACACGCATGTTCAGGCAGCTGCTGGGGGGGTGAGGAAATGCTTTCTAGACCAACAGGTCTTCCTACTAATTTTCATGAATTATATTCAGGATCCACACAGCCTCTGCCCACTGGGACCCAGCATTTGAAGGGGCTCCACCAGATCACCCCATACACAGGATTAAGATACTTTTGTCCACCCAACTTCTCTTTCACAGACTCTGGGCTCATCTGGGCAAGGCCATGCCTTATTTCATCTTTGATTCCTCAGCTCCTGATTTGTCACAGGCACTCAGTAAATGTAGGGTGGATGGATGGATGGATAGGTGGTTGGGTGGGTAGATGGATGGATGGATAGGTGGTTGGGTGGGTAGATGGATGGATGGATGGTGGATGGGTGGATGGATGGATGGATGGGTGGGTGGATGGATGGATGGATGGATGGATGGATGGATGGGTGGTTGGATGGATGGATGGATGGATGGATGGATGGATGGATGGATGGATAGCTGGTTGGGTGGGTAGATGGATGGATGGATGGGTGGATGGGTGGATGGGTGGATGGATGGATGGATGGGTGGGTGGATGGATGGATGGATGGATGGATGGATGGATGGGTGGGTGGATGGATGGATGGATGGATGGATGGATGGATGGATGGATAGCTGGTTGGGTGGGTAGATGGATGGACGGATGGGTGGATGGGTGGATGGATGGGTGGATGGGTGGGCGGATGTTTCTAACGTGTGCCCAAAAGTGGACTCAGTGTCTATCCATAGACTTGGAGGGCCACTGAGGTCTTTCCCAACTGAGGCATCAACCCCCGAGTCAGGATATTAGTAACACATTTCCTGAGTTACCTCCAACAACGTGGGATCAGCTCTCAAATCACCCCCAGACCTGCCTCTCTCCTCAAATGTCCCTTTTGGTTGGTGCAACCCCCATAGCTCCCAGAAGGGAGATTTCCTAGGCTTCTCCCTCCCCTCTCATTGCACTCCCAAGCCCTGTCATTCCTACTTCTTAGCATCTCTCACAGTCACCCTCTGCAGCCTCACCACCACAACCTTGGTCCAGACCCTGCTGACCTTTATCAGGGCTCCCACACAGCCTCTTAGTCTCCCCGCTCTGAGTCGCCCCATCCAAGTCATGCTCCTCCGCAGTCAGAGCCATCCGGTCAAAACCGAGGTCTGCTCACGTTACTCGACCAGGCCAGGGCCTTCTATTCCCATCCCCCACAGGATAAACCTAGCACACAGCTAGCATCCAGGCCTTTAAAAGTCCACCCTGCCTCCCTCTGCAGCCTCATCTCTCTCCATCGCCCCCATCCCTGGCTCCACCCAATCCTTTCACAGGCCCTGGAACATCTGTGCTCAATCCAGCCTCCAGACCCCTGCACACACTGTTCCCCTGCCTGGAGTGCACCCCACTTCCACCCCCTCCTCCGGGGAACTCCACCTCCAAAAGTCAGTCCCCTCTGTTTGAGGGAGAAAAGACTTCTCTACTCTCTCGGTACAGAGGAGAGAGGAACTTCTTCATCAGTGTCTGGGGACTGACCGGCAAAACCCAGACTTGCGGAAATGCTAAGGACAGCAGCCAGGTTTCATCAAGAAATAAATTACAGGGCTTCCCTGGTGGCGCAGAGGTTGACAGTCCGCCTGCCGATGCAGGGGACACGGGTTTGTGCCCCGGTCTGGGAAGATCCCACATGCCGCGGAGCGGCTGGGCCCGTGAGCCATGGCCGCTGAACCTGCGCGTCCACAGCCTGTTTTCCACACCGGGAGAGGCCACAGCGGTGAGAGGCCCGCATACCGCAAAAAAAAAAAAAAAGAAAGAAAGAAATTACAAGGAAAATACAGGGGAAAGAAGGAGGGGAAACTATAGATTAAAGGGTCTCTCGAACTTTGCTCAGAATCACCTTGGAGCGCTTATTAAAACAAATGTGCTGACCCCACCCCCAAAGTTTCTGCTCCAGTAGGTCTGGGAATGCTGGGTATCTGCATCTCTAATGAGTTACCAGGCCATCTGGGTCAGCCCCAAAGGCTATTCCTTAAAAAGACACGTAAAATACAAAGTAGCTCCAGTCATTGCAACACTTGGATCTTTACTGGACCACGATTCAAATGAACAAAAAAATTTATGCCATTTATGAGACAACTGGAAATGTAAACACTGACCAGATATTGATTAAATGAAGAAATTATTGTTAGTGGTGTAATTATATAACTTTTAAGAGTTGTTATCCTTTAGAGATACATTCTGAAATATTATCAGATGAAACAATATATCTGGGATTTTCATCAAAATAATATGGGATATTAATCCTTTGTCATTGCTTCATTTGCAAATATTTTCTCCCATTCTGAGGGTGGTCTTTTCGTCTTGTTTATAGTTTCCTTTGCTGTGCAAAAGCTTTTAAGTTTCATTAGGTCCCATTTGTTTATTTTTATTTCCATTTCTCTAGGAGGTGGGTCAAAAAGGATCTTGCTGTGATTTATGTCATAGACTGTTCTGCCTATGTTTTCCTCTAAGAGTTTTACACTGTCTGGCCTTACATTTAGGTCTTTAATCCATTTTGAGTTTATTTTTGTGTACGGTGTTAGGGATACAGCCACTATAGAGAAGGGCATGGAGGTTCCTTAAAAAACTACAAATAGAACTACCATATGACTCAGCAATCCCGCTACTGGGCATATACCCTGAGAAAACCATAATTCAAAGAGTCATGTACCACAGTGTTCACTGCAGCACTATTTACAATAGCCAGGACATGGAAGCAACCTAAGTGTCCACTGACAGATGAATGGATAAAGAAGATGTGGCACATATATACAATGGAATATTACTCAGCCATAAAAAGAAACGAAATTGAGTTATTTGTAGTGAGGTGGATGGACCTGGAGTCTGTCTTACAGAGTGAAGTAAGTCAGAAAGAGAAAAACAAATACCATATGCTAACACATATATGTGGAACCAAAAAAAAAAAAATGGTTCTGAAGAACCTAGGGGCAGGACAGGAATAAAGACACTGACGTAGAGAATGGACTTGAGGACACAGGGAAGGGAAAGGGTAAACGGGGATGAAGTGAGAGAGTGGCATGGACATATATACACTACCAAATGTAAAATAGAGAGCTAGTGGGAAGCAGCTGCATAGCACGGGGATGTCAGCTTGGTGCTTTGTGTCCCCCTAGAGGGGTGGGATAGGGATGGTGGGAGGGAGATGCAACGGGGAGGGGATATGGGGATATATGTATACATAGAGCTGATTCACTTTGTTAGACAGCAGAAACTAACACACTATTGTAAAGCAACTATACTCCAAAAAAGATGTTAAAAATAATAATAATAATATGGGAGGGGAGGGACAGAGATTAAATGATATTGGCCACAAATTGATAATGACTGAACCTGGTGGCTGATTCATCGGGGCTCAATACATTATTTGCCCTACTTTTGTATATGCTTTGAACTTTCCATGATAAAAGAGCTGGTGTTTTAATGTACCAGTTTCATGTCCATCTCCCTCTTGTCAGGAGGGCAAGAGGATATTTTTCTCGTGCTGTGTATCAATCAGAGCACCTGGCCCATCCATGGCAGGTAGGTACTCCAGACATTTGTCAAGCAAATGAATACACTAGTAAGAATATATATTCATTTAAACCGATACACGAGGACTCTGAAGGCCTGGGAAGGTTTCAGACCTGGGTCACCGGTGGGTGACGGGTATAGGTTCAGCTGGCTTCTCTGGAGGTGAGACTGTTGGGACAGCTCTTGAACGAGTCTGAGTTTCAGCAGAACCCACCTGGCCCCCTTGCAGGCAGCAAAGCAGGTGTCTGACCACCAGCTGAGTGGCTCTAACTCTGAGGCGGGCTCCAGCATCCCAGCCTCAGATATGAGGCCCTCCTAGACTTTGAAACCACCTCTGTAAACCCAGGGCCTCAGAGGAGGCAGGGGGCTGTCCCCCACCCACTGCTGCATCCCTCCATGTTCTGAGAAATGGGGAGATGCCCCTGCAGACAGGCAGGGTTTCTCTAAAGACCAGGACACACCCTTTTTGCTGTGTTCAGACTTGCTGGGCTCCCAACTCCATGTGGAAGGGATGAGAAGCCTCAGTGAAGGCCTTGGCATCTCCTCACCCCCCTGAAGAATGGCCAGCTGCAGTGCCAATGTCAGCTGTCACCCTGGGACCCTTTGTACTAAAAGAACAAACGCTGAGGCCTCCAGAAAGGGAGGTGTCCTGAGGGGACCGGGCTGCAGGCGCAGCACCCTCCATGCTCAGGCAGGGCAGCCAGCTTGGGCTGCAGGGTCGAGGGCCATGTCTCCCCAGAACCGGGGCAGCTTGAGAACAGGAGCAAAGCTGAAGCTGGCTCCTTGGCTGCAGTTCTTAAAGGAAAGTAAGGAAAGCAAAATGGCTTCTGATGATGGAGAACATGGCGTGGCAGGTGGAGAAAGCGGAGGTCTGGACACCGGCTTGTGAGCCTGGAGAAACTACCTCACCTCTCTCCAGCGCATCTTCTCCCTCCATGAAGTGGGAATTTGGATTCTCAGGGCCTCAATCACTGTGTTGCAATGAGCAAAAGAGGTAAACCCTCAGAAATATGTAACAGTCCGGGATAAAAGGATCGAGGAAAAGGAGTAAGTCTGTGAATCAAGGTGATGAATTTGTCGTGGAACGTATTTCATTGACGTAACTGTGGAAAACACAAACGAAGGTATTCAGGCAATTGGAAATGCCTATGCATTCCAGGGAGAAACGTCTTATTCTAAATTCAAGTTCTTCCATTAAAGCTCATGCTTTGTGTCAATATTACCAAACTATTTACATGTGATTGTTATTTAGTGTATCTGTTCAATAAATACTGGTTTAAACATTAAAAAAAAAAAATCACGAAATATGTAACAGCCCTCACCCACCATTTGCTGAATTCCTTCATGGGGTCAGACATTTATGTTTTTTTTTTAGTTTAGCCTCTTTTGCAAGTTTATTAAACTCAAATTATTAATTTGAAATTGTTAGAAATGTACAAACTCAGAAATCTATTAGGAAAGCTATCATGGTCGGCACGCACTGAATGCGAATTTCATGCCACGCTAAGAGCTTTACAGGTGTGGCTTGAGAAAGCCTGCGGTTAGGGGCTGGAGGTACTGGCATTCTTCCACTGGATGGGTGAGAAACATAAGGCCTAGAAGGTTAAGAAAGAAGCCCACATTTTTAGGACGCAGCCCGGCTGGATTCGGAGCTCGCCACCTCTGAGCCTGTGCCCCACACAGTACCCAACACCAGGTCCCGCGCACGTATTGTTTCTCTTGAAAGATGAAACTACGAGAGAGGTGTTAGTGTTAACTTAAATCCCCATTTCACAGATGGGCAAATAGTGCGGGGGAGGTCAGGGGATCACAATCACAGGGCACCCCCAAGCCCCAGCGGCTGTCTCTGCCTCCGGGCTCAGAAGACGGCATGGCTCACCCTTCCTTTGGCTCCAAAGCCGCACAGTGTTCTCCATTTCAAATGCCATAATTCTTCAAATCCAAATATCAGCGTGGGGAGGAGCCATGATAACACAGAGGTTCAGAGTCAGGAAAGCCTGGCCTCAAATCCTAGCATGGCCACTTCCCAGAGGCAGGCCCTGGGGTGAGCTACTTAGCCTCTTCCAGCCTGTTTTCCCACCCCTCCTGGAAAATGGGGGGAGGGGATCATGATGATGGTGATACATTTCATAGGATCACTGTAAAATAACGCATGAATAAATGAAACAATATCTATAAAACCTGGTGCATGGCGAGCACCTGATAAATCATAGATGACATTTATCATTGTCACCATGATCATCATCACCACATCGGTCCACCTGCTGTTGAGAGAAAGCACCGACGTGCTTACACCAGGGGACAGAGCTCCCACTTAGCACAAGGGCGGCAAATGCATTTTCTTTACATTATGCTTCTCTGGGCTTCTTAATCAAGGATAAAAAGTCTCACCAGACAGAAACTTGGCAAATGGGACCCTCAGGAAAACTCAGTGATGGGAAACACAAGGGCCTTGCTGCCGTGGGTGAGGGAGACTGTCTGGCCCTGACTTCCCGCTCAGGCCACCTGCTCGCCTCAGGGGCACTTTCAGAATAACCACGGAGACCCTGGGAAGCCACGTGACCCTCCGCGCCAGGCAATAAACTCAGGCTTTCCTGTCCTCTGCGATGAAGCACATTTTCGAACTGACCGGGTAAATGAAGAATCAGTCTCCCACCAAGGAAAAGATTCCACCTGCCTAGGCACCTGGAAGGCCAGGGTTTAGACTTCCCCAATTTCTATCGTGAACAGCCTTGGGATGGCTCAGCCCACAGAGGCCACAGCACAGCTGGCGCTGACTGTACTGAGACTAAAGCCAGGGGCAATGGCATTCCAGCCTGTTGGTCTCCCCGGAGCGGGATCTTTCCCCTCCCAAACACTCATCATCTGTCCCTGGGGAGGGGAGAGGGAGAAGCAGAACAGGAGATAAGGGATGGGGAGACAGACAGCTGGTTCACCCCCTTCAGCTGAACCCTCCTGATGAGAGAAAGCTGTACCACCTTCAGGCAGGAAGGGTTGCCCTTAGCCCGCTTGTACCCCAAGCCAGAACCAGAGCACAAACCTCCCGTACTCTGCCGGTGCCTGCGAGCTGAGGCTCGTGCACGTTACAGATCCCTCCGAGGAGCGTCTTAATGGAAGAAATGTCCCAAAACAGCAGCGCAGTTTGTGCAATGCACAAAGGCACCGCCTTGAGGGACATCACCCAAGCAGGATTGCACCCACCCTTAGGTATGGGTGCCGTTTTCTTACCCCAAAGGTGCCCTTCCAAGTCATGAACTAAAGGGCTATATCACCTAGAGTGAGCACCTTTTTCCAATTTTTGCACCCAGAGAAGATCTGTTTCTAATTCATCTAAAAGCACCATAAAAGGCAGCCATAGCACTTAATAATCTAAAAGAAGGAAGGAAATGCCTGGAAAGGTACTGAGTTCCCCATCACTAGAGGAGTTCGAGTTGAGGCCAGGCAATCGTTTAGCTGTAGAAGAGCAACAGTGGGTCAGAAAAAGGGAGATGGGACTCAGGAGGAGTGGAAACCAGTACGGATTGAGGCACTCGACCAAGATTCACTGAGCACATGACTCACTGCCTGCCGGCAGAAGCTGTGCAGCACTGTGGTTAAGCGCAGGGGTGCTGGGCCTGGGGAGGCTGTTTCAAATCCCAGCTCAGTTATTTCTTGATCTTGGTGGATACTGCGGCATCCACCCCAAATCCATTTCTCCCTTCTTAACCAAACCCCATTTTACATGACTAGGGGGAGGGGTGACCCTGCCCCAGATCCAGGGGAGATCCTGAGTAGTCTGAACCAATCACGGCAACCCCCTTCCCCTTCCAATGATGGACATGGGAATGGCTTTGTGACCCACAGCTCTGGCTGATGGGACATGAAGGGAAGTCTGCCGGAGGCTCCTGGGAAAGAAACATCCTGACTCTCAAGGGAGCCCATGAGGCCAACACCTGTGGCTGCCATCCTGCCGCCAGCCCAAGATGCAGTCAGCATGGAAAGAACCTCCATCCATCCTTCAGTGGGTCCATGAGCTGCCTAATACCTGCCTTGGAGCCTGCCAGACCTCTGGACTTCCCATTCATGGTCATAACTAATTTCCTTTTTCTAGAAACAAGATAAAGTCAGTTTTTCCATGCTTTGCAGCTAAAAACTGATGCAAAGCTGTGCAATCTTGAACAAGTTACTAAGCTTCTTTGTGGTTCAATTTTCCTTCTGTATTAAATAGAGATGATAACTCTTACTTCCTGAGATTAATGAGGATTCAATAAGAACAATGTAGGCAAAGGTCTTAACAAGTGTAGCTATTATTCCTCACAGTGTCTCATTTTATCTTTACAAACAACCCAATGAGGTAGGAAATAGGTAGATATTAGCCCCATTTAACAGCAGAGGAAACCAAGGCAGAGAGAGGTTAAGCATTTCCCTAAAATCTCACAGCTAGTAAGTGCCTGTCTCTAATGCCCAAGTCCCTTCCCTCCACCACATTCCAGCCCTGAGGTTCCAGGGGCCCTGAGCCTGGCCTGAGCCTGTACCATGGAAAACTTGCAGCAAAGAGCAGTGAAAAATCAGATCTCTGGAGGGAGGGGGGATAGGGAGGGACTACTAATGGATATGAGTTTCTTTTGAGGGTGATGAAAATGCTCTGGAATTTGATAGTGGGGATGGTTGCACAACCTCATGAATATATTAAAAACCACTGAATTGTAGACTTTAAAATGCTGTGTTTTATGATATGTGAATTGTATCTCAAGAAAAAAAAATCAAAGAGCTGCAGGAAACCACACTGTAAGGACAACTGTCTCCTAGCCCAGCGCCAGGATGGCTGCCGACGACAGCTAGGCCGGGGGCAACAGCTGGCACGGGCCTGTCCCCAGACACCCTGCTCTTTAGCAACACAAGAACGTGGGCACAGAGCAGCGTCAGTGCCTCAGGTCACCAGCTGTGTCTTCACTTTTCCCCTAGATGCTCTGAAGCCGGCTGGCCAGAGCTAAAGAGCCAGGAGACTCCCAAGGGCCAGGCGTCCTGACAGCGAGCTACAGACAGGGGGCTTGTCGGTGCTTCTCCCCGGATAAGGAGTTTCAAGGGATTCTGGAATAAATGTCAGGAGAAGGTGCCTGATAACCTGTAGCCACACTAGCCCTCAGCAGGAGTCACGGCCTCATCTTAGCAGGAGGGCAAACTGCATCAGCATTCAAACATTCTTCTGTTAATTATTTGCAAGTGCCCACTGCCTGAGCCTGGGTCCTAGGCCAGGAGGTGCTCAGGAACCTGCCTGAGAAATTCCTGCTCCCAAAATACAAAGGAAAAGAGAAGAGAAATGCCACAAGGGGCTCAAAAGAGCCCCTGGGGAGGTCAAGCATGGCCCATCCACTGCAGCCTGAAGGGAGGCTTCCAAGGGGGCAACCAAATGCCCTCCAGCACAGGCAGCCTGACACCTGTACACAGACCATTCCCCACACACTAGGCGAAGGCTTCATGTCAGCTGGAAGGAAAGAAAGTCCATTCAGAGACGTTTAAGACTGAGTTTAAACTCCCTACTTCTTACTCTTTTTAATCAAAACCTTCACTGATGGACTGACCTTCTTACAAAAATGTAATTAGTAAACTGGGTTAAGATATTGATTAACTTTAGACTTTGCTAAATTAAGTATACATGGCAAAATTTCAAGAGTAACTACTCTTGAAAGGAGTTGAAATCGAATATCTAACTTCCAAGCAGTAACAGGAGATAAAAACAAAGCAAACTAGTGGACAATTCCCCCAGGACCGAATCTGCTCAAAGCCTTTGCCAAAAGAATATAAAGACCACGTTAAGGTACTTTCCTGAGAATGGTGCTTACTTCCTCAGGCTACCCCACAGAGCAGGGGGAAAACCCTAAGCCACCAGGACCCAGAGGGTCCCCCAGAGTACCCCATGGCCCACCTAAGGCCAAGCAGCTGTGATGAGGCCCGCAGAGCCTCCCCACCGATACACCAGACCCAGCTCCTGTCCCAGAGCGAGCAGATGCTGAGCACCAAACTCTGATCCGTTTTTTAATCTGCACTTCAAGCAAGTCAACTACAATGAAAACCAAACCAAACCCAACCCTTGGGGTGAATCACGACAGCAGGGTAAGAGCAGACAGACCGCAAACCCCTGCCAATCCCCTGCAATCCCCGTATCTCCCATCCCTACCACGCAGAAAAGCAAATGCGAGTCCTTCCAAATCTTCTCCTGAGCTGAGGTGGGGAAGGCAAGCCTCAGAACCATATGAACCGCAGGAAATAAAATGCATATTATGTTTAGGGCCCACAAGGAGGCCACACAGACGGGCCCAGATGCCAGACAATTCAGACGCAGCACGGGTGCCCACACCCCCCCGTGCGGGCATCAGATTCGTGCATGAGTATTCAGGACACGTGACCTCCCAGGACCCCTGGTTCCAGCCCCTGCAGGGCCCAGATAAGCAAGAACCGAGGTCCAAGGAATAGGACTTTGCCCCCTAGCCGCTACCTGTGGATGGCCAGTTGCCCAGCCTCAGGCTTACGAAGCCGTCTGGGCCTCCATAAGCCCAGGGCGGTGTTCCTCCGGCTTTCCATTGCTGCTGCTGCGCCGCGGGCCTGTCCCTCCTGGCACCCAGGCCTGCCCACTGCACTAAGTCTAACGGTGCACACGAGGGCTTCGGGCCTCATGGTTCTCCTTAACAGCTCCGTCTGCAACTCAATTAGTCAGGGGCCATCTCCGTTTCAGAGCAGAATGCTCCAGATGCAGAGTGACCAGCCTGCCACCCCCAGGCACAGCCCCACCCGCTGAGCCGGGAATGTGTGAGCACAGGGCAGTGACCTCCAGGAGGGGCCCACGGGAATGCCTCAGGCTGGGAAAGTGGCAGCTGGTCACAGGGACATCCACCTGGGCCCGCACTCCCCGCCTCGTCTCCCTGCCCCTCTCTCTCCACATACCTAGTCTGGGAAGGTCCCAAAGGTTTGGACACAAGTCTGGGGACAGTCTGCATTAGTGAACAAGAAGACTTCCGGAAGCTAAATGTGTAACAGGGAAGCAGGCAGGGGCCCAGGGCATCACTTCAGCATTTCCTGGGAAGTCCGTCAGCGGAGTGGATGAGGGTCCCATCCCCCCGCCCCGTGTGCCTGCCCACACCCTCCTCTGCCCCATCCCCATTGGGCTCCATTAGTCTTGTCTAGTGGATATCCATCACATGGGTATTTAATTTATGAGAATCCGACTATGAGTTCTCAGGCCACTACAGAGCAAGTGACTTCAATTTAAATACTGTAATTAAGAACACGGGGAAATCCTATCTTGCCCATGAACTCTTTATTAGACACCATGGTGAGTGCCATGGGGGACTGAGGTGGGTGGGCAGCCCCAGGGTGATGCTGTTTGGCCTTTCGAAGGGCAAGTTTGCTGAGTGGACAAGATGGGGAGGGAACCCCAGGCAGAGGGCAGAGCACGAGCAAAGACAGAGAGGGCAGTGTGGAGAGCTACCCAGAGGCCTTGCACCCTCCATCCCGGCGGCCCCCCGCTCACATCACATCACAGCCACCAATTCATCAGGTTACTCCCAGCCTCAAGCACCTGCTGTGGCGCTCCTCTGCCCTTCATATCAGATCTAACCCTTTAACCAATCAGACAGCTCCATTAGCGCCCCACCACTGCCGCCCCATCATGACTGCCCCCAGACAACCCCCTGCACCAGCTGGGCTGTGTTCTCTGCCATCTGGGAAGCCATTCGCCATCCCCCAGGCCCTCTCGTGCACCGGTCTGCAGGGAGAAAAGGCCCCACTCACCTTCCTGTGGGGGGAGCTGACCCTCGTGGCTGCCCTCCCACCAGGCACAGCCTTGAACTACTCTTCCAGGAGTGGGGAATGGGGCCAAGGACACAGAGTTAGCTGGGCTGGAGGAGGACCCCTGGTTCCACCCGCACCAGCTCTGCCACAGACAGGACTCTGTCCTGGGCCTCATTCTCCACAGCTGCAACCTGGGCTAACGACTGCTCCCCCTCACAGGGCTGCGTGGAGATGCAAGGGAAGACCTAGGAGAAAATGACAGCCCCGAACTGGGTGCAGAGCAGGTACTCAGGAAGCACAGGCCCACCCACCGTTCCGAGGCCCAGAGCGCACACCTGCTGACTGAGGTTTTCCACCTACATTTCCACCGGAGGGCCTCTTACTCCCCTGCCCTGGACCAGAGGAGGCCCCCTACCACCACGTGTGTGTCCCGGAAACCACTGTGGGCAAGAAGGGTGGCCATCAGCCTCCGGTGCCCAAGGCCAGCCAGGCTGACCCGTGCTCGTGTTTCACAGCCCTAGCATTTCTGCTTGAGCTGAGCCTCCCCACCCTGTGACTCAGCAACTCCACCACCAGGATTCTACCCAAGAGAAACACGTACGTGCCCCCAAAAGGATCTGTTCCAGAATGTTCACAGCAGTTTTTTTCATAATCGCCAAAAACTGGAAACAATCCAAACATCCATCCACAGGAGAACGGATGAACAAAGTATGGTCATACGATGGCCACACAATGAAATACGACTCAGCAATAAAAAGGGAGCAAAATCCTCTACACCCAACAACATGAACAAACCTCAAAAGCACTGTGTCGGGCTTCCCCGGTGGCGCAGTGGTTGAGAGTTCGCCTGCCGATGCAGGGGACACGGGTTCGTGCCCCGGTCTGGGAAGATCCCACTTGCCGCGGAGCAGCTGGGCCCGTGAGCCATGGCTGCTGAGCCTGCGCGTCCGGAGCCTGTGCTCCGCAACGGGAGAGGCCACAACAGTGAGAGGCCCGCAAAAAAAAAAAAAAGAAAAGAAAAAAACACTGTGTTGAATACAAGACCCTGGTCATGAAAGAGCAGATGCTCTAAGGTTCCATTCATATGAAGTCCAAGAACATCTCAGGTGAAAGGTATCAGAACAATGGTTACCTCACAGGGTGGGTAGATAGAGACCAGGATGGGGCACAGGGAACTTTCTGGAATGATGAAAATGTCCTGTATCTTGCCTAGTGTGGTGGTTACACAGCGTATCAGCATCCTATTACTGCTGTAATAAATTATCACAAACTCAATGACTTAAGACCAGACAGTTCTGGAAGTCAGAAGTCTGACACGGGTCTCACCGGGCTAAAAATCAAGGTGTCGACCGGGCTGCATTCCTTCTGGAGGCTCCAGGGGAAAATCCACTTCCTTGCCTTTTCCAGCTTCTAGGGGACACCTGCACTCCTTGGCTTGTGTGCCCTCCCTGCATCTTCAAGGCCAGCAGCAGAGTGCCTCCGAATCTCTGACTCTGGCCCTCCTGCCTCCCATTGTCCCTCTGCCCTTATAAGGACCCTTGGGGTTACCCTGAGCTCACCCCGATAATCCAGGACAATCTCAAATCCCTTAATGCAGTCACTTCTACAAAGTCCCTTTGGCCATGCAAGGTAACATATGTGAATGTTCCAGGAGAGTAGGACACGGACATCTTGAAGGACCATTATTGGTCCTTCAAGTATATGGATTTTACATATGTAAAACCCACGAGCTACGCACTTAACATGTGCACGCTTTACTGTATGTGAATTCTACCAATTATAACAGTAAAGAGCAAACAAGAAGGGCACCTATAACCTGGGCTGTAGATGTCTCGTCCCGGGCATGGCGCTGCAGGTACCATCTCACTTAATCCTCATACCCACCCTGCACCATCAACTGCTTTCTGGCAACGGAGGCGTGAGGAGAGAGAAAACCTCGCCTGCAGCTGGCAGGAGGCAAAGCCAGCTTGAATCCAAGCTCTGCCTGCCCCCCAAGTCACCGAACACCCCTGCTACGGGAGAGGCCCTTTGATGCCCCATTGTTATTGCCATGTGAGTACTAGAACTTTCCCCTAACTCGGTTCTGAGAAAAACAGTGGGATGAGAAAAGAAAACTCAAGGTAGGGACAGCAGGGGTGGTGGAGGCTGCGCACTGGAGACCCCCTGCCCTGTCCAGAGGGGTGACCGTGCTTTGGGTCCACCCAACAGAGGAATCAGAAATCCAGATTTTTAGGTGAAATCTCTCATCCATTTTAATTATAGGCAGAGTTCAAATGGATGAGCAAATCTTTGTCCACAGGCCTCCGGCCAGCCACCTTGCGCACCCCTCCCACCTGCCCCAGCCGCAGCCTCGCCCCTCAGAACCCCGCTCTGCTCTCTGCAGGCCACGGGCACCTGCGGGGAAACCGACAGAAGGACACAAAGCTGCTCCGGTGAGAAGGGACCTGACCGCTCCTAAAGGGAGCCCACGAGGCAGCTGTAATGAGGCCTCCTGCCTGCTGGGAATGCACACTCCAGCGGGGACCAGAGGCCCCGTTCCTGAGATCCCTGCTGCTCCCACCACTAAGGGACCTGCAAAAAGAAGGTCTGGGGCTTCCAGGCAAATTTGCCGTTTGCCCACCTGAGGGCCCCTGACCGCACCTTGATAGCTGGGGCCCAGGCCACCTGTGTCCAGGTTCAAGCAGAGCTCTGCTGAGCCATCCACAGCTGGGAGCCCAGGCACCTCAGGCAGCACCCGCCGGGAGCTCTAGGAGGAGACAGCTCGGTTACTTTTCCAGTCCCCCCGCCTCTCGTGCCCGCGCAGAGCCCTGCACCTGGGCAGTGCCCAGCCCACCCTGCTCCCTGGATGGTTGGTGGTGTAAGGGAGTCAAGGGGTCTTGTGGCGTGGCTTTCTTGCCAAGGGGGCAAAGCATGTGAGGGAGTGTTACGGAAATTATCCAGGACAAGGGTTTTTGAAGAACACAAAAATCTAAACTCGGAAGCCATCAGGCCGCCTCCCCACTCTCTCCCCCGTGGGGCCTTAACCAAGAACCACCACCTTTCGAGCCTCTGTGTCCTTGTCTATAAAAGGAGGATAACACCCCCTTCCCCAGGCACTGGGTTTTATGAAAGCGCATCTATCGGTTCTGTCTCACCTGGCCTGGTAAGTCTGGAAGGCTGGACACCCAGCGGTCAACAGGGGCTGCTCTGAGGGGTGTGGCCCTGGCTGTTTCCTCCTTTCTTCCTTTGGATTATACTTTCCGTGATGAACATGGAGCACTTTTGTCATGAGAACCAACGTTACCTTGGTTTTTACCCAGTCCCCGCCCAGGACACGGCGAGGACAGAGGAGACTGGGCAGGGTGGGGGGAGCAGGGTGTGAAGCTGGCCTTCACCCAGCAGTGCCTGCAGCCTCGCCGCTACTGCTCAGCCACGGTACTGGTCCTGCCCGAGGTCCCTGCCTGCTCCTCTGCTTCCCGCACCAGGACCCCCAGCCTCCACCAGCTCCCAGAGATCGCCCGGCTCCCGCACCCTGGGGCCACGCTCTGTCTGGCAAACCTCCCCAGCGACCCTACGGAGGAGGCTGTACCTCCAGCTGCATCCTAGACACGAGGAGACAGAAGCTCGGGAAGGCTTCCGGTCCTGCCCAAGACCTCACAAGGAGTACGCTGCAGAGCTGAGACGCGCACCCGGGACTTGAGCTGGTCCCACCGTACCACGCGGCCCTCCAGAGCTGAGCGCCCAGCTCAGGGACCCACCTGGAAGGAGCTCTCGAACTGCCTTGACCTCTTGGCCTCCTCCAGGCCCAGGAGAGGAGCTCTACTTAGTGGGTTTGCTCTGGCTCTAACACTCAACCCTCCAAACGTCCCCAGCTGTCCCCTGCCTGAAGTGGGCCATTCTTGGTGCTGAGACAGAAATCTTGCCACCCTGCGGGGGGGTGGGGGGGGGCTTTCTGCTTGGGCCGCAGGCCTCACCCTGAGCTCCTAGGTCCTGGCTCCACCGCAGGGCTCCAGCCCCTCCAACCCGCACTGCCCTCAGCTTTACTCATGCACCTCCTGGTAGGAGTCCTGCTGTTCGGTCCCCAAATCTGGGAACAAGCCTGGAGCTGGCACTGTGCATGGGACGGCCACAGGGCCCCCCCATGGGCTCTGAGCCCTGAGGCTCAGGGTTAGGGTTAGGGTTAGGGTTAGGGTAGAGCTGGCACTGTGCATGGGACGGCCACAGGGCCCCCCCATGGGCTCTGAACCCTGAGGCTGGGGGTCGGGGGAGGCATGAGGGGGGGTCACCTTGAATTGTAAGCATCTTCACAGATGGAAACCAATTGACAAATTCTTCTCTGAGGGTGAGGCAAAACCAGTGTGAGCACGGGGAGAAGAGTGGGGAGGGAGGCGCTTCGCTGGCAGAAGGAGGTGGGAGGGGCCTCTATCTTGCGACTGAAATCCCTGACTACTTCTTAATGAGTCACAGGCTGCGCAGGGCCACCCCTCTGCCACGGTCATTGCATTTTCGCCTTCTGTTTGTGTTTGCAGCTCATTTCAACCTCACTGCTAGTATTTCAGTAACAAGTGACCCCGCCCTCCCCCGCTCCCCCCGCACTAAGATTTTTGAGGGGCAATGTTAACAGGACCCCAGCTGCATTCTTCAGCATGCTTTATTCTATCTTAAGGCCTTACTCTACAGGAATACATGTCCATTTCATAATACATATAACTACATAACTATAGATATATTGCAGTGTATATACTATATATTATATATATAATATAGCTCACTGAGGAAATCTGTTTTTTCCATAGAACTATTCATTCAACATACAAGGTTTAGATCAAAAAATAAGTAGGACAAAGTGAATTCTGACATTCCTACTGCGCCCTGATAAACCCCATCCCGCGGGCTCATCTTCCTTCCTGAGAACCTCAGGCTCTGCCCCCGGCATGTAGCACTTGGGGATCTCACTGGTGAATGTGCAGGAAAGGCCCAAGGAATGCAGCGTTGGGGAAAAATCAATGCCCACAACTAGCCAAGTCCTTGTGGATTCATGTCTGAATGAACCATACGAACTCCAAGGGAAGACCTATGAGAAGCTTCCACAGTCTCTGTCTCTCTCGTCCTCTGTCTCTTTCCTTCCCTTTCCTCCCCTCTGTTGCTTCCTCTCCCTATCGCTCCATACCTGCATGCACACACGTACTCACGTGTGCACACGTACACACACGCGCGCACACATACAATCCCAGCAGCCTGTCCTGAGACGGGTCTGGAAGGACCCAGTGAGCCCAACAGAATCAGGTCTTCGCTGGGTCTTTGGCACCACTGCTCACCACTCCCCTTCGGACTAGACAATCCCCTTTCTTCCAAGTCCCCTCCAGGGCCCAAGCTGGGTGCTGCCACCCCAATGTCCCTATCCTCAGCCTCCCCCATCCTCAGTATCGCAACCCAGACAAGCAGTCTTCGCTTGCCTTGAGGGACAGCAGGACCCTACTCGGCCACTAGGTCACTGTGTGTTCTTCAGGTGACTGCCACATTCTAGGATTCTGTTTCTTTATCAGGAAAATGAAGAGGTTGGCTCATAGGTGCTGAAAGCCCAATTGGACCTTCCAGCTTTAACCATTTCTCACTCTGATCATCAAAGTCACACCAAGTGCTGATGGCTGATAAAGACTCAGATCTGCACAGCAACTCTGCCCCCAGATCTCCACCAATTCTGGTTCCATGATGCCTCAATGTACCAAGCAATAAAATCCCCTCTATGTGGGCCTAATAAAGTGTCATAAAGTTTTTATTTTGCCAAGGACAGACATTAAAACTGTCTTATTAAACCTATTATCTGCTATTTTATTCAATTCATAAAAGAACGGAAAATAGGACTGCACTAGTTATCTACTGCTATTAAGAAAAAAACTGGGCTTCCCTGGTGGCGCAGCGGTTGAGGGTCCGCCTGCCGATGCAGAGGACACGGGTTCGTGCCCCGGTCCGGGAAGATCCCACATGCCACAGAGCGGCTGGGCCCATGAGCCATGGCTGCTGAGCCTGCGCGTCTGGAGCCTGTGCTCCGCAACGGGAGAGGCCACAACAGTGAGAGGCCCGCGTACCGCAAAAAAAAAAAAAAAGAAAGAAAAAAACTGTCTCCTACAGGTAGTTATGGTGCTAGTAACCCGAATAAGTCATTTGCAGGAGATGGTTCCTAGGTGAGGGCTGTACATACAGGTATTTCCCTGAAAATCTTCACATTCAGCAAAATCCTATTAAAAATAACAGGATTCATGGGGAAAATAGGGTTGTTGCATATCAGTCAACACCTACAGAACCCTGCACCTGAGCCTTTCCAAAACCAGTAATGGCTTGAGTGATATCCTGGTCCAGCGGCTACCGGGCCCTGGACCCAAGACCACACCATGAATAAGTCACTGGCTCCTGTTCCTCCTTTGAGATGAAGGACCTCAGGGGCACTCACTTCCTACAGAGACCGATCTCATCAAAATGAAAAGCCCCATCCAGAATGTCACCTGCACCACTGCTTTCTTACCGGGGCAACGCCTTCCAGCTCCTTCAGCTGCCCTCTGAGCTTTCCCATACAGCTTAAGGGGATGGAAAGATAAAACATGGCCACAACTGGCACTAAAGGAAGGTGAATCTACCCATTTCCCGTTTTCTTCTTAATTCTTATTGATCTTTAATCATGAGAAAGCCCATCCTGATCTACCAAAACATAAGCACACAGGGAATATTTGCCACTGAGCCAACACAGCTTCCACGTACACCCACATCGGTCCCCCATTCGTCAATCATGGAAACGCATGTTGTAACAAACAAACAAATAATTTCAGATGTAAGATAATGGGAAGTGGCTTTGAAGAAAATTCAACTGTGAGTAACATCTCACAGTTTACAAAGGGCTGATTTCTGGACAACTGGCGTGCACTCACAGAACGTCTTAAAAAGTAAGAAAATCCAGCCTACAAGTTGTTTGAAAACGTACGACAAGTTTTTAAGGTTTGTACTTGTATCATGTGAGTCAAGCTGACTCAGATTAAAAATAGCCCCGAATTTTTTGCAGCACCTCCCATAAAGAGGTGGAGTCTATTGCTCCACCCCTTGCCTCTGGCCGGCCTGGTGAATTGCTTCGAGGAGGAGAATGACTTCTCAGGAAGGTCTCAAGGCCTTGCAGCCTCCCCCCTCCTCCTCTTGCTGCCCTGAGACCACCACGTGCAGGAGCCCGAGCTAGCCTCCTTGAGGATGAAAGACCACATGGAGAAAGAACCCAGCTGCCAGCCAGCACCAACCCCCAGGCCCATGAGTGAGGCTATCTGGGCTCTCCAGCCCAGCTGAGTCATCAGACGTCTTCAGTCACATTAGTGACCCCAGGCAAAGTCAGTGAAAGACCTACCCAGTAGAGACCTGCCAATAGGATGAGGAGCAAATACAATGGCTATTGTTTTAAACCATTAAATCCTGGGATAGTTTCTCACATAGCAGAAGCAGATACAATGTGATATTTTGTAGACAGTTCACTAATTCTTTATTAATTTAATAGTTTCCCCCACTTGGGAGCCAATAAACCTTTGCTTCAGGTCTCAATGATTCCATAGGCCCCTAAGAAGGATCTAATCCAGCCCCAAAAGTGGCAGTGTCTCCAAAGACCCTACCAGGATTGATTAAAAGCCAAGGGCTGACCAACAGCCCAAACTCTAGGAAGGCATCATGCAGCAGGTTCGAGAGGAACCCGACAGATGTAAAACACAGAGGAGAACAGTTCCCAACATTCACACTGCTCCTGGGGGAGGCGGAAGCCTCTGTAACCAACGCACCTAAATCTTTCTGACTGTGGTAGGCTGAAAAACGCGCCGCCCACCCCAAATGTGCCTGTGTTCTAACCCCTGGAACCCATGAGTATATGAAAAAAGGATTTTGCAGATGTGATTGAATTAAGGATCTTGAAAGAGGGAGATTATCCTGGATTATCCGGGTGGGCCTAATAAGAGATCCTTATACAAGGGTCCTTAAAAGAGGAGGTAGGAGGGGCAGAGTCAGGGGAAGATGTGACAATGGAAGCAGAGATTGGAGTGATGCACTTTGAAGATGGAAGAAGGGGCCGAGAGCCGAGGAATGCAGGTGACCTCTAGAGGCTGGAAAATGCGAGGAGGCGGGTTCTCCCCTAGAGCCTCCAGAAGGAACACAGCTCTGCCAGCACCTTGACTTTAGACCGATGAGACCCAGTTTGGAATTACTTCCAACCTCCAAACTGTAAGATAATACAGTTGTGTTGTTTTATGCCACTGAGTTTGCGATCATTTTTACAACAGCAGTAGGAAACTAATACACTGGAGAATTCCTCCTGACTACAAGAACGTTAACTTGGAACTTTTATCCGTATAACAAAAACAGCTAATAATAACAGCCAACGTTAATTTAGTGTCTACTTTGTGGCTCTGTTCTAAGTGCTTTTCTTGTACAAACTCATTTAATCCTCACAAAAACCATATGAAGAAGACTATTACAATCCATATTTTACAGATGAGAAAACTGAGTCTTTAAGAGGTTAAGTAACTCGCTAGGGCCACAGAACAGGTAAACGACACAGCCCACAGCTGAGCCCAGGCAGTCTGACTCCAGACCCCACATTTAACCATTACATCTCCCAAATCAAACCAACAATGATAATAATCAATTACAGCCATTTACTGAGCCCCGTCTAGGTAGCAGGCTCATGCCCAGCCCTGGACATACTGTCTCTCACTTAATAGTCACAACACCCCAGTGAAGCAGGATTATTTTTCATCCTTATTTACAGCAGAAGAAACTGAGGCACAGCAATGTTACACCCAGATGTTAAACACATCTGAACCTAGAAGCGTCAGAAGCAAAAGCTCGAGTTTAACCACACACCCTCCTGCCTCCTTCATCCCACTTGAGGCCCAGATGGCTGAGAAGAGGACAGAGATAAGTAGCACGACCACATAATTTATCTTCCAAATTGAGATACTGAGAAAGTGAACGGAGTCACTATTAATGCTTTCACTGGGGCAAGAGGCATAGAGCAGAACTGTCCCGGCAAACCCAGACACATGGCCACCCTAAAGATAAGTGGACTAAAATCAAGGTGCATACTCTGCAGGTCACGGTTCCCCAGAAGGGGCGCTGTGGAGCAGCTGTTGGCCCCTCCTGACATCTACAGCTGCCAGGTCACCGTCAAGGCTGGAAAAGGAGGGTGGTCCTGGCAGAGCTCAGAGCAGAATCTGCAAAGCTCCAGATCTGGGGTGTTATCACGGCGGGCCAAGTCTTTCCGATGGTGGTCTGGAAGTCCACTGAGGGCAGAGGTTGGGCAGCCCTGGATAGAGCTCAGGTATGCAAAGAGACCTTGAACCCCACTGGTGCCCAAGTCAGAAATCCATCGTGGAGCTCAGAGGCTCGGCAAAGGGCTAAGTGAGAGCCAAGCAGGGTCAGCATCCTGAGACACCAGCTCTCCTCTAAAGACCTGGGTCTGAACAAGACAAGGTTGCCCACTCTCACCACTATTATTCAACATAGTTTTGGAAGTTTTAGCCACAGCAATCAGAGAAGAAAAAGAAATAAGAGGAATCCAAATCAGAAAAGAAGAAGTAAAACTGTCACTGTTTGCAGATGACATGATACTATATAGAGAGAATCCTAAAGATGCTACCAGAAAACTACTAGAGCTAATCAATGAATTTGGTAAAGTAGCAGGATACAAAATCAATGCACAGAAATCTCTTGCATTCCTATACACTAATGATGAAAAATCTGAAAGAGAAATTAAGGAAACACTCCCATCTACCACTGCAACAAAAAGAATAAAATACCTAGGAATAAACCTACCTAAGGAGACAAAGACCTGTATGCAGAAAACTGTAAGACACTGATGAAAGAAATTAAAGATGATACAAACAGATGGAGAGATATACCATGTTCTTGGATTGAAAGAATCAACAATGTGAAAATGACTGTACTACCCAAAGCAATCTACAGATTCAATGCAATCCCTATCAAACTACCAATGGCATTTTTCACAGAACTACAACAAAAAATTTCACAATTTGTATGGACACACAAAAGACCCCGAATAGCCAAAGCAATATTGAGAAAGAAAAACGGAGCTGGAGGAAGCAGGCTCCCGTACTTCAGACTATACTACAAAGCTACAGTAATCAAGACAGTATGGTACTGGCACAAAAACAGAACTATAGATCAATGGAACAGGATAGAAAGCCCAGAGATAAATTCACACACATATGGTCACCTTATCTTTGATAAAGGAGGCAAGAATATACAATGAAGACAGCCTCTTCAATAAGTGGTGCTGGGAAAACTGGACAGCTACATGTAAAAGAATGAAATTAGAACACTTCCTAACACCATACACAAAAATAAACTCAAAATGGAATAAAGACCTAAATGTAAGGCCAGATACTACAAAACTCTTAGAGGAAAACACAGGCAGAACACTGTATGACATAAATCACAGCAAGATCCTTTTTGACCCACCTCCTAGAGAAATGGAAAGAAAAACAAAAATAAACAAATAGAACCTAATGAAACTTAAAAGCTTTTGCACAGCAAAGGAAAGCATAAAGAAGACAAAAAGACAACCCTCAGAATGGGAGAAAATATTTGCAAATGAAGCAACTGACAGAGGATTAATCTCCAAAATATACAAGCAGCTCATGCAGCTCAATATCAAAAAACAAACAACCCAATCCAAAAATGGGCAGAAGAGACCTAAGTAGACATTTCTCCAAAGAAGATATACAGATTGCCAACAAACACATGAAAGGATGCTCAACATCACTAATCATTAGAGAAATGCAAATCAAAACTACCATGACGTATCACCTCGCACCAGTCAGAATGGTCATCATCAAAAAATCTACAAACAATAAATCCTGGAGAGGGTTTGGAGAAAAGGGAACCCTCCTGCACTGTTGGTGGGAATGTAAATTGGTACAGCCACTATGGAGAACAGTATGGAGAGTCCTTAAAAAACTAGAAATAGAACTACCATATGACCCAGCAAGCCCACTACTGGCCATATACCCTGAGAAAACCATAATTCAAAAAGAGTCATGTACCACAATGTTCATGGCAGCTCTATTTACAATAGCTAGGACATGGAAGCAACCTAAGTGTCCATCAACAGATGAATGGATAAAGAAGATGTGGCATATATATACAATGGAATATTACTCAGCCATAAAAAGAAATGAAATTGAGTTATTTGTAGTGAGGTGGATGGACCTAGAGACTGTCATACAGAGTGAAGTAAGTCAGAAAGAGAAAAACAAATACCGTATGCTAACACATATATATGGAATGTAAAAAAAAAATGGTTCTGAAGAACCTAAGGGCAGGACAGGAATAAAGATGCAGACATACAGAGTGGACTTGAGGACACAGGGAGGGGGAAGGGTAAGCTGGGACGAAGTGAGAGAGTGGCATGGACATATACACACTACCAAATGTAAACTAGATAGCTAGTGGGAAGCAGCTGCATAGCACAGGGAGATCCGCTCGGTGCTTTGTGTCCACCTAGAGGGGTGGGATAGGGAGGGTGGGAGGGAGAAGCAAGAGGGAAGAGATATGGGGATATATGTTTACGTATAGCTGATTCACTTTGTTATACAGCAGAAACTAACACACCATCGTAAAGCAATTATACTCCAATAAAGATGTTAAATAAATTAATTAATTAAATAAAGACCTGGGCCTGCTGGACAAGAACCCGGGCGCCTGAGGCTCAGGTTGTGTCTGCCCCTTCCCAGCAGTGGGATCTCGTCCAGCCCTTCTTTCCTCTGAGCCTCCTGGACGAAATGCAGCCTCTGAAAACTGCCCTATCTCCATCCACAGGATTCATAATAATAAACAATAATAGTGGACAACAGCAAGTACTCACCATGAGCCAGGAAGTGTACTCAGCACTTAGCAGGGGTTATGGGAGTAAATAAAATCCACTCTGGGATGGGTGCATAGGCTATTCCCACTTTACAGATGAGGAAACTGAGGTGGGGGGGAGTAAGTAAATTGCCCAGAATCCCATTGCTGATAAGTAGTGAAGCTAGGATTGGAATCCAAGCTGAGTGCCCCTGTAAAATCCTATTGGAACATTCTCTCTTCCCCACCTGGCCAACCCAGAGCGGCGCACTCTAGTTAGTGCAGGGATCCCCAGAGGGAGGGTCCCATTCCCCTGGTGGACCAGGGACCAGGCAGTCACGTTTCACACTAATTCTCGACCAATTATAAGACTCATTGATAGGCTTTGCAAATATATCCCCAGGCCCCATTTCCCTGATGGGTCTAATTCCAGAAAATCTGGGAATGAGAATTTTAATGACCTCCCCCCAGGTGATTCCTAAAGCTTTTCCCTTCCTGTTCAAGACCCTCTTGAGCCTGATTCCATGAAAGAGTCTGCTGCTCCCATGTCCTTGACCTCCTCTAAAACGCTCTGGTCTCCCTCTGGACCCAGAGCGCAGCCTCAGCAGAAAACCTTCTGCAGGCAGCAGGATCTGTCTAAAGTACTAACTTCATGTGGGTTCCATGCATTTGGGCTATGGTTACCTTCTGTTTGTGGAAATGATACAGGTTTTCTATTTATGGAAGTGATATAAATAAGACTCTTAAAATAAGTGCATTAAAGAAAAACAGTAGGTCAATTTTTTAAATAATACATTATAGTTTGGGTGGTCGGTACAAAAAAGGGGAACCTCAAGTAGCTAAAGACAGACGGAGAAGCAGTTCCCTGAGGATAAGAGGTGCCTGAGGAGGCTTTCCTGACAGCCCTGAGCTCTGTGCTAGCACCAGCCCCAAGAGCTAGGTCACCGGGGGGATGCATTTAATTCCACTCAGCCTCAGTTTCCCCCTGTGTAAAATCAGCCACTTCGTGGAGTACTTGTGAAGATTTAATGAGATGAGACAGGTGAAGTATTTAACACAGGGCTGCTGCTTAAGACTCCCCGGTGACTCAGACAGTCCAGCACCAGGGAGTGGACCGTGTCCGCTCCCTCCCCTCCACTCCCACGTGCTAAGGTCCCAAGTCTGAAATGCAGACATGTGAAAACTCAGTGATTCTCAAACTTGGCCACTCTCCCAAAGAGGTCCTGATATAATAGTTCTGGGATGAGGCCTGGGCACCAGGAATTTTAAAACACTCTCCAAATGCTTCTAACAGGCAGCCAGGATTAAGAACCACTGTGGTAACTAACCCCAGGGAATGTCCAGTGGCCAAAAAGGGTGGCTCCTAGGGCTTCCCTGGTGGTGCAGTGGTTGAGAGTCCGCCTGCCGATGCAGGGGACACGGGTTCGTGCCCCGGTCCGGGAAGATCCCACGTGCCGCGGAGCGGCTGGGCCCGTGAGCCATGGCCGCTGAGCCTGCGCGTCCGGAGCCTGTGCTCCGCAACGGCAGAGGCCACAACAGTGAGAGGCCCGCGTACCGCAAAAAAACAAAAACAACAACAAAAAAAGTGTGGCTCCTGACACCATCCACTCCAGGACCATTTCTGGATGACAGCTGCCCTCATTCTTGCTTCCCACCAGTGGACTCTGCAAAGATGGGGAAAGGTGTTCAAAAGCATTCAAAACAGTTTCCTGCCCATCCGTTATCTTCACTGTTCCCACAACAGACCCAGCAGGCATCATGCACCCCTTTCACAGACCAGGCAAGGAAACCTTAGGTGGAGCTGACCCGCAGTCTTTGGGCTCCAAAGCCACTTTGCTCCTCCAGCCCTCCGCACCTCTAGTGCACATCTGGACCAAGAGCAGGACTGGGAGTCATTTGCAATAAACATAACACAGCAGGGATTTGCAGAGCCCGCTGCGGGGGCCCGGGTGGGAGGCGATCGCTCCCTGCCACATGCTGCTTATTCATTAAACCGCTGGTTCCTCCCTGCCATTCTAATTATGCGCAGCGATAATAAAGAAGCTTTCTCTCTCACCAAAGAGGCTTATTTATGCGAAGAGAGCACTTCACCCCCACAAGATTGAGTCGTCACTCAAAGCCTTGTTGGAATCAAAGTCGCATCTCTTCAGCGATTGACTGAACCCCACCCACCTCCCCCTCCAGCTTCCGCCCACTCCTGAGCATCAGCGTTTCTAGAAGCGCCACTTCCCTGTGGAGTGGGCAGGATGTGGATGCCATTCCCCACTGCTGTACTCCCTCACAGTTTGCTGACTGAGATTCACTCAACACACAGTAGGACAATTATTGAGCACCTACTATGTGCCTCCCTAAAAGTATGGAAATGCAAGACACAGTCCCTGCCCCTGCTGGGAGAAAAGTGAGTGAGAGAAAGAGCACGATCTTTTAAGCTCCATGACCAATTCATACCCCATCTCCAGCATTCATTGGCTGGGTGAAGAGATTCATTGGCTGGGAAAAGTTACAAAATTTCTCAAAGGCCTCAACTGCCGCATCAGCAAAATGGGGTAATAATAACACCAACCTCATGGGGCTGTTGGGGGAGTCAGTGGGATATTCCCATAGGAAACTGGAATGAACGCTAGTTGGGATTAGCCATGGTTAGCACCAAAGGCTTTGCCCCACACAGGCAGGATCTCATCCAGATGGAGGAGTCCAGGAAGGCTTCCTGAGAAGTGATACCTGAGCTGAGTTTTGAAGGATGAGCAGGAGTTTGCTAGAGAAAGTGAGGATGTTCCAGACAGGGGGAACTGCATGAGGGCCACAGAAGATGACAGGGCTCTGGGAAACGAAGGAGATGGAAAACGCAGGAGACACGCACAGGGGTGCATCACGGTGACAGGGGACAGAGCTGCAAGGCAGGTGTGGACATGCAAGTGGATCCCATGGCCACCGCCCTAACTAGCGATACCCAGAGCATCACTTCGACTTTTTCCTGGCTCCTTTGGGAGCCACAACCAGTACCCTTCCACGCCCATCCGGAGTTCAGTGGCCACAGGAAAGTGGGGCAGCCACGCTCTATTAGTCATGCACTCATTCATGCAGATGCTCAGCACAACTCCCGGAGGGCCCAGCACATGCTGCGAGACCACCTCCTAACCCTCACTCAGCCCGTTTCCAGATGTGCCACGCTGGCCTGGCAGCTTTCTCCTCAGTGAAATAGGGGTGAAAGTGCCCCTTCCTAGAGTCATTCATCCAATAACAAATGTGACCAGGGCTAAGTGAGATAATTCAGTATTCTCAGATTTCAATACAAACTAAGTCCTCAATAAACGTCACAATTTAAAATGTTTATTTTTTATTACAATTATCTGCCAGGATGGTAAGAATCCCATCTCCAAAGCCCAAAGCACTGCTTCTGGAGGTACCCCCAACCCAGGCAAAACCCCTGCCTGCTGTGCCTCTCCTTACCCTCCCCCAACCCTGGAGCAAATGACCTGGTTTCCACTGCCCACACCTAGCCCTGACTCGGTCACCACAGGAGCTAGTCCAGCCTGAACCACGCCAGCCCCCCAGTTGACCTCATCCTTCTAGGGCTCCACATGTCAACCAACTCAGGTGTTGGTGGGGGCAAGCCTGAGGGTCATCTCAGCCTTTTTGGTCCAAAGCTCCAGGGGTTAAAGGGTGGACCTTCTGATTTTATAAAGTAACTAATTTAAATGTTCTATTAATGAAATTTGCAAACACATACAAAGCAAATGGAACAGTAATGAACCGTCAGGTACCCGCCACCCAGCTTCAGTGACCACCAACCTGCCATTCTTGTTTCACAGGCACGTCCCCCTCTTGATTTACTGGGAGAAGTTTTATAGCTTTGTGGCCATCCCTTCTAGCATACCCCACCCCCCGGGGTGCCCACTGCTCACAAGTCCCATCACATTTTGATGCCTCTGGCACCGAGAGAATCCTTGAAATAATCCCCTGAAGAACAATCATTTTTATGTCCCTAACAGAATGGTAATCACTGGCCCACGGGGCTGTGCAGGATGGTGGTGAAGGGCTGGAGCCCTGGAATCAGGACAGCCTGCTCTGTGTCCCAAGTCCATGTGCCTAGGTCCAAATCAATACTCACTAGATATGTGACCTTGGATAGGTCATTCAACCTATGTTTAGATTTCCTACCCAGTAAAGGGGCAATGCTGGTACCAGGTTTCTTGTGTGGCTTTAAAAAATAAAATAATGCATGTTCATTGCCCAGCACAGAATATGCAATGAGGAAACCTTAGAAATAGATGTGTTAGATGGTGGGTGAGCAGGCTCAGCTCCTATGAGATACTATTAATATCTCTCATTTTATAGATGAAGGGATGGAGGCCAGAGAGAAGCAGTGAGCTGCCAGGGACAGCCTGCTCTGTGTCCCAAGTCCATGTGCCTGGAATTGTCACAGCATGCCTGGAACCACAGATCACTGGAAGTGAAGAAACACTCTAGAATAGATGCAGGCAGCAGTGGCAGGTAGCCCAGCACACCCCGCATGTCTCCCCATTCTGGATGGGGAGCTCTCTCAGCCTGAGAAGAGACAACTACACAGTGCCCCTGTGAGTGTGTGCAGGGTAGGGGTGCTGAATTCCATTTTTCTAGACAAAGCGGGGGAGGAGGCTGGTACACATCGTTGCTCACTCTTCTGATTTGACAAATCCTATGGCCAACCTTGCACTGGATATAGCCACCCACTGTTCTAACATAAGAGGCAAGAAACTGCTTCACTAACTTAAGCTTTAGCAATCCTTAGCAGTTCTGATGTTCCTCCCTATCATCCTACTTTTTTTTTTTTTCCAATTTAAAGGGTGGGGAAAAGATAAATCAATCCAGTTGCTGAGTGATGTTCAGACAAAGACAGCCTCCAGCCCACTGCCCGTGTTTGCCAGCTGAGGAAGGGCAGGAGAGGGGGGCAGATTCGAGATGCTGTATTTAGGCCCCGCCTGGACTCTCCACGTCCCTTCCAGGAATGAGCCTTGTCAGGATCTCCCCCTCCCCCCAGCACTCCCCCACCACTGCAGTGCTGTGTCGGGAGGCACCTCCCAGATCCGCAGGAACAATGGGCTGGGGAGGGGGCAGGTGCGACTCTGAGCTCATCAGAGGGCGAGGGGACGCGGCCACAGACAGCAAGACTGTGAGTACACTTCTCGTGGTGGTTGTGCTGCCACCTGAATCAGTTTCCCCATCTCCAGTGGGGTCCCCGCACAGCCGAGCGCTCCTTTCCTGGACGAATTTCCCTTACGCCCTAGGCATTTAATTTCGTCCCCGCTAGGAGGCTTGCCTTGTCGCTCCGGAGGAAGCCCCCGGGCCACGCTCCCCTCCAGCAGCTGCTACTGCCAAGGCCCTGCAGGTCAGGGACGCGCGGCATCCTTCGTGCGCCCAACTTTCCCCACTTGGGACCCACAATCCTGGCCAGCCTGTCCCCTCTGCTGGCGAAAGCCATGATTTATAGCCCTGGGATCCAAGAGCTGCCCCTCCTCTTTCCCCCACTCCCAGGTCCAGTCTCGCTCCTTACCCTCCCTCCCCCCACTTTCTGAGCCTGAACCACGCTTCCCAAAGAAAGCGGCCCTGGCACATTTGCTAAATGCGAGCGTCTGCCCCCTGCACTGGGCGCCGTCTCCTCCCCCCAAGCCCGGGCAAGAAGGGATAGAGGAGCCCCCGCCGCTTCCCTCCTCCTCAGCCCAGAGAATCCCCGGGGGTGGGCGGGGATGTAGAGTGAGATGCAGTTCGGCCCGGAGCTACAGCCGCCACTCCGGGTGCATCTGTCCGGGTGAGAGAACAGGTCCAAATCTCTGACTCCCCCTGGTGCCCACCCCCGCCTCGCTGAGTCACGAAAATGAGCCGCTGGGGACACCGGGTCACCCCGAGGCCGGCCGTTTAAATGGCCAGCGTGGGCGTCCCCGCATAGCACGCAGGGGACGGACATGGGGGAGGGTCCTCACCCAGACGTGCATTGGGCCCCCGCCGCAGGCGACATCCCGCGGCGGGGACAGTGGGATGTCCGGGCGGGGGCTGCGGTCCTCGCCGCAGTGTCCGCACCCCAGCTGGGAGCGGAGCACGTGACCAGCGGGCCACCCTTGGCCCCCTGGACTCCCGGCCCCGCCGCGGTGCTGACCCCGGCCCTGCCTGCTAGGGAAGGATGGAGTGGGGGCGCCTACTTTTCCGTGGCCCGCAAGGGGACTGCGGGGCGCCGAGCGCGCCTCATGCCTTCCTCCGCCCGCCCCGCCGCAGCCGCAGGACCCGCACGCTGCGCTCACCTCGGGGCCCAGTGTCGCTGCCGCCGACCTCCTTGTCCGCCATGGTAGCGCAGCCCCCGCCCGCGAGAGGAGCCTCCGGCGCAGCGCCCGTGGCCGTGCAGGTCCCTGTCCGTGTTCTCCGCGGGCGCTCGGGCCGGGTCTGAGCCGCCGGGTAGCAGGAGCACTGTTCTGACGCGGCCGCCGCCGCAGCTCGGGCTCCTCCCCGTGCTCCTCCAGGGCCCGCCCCGCGCCCCGCCCCGCCCAGCCGGCCCGCTTGGGAAGGAAGGCGCGGCGTCCGGCCCAGCCGGAGAGCCCCGGGTCCTCCCTCCCGGACCCGCCGCGCCTAGCCGGGCCCCTCCTCTCCAGGGCTCACCCCCGAGGCGGCCGCACCCCGGGTGGTGGCGCGGCCCGGGCCCGGGGGCTCGCCAGCCGGCCGGAAGCAGGCGCGCACAGGGCGCTCGGATGGGCGAGCGGCGGGGACTGGATTTCAGGCCCCCTCGGCCCCGCTACGCGCCAGACCTTTGGAACGGCGGGGGCTGAAGCCCTACAGCAAGCACTGCACACGCACCCCACTCTCCAGAGGACGCCCGCTCTAGTTTATTTCTCTCCCCTAGGGTCCCAGAGGAGCGGTCAAGGACCCGCGCAAAGGCGGAACCCGGCGCGGCCAGCGCTCGGGCCGCAGACCGAGGACCTGCGCCGGGGCGGTGCTGTGGGCACCGACGCGGGCGTCCGCCTCCAGGCCGCCTGCCGGACTCCATGGCAACTCGGGACCCGGGAGGCGCTTGCTGCGGAGGCTGCGTGGAGCCTTCCATATATGGGCTCCCACCCGGGCCCTCCTTACAAGTCTGAGAATAACGACGTTAATAATTCAGGGCTTGGGAGGTCAGTGATTCATTCTCCCTGTCCTCTGGCTCCACCACACACGTGCCATGGGCACCTGTTCGGTCCTGGCCAGGTGGCTTCTGAGTCCGCTGTGCAAAGAGGCAACCAGGGCCGTGATAACATTCTAATGATCACAGTCACTGGATCCTTCCCTTGTGCCTGACACTATGCTAAGAGCTTAAGAGCCTTATCTCACTTTCTCCGAATAACTCTTAGAGTTGGGGACCAGAGGCCCCCATTTTGCAGATAAGAAAACTGAGGTTTGAGGGTGTTAAGTGACGATTCCAAGAACACACACAGCAAGTAAGTGCCCAGGCTGGAATCCCCACCTAGGTCAAAACCACCAGCTTTCCCTCTGCCTTGAGATGGGCCACAACTCCAAAAGGGCATTTAGGGGAGGTGTAATCGTGCAGCCCGTTTATGGAAGAGGGGATGGGCAGAGGGCTACAGGGAGAGCCCAGAGACTGGGGTCTGCTCAGAGGGTAATGGTCTGGGTGATGAGTTAAAAGGATGAACTTGCTGTCTATCTGCCTGCATTAAAAATCCCAAATGTACAGTCTCTGACTGTGTGTGAGACCACGGGCAAGTTATTTAACCTCTCCGAGCCTTAATATTTTCATCTGTGAAATGGGTACGACAGGAGAACCCACTTCCTAAGACTGAAGAGGACTAGATGAGATGATGCGTGTAATATGTTTCACTTGGGGTCTGGCGCGTGATATGCAGTCCAACAAGTATTAGATATTATTAAGTCATAAGCTTTTTAAAAAGTGGACAATGGCCAGTTGGGTGGGGCAGTGGGCAGTAGGGGCATATGGAAGGGGGGCTTCCAGAGTAGAGAACAGTGTCTTCCTACAGAGCGCCCTCTCCTTACCAAGGTGGCTTGCTTGCTCAGAGGCAGACCCAGGAGATGGTCTGGAGGCCAAGAGCATGTAGCACCCAAACACAGGCAAGAGGAAGGGCTGAGGCAGCGGTCCAGGTGACAACCTGGATGAGCAGGCTCAGGATGAAGAGTAGAAGGGCCGCCACTGGCCCCGCGTCAACCCGAGAGCTGCCTTCCCGGTTCAGCTCATATGTCTCCATTGCGTGAAGATGGCCGGGCTGAGGCTCCCTGGAGTGGAATATGGGAGGGCAGGGACAGTCACCAGCACTCTCTCCACTGAGCATCAGTGTCACATGGACACATGCCTAGGCAGTGATGCCAGAAAGAGCTTTCTGTTAAACATGGTTCTGATTGAGTCTCTCTTGTGCTCAAAACCATGCTGGGCTTCCCTCATCTATGGGAAAAAGCCCTGACTCTTTCAGAGAGACATGCAACACGTTTCACAATACTAGTGAGCCCACCCTTCCTCTTCTGTAGTCTCTTTCCCAAGAAGCCTTTCCTCCACCAGCCTTCCTCGCCCATGGTCACAAGCTGCCTCTATCTCCACGTTTGGCACCCCCTTCACTTCCCTCCTCCACCTGCCCACATCCAGACATCCTTCAAGGGCCCAGTCCAAAGCCATCAGCCCAAGGACACCTAGGACACTGCCCCGCACCCCCAGGCTCCCACGGTATTCTGCATACTCACACACCTCTCTTTTTCTCCTCCCTCTACACTGTCTGCCGCCCAGTACTCAGGAGGCTCCACCGTCTATCTGCAGGGAAGCCCACCTCTACACCCAGGGCTGGACTTTCCTCCAGGGCTCCAGACCTACTGAAGTTCTCCCCAGGGTGCTTCCCAAGCCCTTCCCACTCAACCAAGGCCCGGCTCATCCTCTCCTGCCCTCCCTCCTGGGTGCCTGGTCTCAGTAAAGGCAGCGCCACCCTCCAGTCGCCAAGCCACACACCTGGGCATCAGTTTTCAATGCTCTCTCTGCATCCATCCAAATTTATTCAATCTCCAAGTCAAGTGTTGCCCAGTTGATCTCTCTGTCTTCACGGCCACCTCCTGGTCCAGGCCCCATCAGCTCTCACTGCCTGCGGGTCTGCAGGGTCCCCTCACTGGTCGGACCTCTGGTTCCTGTCCTGCCCCCTCAGTCCATTCTTTGGGAATCCAGTCTGCCCTGCCCACCTCTCCAGCTCCATCTCTCCCCTACGACTTCTTTCAATCCCTCCCGCCCACCCCTGTCTCTCTTATGCTGGGATTTCAAACACCTTAAAATGCATTTGAGGTTTGGACCACTCCTCCCCTCATCCTGCTACCGCCAGCAACCTGGAGAACTCAGCATGGGCCTCCTCAGTCCAGGAAGCCTTCCCTGCACTCCCATTCTGGCCTGGGTGCCCCTCCTCAGTGTCCTTATGGCACCCTGTCCCCACCCATCAGGGTCCTGACCCCCGGTGTCAAGACCTCGGCCTTGGCAGCCTGTCAGAACCAGCAGGAAGCCCACAGCCCTCGCCCTCCTACCACCTGCTGTGGAAAGGCCTTGGGCACCATCTTCCCTCTCCCCTGACCCCCAGCTGTAGTGACAGGAGAGCATGTGAGGCAGATGAGCAATGACATGCAGGCCCTGCCGTGGGCAGAGAGCAGACAGCTCCGATTTTCAGGGAGCATGAAAGGCGAGGCACACCCTGCCTTGGGTTTGCCCTCGTGGCGTTAATAATCATCACAGGAGTTAAGAATCGCCCTGGTGAGCACATGCTCAGCAAGCCAGGTGCTGGGATGGTCTACCCGCACCGTCTCACCGAATTGTCGCAGTAGCCCTTGCTGTTTTACGGGAGAGGACATGGAAGCACACGGAGGTTGAGGCACCTGCTTGGCTTCCTCAGGCTATTAGTAGCAGAGCTGGGATTCAGGGCCAGGCCCATCTCTTGTCACTGGACATCAGGAAGGGCTCCCTCCATCCTCCTTTGATGCCCATGGTCTCTTCCCTAACAGCTGCCACAACCCTTCTGCTGCTACCAGATCCTACGTGAACTGGCCTCCTGACGCCTCTTGACTCTCACTCCTTCAGCTCTCCCCTCCCTCAAGCACAGGTCACCCATCTGAGCCTGCCAAACTGGCCCCACCTCAGGGCCGCTGCTCTCATTGGTCCCAGTCCCCAAGAGCATCACGGGCCTTGCCCCTCCCTCCCAGTGCCTAGGAAGGTACTGGCACCTTCGCAGACCATTCCATCTGAGGCCGCTGCCCCTCCCCACTAGGAGTTAAGCTCCATGAGTATAGGATCTCGGACTCTGGTGCTCACCTCTCTATCCCAGTGACCAGAACAGTACCTGGCACATGGCAGGCACTCAATAAATGCTTGATGGTGGATGGACTGACTCAGTCAGTGAAACCAAAACACAACAGGCTTTGCCCAGCAAGAAGGACCAAGCCCGCCATCGGGACGTTACCATGACTCCGGGGGCTCTCTCAGCCGTTTCAGGGCAAGTCAGGTCCAGATTTGTGGGAGGTCACTCGGCAGCAAGTCTCCTCCAGCTCCCCTCCAAACCTCCTCCCCGCAGTGCTCCCTGTGGGTGTCCCACAGCACCCGCCGTACAATTTCTTCTCCACCCTCGGCCACGGCGGCAGTGAGGATGCCCCGCCCCACCAGTACCAATTTCAGATCTCAGCTGGACACTTGAGTCCCCAAAAGAGGCCCAGGCCAGAACCAAGTCACCACCTTCCAGTCCCCTCATGCTGGTCACTCCAGCCACATGGGTCTGTCCTCAGGTTTCCAAGAGCCCACACCTCCACTGGGAGCCCATTCTCCACTCATCTTGCCAGGTAAACCTCTCGCCTCCCCCAGGTCTCAGCTTAGACGGCACTTCTTCCAGGAAGCCCTCCAAGACAGCATGAGGCCCTCCTCTGTCCTCTGCACCTGACTCCCCAAGCGTCCCTGTCCTAGCACCTATCACAACTCAGGGGTCAATGTTATTATTAACCCACTGTATAGATGACAATACCAAGGCCCACCTAGTTAAGAAGCCGCAGAGCTGACACTAGAACTCTGAGATGAGAACTTGGGTTGTTCTCGGGTTGTTCCAACTTTAGGCTGCCCATCTCCCCCTGTAGCTGCAGCTCCCCAAGGGTAGGTGGGCCACGGCCACATTTGTAGCTCCCAGACTCTGGCATAGTACCTGAACAGACAGTTAAATGTTAAAGGAAAGCAGCCTCCTCAAGCTTCAGGCCCTCACCTTTCTCATCCTCTCCAGGATCCTCTTCACCCAGCAGTCCACAGACACCTCCCGCCAACAGCCTCCCTCTTTGTTCTTTGGTCCAAACAAAGACGTACCCTCCCCCCTCCAATGTCAATTCATGCAAATGGAAGCCCAAGCCCAGAGGCCCACCCAGCTAACTACTCCACCAGGCAGCCAGGATACCCTGTCACCTGCACCCACCGCCCACTGTGAAAAGGGCTCAACACGCTGGACAGGTGGGGAGTGGGTGGCCGAGGGCAGTGGCTGAGTCCTCCAGCCCCAGCTCGGACGAAACTGCAGAACATTTGCTCATGGATCTACCGCTGAGGGCGCTGGTCCTGTGGACTCATCGGGACATGGGACAGGGGAAGTACAACCAGAGGAAGCAGAGTGGAGAAGAGCATGCGTCAGGGGGTCAGCCGGACCAGGGTCCAAATCTGGACTGAGCCCCTCCCCGCCCCCTTCAGGTGACCTGGGGACACACCTCCCTTGGTCTGTTTCTTCATCTATAAAAGGGGTTGATAATCATAGGTAGGATAATTATGGGAGATAATATATGTAAAACACTCAGCACAGGGCCAGGTTATATATGCCACAGTAAATAGGACTTCTTATTGTTTGATTTGTAAATTTGGACCACAGAAATGCCTCCTCCTGTGTATTATGAGCTATAGAATGGATCTAAGCAAAATTTTCTTGGCTGATAAACACACACAGAAGATTCAGGGGTGAGAGGCTTTTTTTTTTTTTAATGTTTATCCCCCCCAAAAATTTTTTTAAGTTTGAGAAACACTGATACTCATCCAAATCTGAGCTTTTATGTAGGAAGTTTCCAGTAAAAGCTGCTTTGGACTTTATGATATGGCACCAGAATTTTGTCTATAAACTAAATATCATAAAAGTGACTCCTTTATAGCAAGACCAAGATTCAGATGAGCTAAGGCAACATAAAAATGTATGGGGAGGGGCTTCCCTGGTGGCGCAGTGGTTGAGAGTCCGCCTGCCGATGCAGGGGACGCAGGTTCGTGTCCCGGTCCGGGAAGATCCCACACGCCGCGGAGCGGCTGGGCCCGTGAGCCATGGCCGCTGAGCCTGCGCGTCCAGAGCCTGTGCTCCGCAGCAGGAGAGACCACAACAGTGAGAGGCCCGCGTACCACAAAAAAAGAAAAAAAAATGTATGGGGAAAGCCTGGGCATGTGTCAGGTCCTTGACCTCTGACTTTTAGTACATTTTAAAAACCCAACCTCAAAGCCGAATCACGGTGTACAGTTTATACATCCTTTTCCCTTGAATTTCCATCCCATCTGGTGTGAATCAGCCTCTCCATTAACATTGCAAAACACACTCCACATATACAACATGGGCTGCTGCCTGACTCTTCCAGTGGAAAAATTCAAGGGCCAGAGAAAATTATTTCTCAAGATATTACAATCACTACAACCTGCAGTGTAAACTCTGGAAATGCCTGCTCAGGTAATGAAGGGTTATGCAAATCTTTTTGATAAATATTTTAAACAGCAGAAGAAACGTCTGTGGTTACTCGCTCAGCAGCATTCTCAGAACTGCTCAAACCCTGGCCCTGTAAGCTCCTGGTTCATAATAAAATGGAACATTCTGGAAGTCACATCTCAAGGGGGACATTGCAAAGTGAAACAAGGCTCAGAGAAGGAAAATTGAAATGATGGTATGGCCAGGGGAGGTTTCACAAGAGCTGCAACGAAAGATAGACTATTACAGCCAAAGGTTTTCGTGTTACAGAGAAAAGCTACTTCTTTCCTCTTCTCTAGCTCATAGCCCAGTGCCCGGCTCACAGTAGGTGCACGATAAGTATTTGTTGAAGAAATGAATGAATGGTGAAATACATCAGTGATGGAGTGGAAACTGGGGCGATGCTAAATCTCTTGTTCAAAGTCGCATGATTGGTGACAGAGCTGGGGCCAGACTCCAGCCCCCTGACTCCCAGCTCAGCTCCACCACAAGCCCACCCCACACGCGCCCCCCTCTGCAAAAGGCCCAGCAGGAGATGGCTCCTTCTGTGACTGACTGGTGATGACTGACTGGGACTCTAGTAGAGGCACTAAGGCCATTTCCAGCTCTGTGAAAATGAGCCCGGTAGATGACGATGTCCATGTCTTGGTGCCTTGACCCCCGGGATCCCTCCTCTCTAGCTTTCTAGAATTCTATAACGGGCACGGAGCACTCTGCATAATGCAAAGATAAATCTGAGCGGATCCAGCCAGGTCCAGCCACCTGCAGCCTCAAATGCCAAGAAGAGCCCTTGAAAACTCGAATCTCCCCCTAATCATGGTGCTGCCTGGTCACCCACACTCCTACAGCTGCCTATCTAGATTGTTCTACCCCATCCCAGGGACATATGCTCTAGATAGAGGCAGGCTGGTGCGCCCTCTCGGTCTGCACAGTTGTGCGTTTACTTCCTGGTGGCAGACTCATCGTCACGGTATTTGCCTGGAAAAGAGGCATAGGCAGCTCTGGGCTGAAAGGAAAGGAGATCCATCTTTAGGTCACCAAGTTCCTGAGCTCAGCCTGGTGGGATCTTATTTCTGGGCCTCAGTTTCGTCACCTGTAAAGTGGGGAGGTTACATTAAGGTGCTTTTTAAGTCTTTCCTAAGGGCCCATGAAAAGATGTCCTTCAGTTCTGAAAGCTGTAGACCTTCATTTACTCCTTCTACAGATATTTCCTGAGGCTTTACTACGTACCGGGCACTGTTCAAAACAGCCAAAATGTATACTCTTGGCCAGCAAGTCTCTATCTTTATTTGGGGGAAAGGGTGTCACAAACCCTCTTGGGAAACAGAGCTGTGACTCTCCTTCCCAGGACCATGCACAGATCTGTACTCACCACCCCCACCCCATACAGCTCCAGGGTCTCAGCACCCTGCAGCCCAGCCGAGGACTCTTCGATGTCAGATTAACAGCCAAACTCCAAAGCCTCTGCTGCTTGGCAATGAAACAAAATGGTGGTTTTTCTGCGGGCGGGGTGGGTGGAGGAGGCCGTGTCATGACGCAGCTTGTGATGGCGAGGGCTCTGGCATCAGACAGGCCTGGGTGACCCTGGTCAGGTTGTACACCTTCTCACAGGCTCCACCTCTCCCTGTATAATGTGGATACTGATGGCATCAACCTCACACGGTGGGAAGATCATTGGAGACAGCGCAAGTGGAGCGCTCAGCGTCTGACCCAGAGCCAGCACCCCCCAGGCAGCAGCTGGGCCTGACACAGCCGAGCCATTGCACCAGGCCTGGCCCTTCTACCGGCACCTCCATCCAGTCCAGCCTCAGATTGGCTCATCCTCACTCCCTTTATTAGAAAATTCCAGATCCATATGCTTGAGATGGATTTCCAATCTGGATAAAGCTCCAGGCCGTGTGGGAAGAAAGCACAGGCATCTTGACCTAAGTGAGGAGATGGAGAACTGTGGGGTCTTTGAGGACTTCGTGGATTCAGGAAAAAGAAACAGCCTGTGGCTATAAACTCTCTTAAGTCCTGTCTTCTTCTCCACATCTCTCTTTGATTTTTACTTTCCCTTGGCCTTTTCCCTCATTAACAAATGAGTGACGAGCATCACGCAGAGCGCGGCCAGCATCATCATGCTGGCACAGACCACCTCTTTCATCTCTTATCAGCTTCAGTCCCCTGAGCCCTCCAGCCACTACTCTCGCGACCCCTTCAGTCCAGCTTCTGAAGCCGCCTGAGGGATGGCTGGAACGTTTGTGGAGATCCACCTTTCCTCTGGCCATAACCCCTCCGAAGACTTCCCACCGGAATGAGGATCAAACCCGTACCCGTTTCCCAGGCCTATGAGGCCCTGCAGATGTAGCCTCGTCCACCCTGCCAGCCTTATAACCCGGTCACACCCCTGTTCCCTTCTCCAACTCCTGGGCCTCTGCTAGCCCATATGACATATTTGCAACAATTAGAACAAGGGGTCCCGTTCTTAAGACACTTCACTTCCAACTGCTGGAAAACCAGCCAAATATGCTTGGTCAAAATAACATACTCGTTCCATGTGCCAGAAAATGGAAGTAAAAAATATGCAGACGTACAACGTCTAGGGTGCCTCCCAGGGTTGATCAGTTCACAACCTGCCCATACTTCTATGGTCCTTTAGGAGGCCCAGCTCTTCCTGCCTCACCCTCTGCTGACCTCTGCCCCCACCTCCACCCCTGCTTTATATCATCTGACTGGCTCACCTTAAAGGTCAGCTCCTCGGAGAAGCCCTCCCTGGCCTCACCTGCTGTTCCCTGTCTTAGCATGCCACCCCATTTCTCCATGGCACACACATACTTTCAAGTCATTTTGCGTATTTATTTATTGTGAGCCTCCCCCGCTAGGCTATAATCTCCATGTGGGCAGTAGTAATAATGAACATTTATTAAGCACTTGCTGTGCGCTAGACACTGCTGGACACTTTACTTCTATTGCCCCATTCAAACTTCCGCAATGCGGAAGAGGAAACTATATTATTATTGTCCCCATTTTACAGACAAGGAAACTGAGGCCCACCATGGATACGCAGGGAGTAAGCAGCAGAGTCAGAATTTGCACCTGGGCAGGCTGAGCTCAGTAGAGTGCCTGGGTCTATCCTGCATCCCATGGAGAGTTGCGCAGGACTGTGTCCCCACACCTAGCCTGGCACCTGGCACCTAGCAGGGCCTCAAGAAACATGTTGAATGAATGAACAAGTCATCGAATCTGGAAGGCAGAATTATAGTTTAAAAAGCACCCTCACATCTCACTTGAATCATGAAGTACTCGCAGGGAGGCGTCACTATTCGCAATATTTTTAGGATGAAAAAATGGAAGGCCTGGTGAGATCATGAGTAACCCTGGCTGAGATCATAATTCTAAGGGGCTGCTTTAAGCCATTCATTTATTTTTGTGTTTTATTTTAAAATTGCGTGTATATTTTGCACTGTATTCAGTGATGTACCTGCATTTGTTTTCTAAACAAAACTAACATCTCAAATTTATATTACTTGTTTTTAAAATGTCTTATTGCGGAAAATTTCAAGCATCAACACAAGTAGAGAGAATGATATAATGAACCCCCAGGTACCTATCACCCAAATTACTTAATTTTCAAAAACTAACTCTCCCAGGAAGAATTCACAGTAGCTGTCATTTACACGTTTTGTGTAAATATGCTCATTTAATGTTCACAGCCCTCCCTCTAAGAAGTACAAATTAGTATCAGCGTATATTTACAGATGGGGACATTAAGGGTAGGGAGGTCAAGTCAATTGCTGGAAGTCTTGGAGCTAGAAGAGGCAGAGCCAGGAGTCACCCAGAGACTGCCAGCTACTTGGCAGTAAAGTACATGCTCTTAAACAAGTCAAGCCAAGGAAATGGGTCCACGCCCTCTTCCTTTTATATCTAAAGTTTGCATTAAAGTCGCACCGTTTCCAAAAGCATCCCACTCCTAATCAGCTAAGACACCTTGCCATCCATTCATCCTCTCCTGCCTTCTTTCCCATTCATTCTCCAGTTCCATCAGACACGTGCCAGACCCCTCACTGTGCTGAGACACAAAGTCTAGCCAGACACGGACCCAGACCTCTAGGAGCTCCTAGTCTCAGTGGAAAGGAGAGAAACAGACAGGCATAACCAAAATGCAAGCAGACCCTGACCAGTACCCAGGCATGCGAAATGTATAAGACATATGCTCTGGCCCTCACCCACCCTCTCTCTCCTCCATCAGGAAGCAAGGCCCTGGAGGGCAGGGGGCAGGGAGCAGAGTGGTTAAGGGGTGTGGATTTGGGAGTTGGATTATACTTGGGTTTGAATTCCAGCTCCATCCTTTCCTAGCTGTGTGGGCTTGGGTAAGTCATCCATCGTCTCTGAATAACTTGTGAAAGAGGATTGATAAAACCACATATTCTAGAGCCATTGGAGCATTACATTAGATAATACTTAACCCGGTTTCTTCAACAAAGGAAGCTTCCCATCAACGTTGGCCGTTACAATTGGCTGTTACTCACAACCAGTTCCCAGTAATGAGTCCCAGCTTGCCTGAGTGAGGCAACTTTGTTAAAGAGTGTACACTTTTCCCAGTAGGAATGCTTTTCTTAATCGCCCTCCCCTCAGAAAATCTGTAAATTTGGAAAATAAAATAAAATAACTTCTTAGCCTTCCTACTCAGCTGGCCAAGGTTTTCGGCCACTTGTGAGAAGAACAATCTGGTGGTCAGTGGAGCAAGGACAAGGATGCCCTGATGTTTCCCAGACCCGTGCTGGCACACACCCATCATTCTCCAAGCAAACCTGTGGCCAGCAGGGGCCAAAGATCAGGCTCAGGCCATCCTGGGTCCCATCCAGCCTCTCTCCAGGACTTCCTCCCAGGCTCATAAGGCCCAAGAAGATCCCAGAAGGACACCAGGGATCCTGGGACACACAGAAGGCACTTTGCCTTCAGAGGTTATCACTGTGTCGGTAGTGGGACAAGCAGCAGACCTGGCCTCAGGATCCCTGGCTCCAAGAACCAGGTGCTGCACGTATTTGCTGTGTGGCTTTGGGCAGGTCACCAAGCCCTCTGATGCCCAGTCTCCCCATTTGTACAACACAAATAAAATTCACACTTATTGCTCCTGCCTCATCATGCCTCTTGCACTGTTGGTGGGAATGTAAATTGATACAGCCACTATGGAGAACAGTATGGAGGGTCCTTAAAAAACTAAAAATAGAACTACCATATGACCCAGCAATCCCACTACTGGGCATATACCCTGAGAAAACCATAATTCAAAAGGAGTCATGTACCACAATGTTCATTGCAGCTCTATTTACAATAGCCAGGACATAGAAGCAACCTAAGTGTCCATCAACAGATGAATGGATAAAGAAGATGTGGTGCATATATGCAATGGAATATTACTCAGCTATAAAGAGAAACAAAACTGAGTTATTTGTAGTGAGGCAGATGGGCCTAGCGTCTGTCATACAGAGTAAAGTAAGTCAGAAAGATAAAAACAAATACCCTATGCTAACGCGCATATATGGAATCTAAAGAAATGGTACTGATTAATCTAGTGCAAGGGCAGGAATAAAGATGCAGACATAGAGAATGGACTTGAGGACACAGTGGGGGAAGGGTAAGCTGGGACAAAGTGAGAGAGTGGCATGGACATATCTACACTACCAAATGTAAAATAGCTAGCTAGTGGGAAGCAGCTGCATAGCACAGGGAGATCAGCTCAGTGCTTTGTGACCACCTAGAGGGGTGAGTTAGGGAGGGTGAGAGGGAGACGCAAGAGGGAGGGGATATGGGGATATATGTATACATACAGCTGATTCACTTTGCAGTACAGCAGAAACTAACACAACATTGTAAAGCAAATTATACTCCAGTAAAGATATATATATAGATATAGATATATACAAAGGTTGTCATTTTCTTCATTTCTTATTTTGTCTTGTGTCCTGATAAACTTCTAAGGTTGGAGCAAGAGAAGAAACTAAAGAAAAAAATCAAAGTATTGAACTTAAAAAATTGTTTCTGTTTTTCAGAAACAAAGCAAATTGAGGATAAGAAGAAAAAAAGATGAGGAAATTGTTGGCATTACACGTGATCTAACAGGCGAGTGAATGTATATGATTATCAAAGTCCAAGAACTAAATATGCCAAGGTCACAAAGAAATATTCCCAAGAAGAAAGCAAACAGTTAAACAAGCACATGAAAAATTATCAGTCTCATCGTAATTTATACATGTGTGTACACAGTTAAACACTTATTAAACATGGGGTAAATTATAAAACAGTGAACCAATAATATATATATATATCTGATGATGATGAGACTGTGTTAATATCTATACTTTCATACATACATAAAAAGTGTCATCCTACACTAAGTAGTTTCACACTTTGGAAAATCATATGGTAACATTAAAAACACTTCTATCAATTAATCTTCATAGGAATGTATTCTACGTCAAAAGAAAATAACTATGTTTATTCATGTATTTTTTTTAAGTGGAGTATAATTGCTTTCCAATGTTGTGTTGGTTTCTGCTGTACAATGAAGTGAATCAGCTCTATGTATACATATATCCCCTCCCTCCACCCTCATCCCACCCATCTAGGTCCTCACAGAGCACCGAGCTGAGCTCCCTGTGAATTGGGAGATTAGGATTGATATATATATATATATATATATATATATATATATATATATATATATACTACTATGTGTAAAATAGATAGCTAGTGGGAACCTGCTGTATCCATGTAGTTTTAAGTTTATTTCATGCAAGGAGCACAACTGAATAAAATTACAACTGTAAGTATGAAGGTGTAACAACATGGGAAAATGTCACAATATAATATTAAGTGAAAAAGAGCAGAAAATGTATATAGGCATGATGATCAGAACCGCGGCGCCCGCATGGGGACAGATCCTGGCATGCAGCAAAACCAAGCACTTGTACTAAGTGGACGGATAGTGAGGGAGGCTTTGGCCCTTTCCAGATTTCCTTTAAGGCTTTATCATTTTTTTCTATCTCCCTGTTTCTCCAAACTTTGCCCTGAAACCGGCCCTCATGTCCTGGAAGGGGCGAGGAGCCGTGTCCTGCCTCCATCACCGCCCCAACTCTCGCCATTTGATTTGGTTCCTAAATTGTGTTGCTGTTTCTTGAGACTGCAGTTCTCAAAACAAGCTGGTCGGAGGGTGTGTGAGCTCACACAGCAAACAAGCTTCAGCAAATACTTCATTAGAGCCAACACATTCAACCTTGTGCTGGGGCCAAGGAATTTCACATTTGGACACGAAATGTCAGTCCCTACAAAAGGCCCTCTGAGGCTCCGGGAGTGAGCTCAGAACGCTGCCCTTCCCCACGCTTGCTGGCCATGGCACTGGAGCTCCCCAGGCAAGGGCCATGCAGGGTGGGGCTCACTCTACCCCCTTAGCGGCCTGTGGCCACCTCTCAGCCCTTTCTGGGTCACGTGCCCCATTGGGAATTTGCCAAATGTTCAGACTTTGCGAATCGTTTTGAGGTGTTCATAGATCTATATGGTGGGACTTGATTTATTCAGCATTCACTCATTTGTGCACTAAAACAGGCATGTATTGAGGACCTATTATGTACCAGGCCATGAGGATCAATACAACAGTGGGAAAACCTGGTCCCTGCCCTGGAGGAGATCACCGTGTCTGGAAGTAGACAGAGAACAAGAAAATACAATTTCCAATGAATTTAGGTTAGGATATTCTGGGTATAAAGTTATGCTAATATCAAAAGCTAATATTTACTGAATGCTTATGAGATGCCAGGCTTGGTTCTAGACCCTCCCCGTTACTATTATTGTGGGTTACGTGGGTTATTGTGGATCACGTGGGTTATTGTGGGTCACGTGGGTCATTGTGGGTTATGTTTAATTCACTTACTCTCCCAACAACTCCAGAGGAAGATACTAGTATTATCCTATTACGGATGAGGAAACTGAGGCACAAGAAAAATGCAATAACTTGTTCCAGGCTGGTCAGCAAAGAAGTTTCAGACCTGGGACCCCCACCAGTGCTCAGGCTGGTAACCAAGCGGCCCCTGTCACAGTGTGACTCACTCAGGGACATAAGGGGCTGATCAGTAAATGGAAGGAGGCCAGCAGGACTCCTTGGGCTCCCCCTGTGAACAGATGCCTTGGTGGACTGCATTATGCCTTGTTCCTGAGCTGGGTTCATAGCAGGAGCCTCCCTGGGAGGATCAGCCCTCACACGGGCCAACTCTTCTGGGTTCTGAGTGATGGGGAAAGGATCAGGCCCCAGACAGGGAATTGCTCACTTAGGGCCATGCTGAGTGCACCCGTGTGGACAGCCAGGCTCCTCTCCCCAGGCCTCCTGACCCCCCTCCAAACACCCCTTCCCTTCAGCAGCAAAGGGTGACTCCAGAGTTAGACTCAGCAAGTCCACATGCACTGGATGAGACCACACAAATACAGAGCCACATTAAGAGACAGAACATCTTTTTAGGCTGAAACCAGGAAGAAAGAAAGGCAGTTCATAGAGGTCACAGTTAAAAACATAGGCCTGAGCTCGACATCTTGCTGTGTGACTTTGGCACTTCTGGGTACCTCAGATTCTACATCTGTAAAATGGGGATAATAACTGTACCTGCTTTATAGGAATGTTATGAAGATTGAATGAGTTAGGACATGTGCACAGAAAAAGGGGCTGGCACATACACCCCAGTTTTCTCATTTGTAAAACAGGGATGCTAATAGCATCGCATAGGGTCTTTTCTATGATTACCTAAAATAAGAAAATAGTACCTGTGAAAGTGTTTCCAACTCTGTTAAATGCCACCAAGTGCAAGGGATCAAAAATTCCCAATATCTGCTAGAAACATTTGCTTATTTATTCGACACATAATAACTAAATAAATGATACTAAATTATAAGTGTGTGTAATCTTCCCCTCTCCCTGCTTCTAACAGAATGCTTCTGTGTACATGCTTGGTGTTGGCTTTCTATGATATTAATGGAGGTAAAGGATAAGATAAAACACACACACACACACACACACACACACACAAAACTTGAGAAGCCAGAGATAAGCTGATATATGTGGGAAAGAGAATTATAACTCGCACAGAGTTAGAAAAGAAAAGAAGAGGGAAAGAAAACAGCCCTAATCTAAAAGGTGAAGGTGGAAGAAAAAAAAAAACAGAACAGGGGCTTCCCTGATGGCGCAGTGGTTAAGAATCCACCTGCCAATGCAGGGGACACGGGTTCGAGCCCTGGTCCTGGAAGATCCACATGACGCAGAGCAACTAAGCCTGTGCGCCACAACTCCTGAGCCCGCATGCTGCAACTGCTGAAGTCCGTGTGCCTGGAGCCCGTGCTCCGCAACAAGAGAAGCCACCGCAGTGAGAAGCCCGCGCACCGCAACGAAGAGTAGCTCCCGCTCACCACAACTAGAGAAAGCCCGTGCGCAGCAACGAAGACCCAATGCAGCCAAAAATAAAAATTAAAAAAATAAAAAAGAACAGACACTAAGAAGGAAGTTTGCAAATCTGGAAAGAGAGGAGAGAGATGTTGGAGGTGACTGCCATGGATATGAGAAAATAAGAGTGCAGGGAGGCAGGCAAATATTAACTGAGCTTCTCTACACACCAGGCACTGTGCTAGGCTCCGAATTCACAAGCTCTGGTCCTCACAGAGCCTGAGACATAGCATAAGCAACTGGCCCGCTCCCCGCCCCACTCTCTCATCCTGGGGGTTGCCAGTCCCCACAGACGCCGACAGTCACTCCTCTTCAGCCCCAAGGGCACCTCTCAGGTCAGGCCCTTGCCATCTCTCCCTGGATTATTTTGTCAATGGGCTCCCTGCCTCTAGCCGCAATCCCTCCCCCACAATCCATTTTCTACACTGCTGCCAAAATGTGTTTTTTTTCCCCAAAATGCAAATCTGATCACGACTTGCCCCTATTTTAAATCTTTAAATCTTGACTTCCTCCTCACCCCTTACAGGAAGAAGCAGTAATGCCCAGGCTCTCATGCAAGTGACCTGAGTCTGGCCTAACCCTCCCTCCCCTATATCCTCTGCATCTCATAGCCTCACATTTTCACACTGTCTGAAAAACCCACTAGAGTCCTCTTTTTCACCTCTTGCTCTTTCGAACTCAGCCGAGCCTCACTCCTCTTCTCTGGGTATCGCTCACCAGGCCCCCACCTCAGACAAAGCTAACCCTTCCCTTTCTAGGGCATTTCTCTCTTTTCTCAGCAGTGATCTGTATACATCTGCCCCTGATACTCAACCGCCACCAACTTAGGGACAGCAATGCATCATGGTCACCTCTAGCACAGTGCCAGGCATGCGGTAGATGCACAAGGAAGTTTTGTTGCTGATGGTGACAGAGATGACAGGGGACAGAAAGACACATCCTGCTGCTGGGAGGGTGTGGCACTACCAACTCAGCAATTCAACTGGAATTATGCATGGTGGAAACTTGCTGCTTTTGAATGGATCTATTTTTTTCTAACTCATGGCACATGTGGACCAAGAGAAGTCAATGACCTTTCAGCTAATAAAATGTTCTCAAATGACACAGTGAACCATGATCATGTTCAAACAATAACAACAAAATAACAGTAATAAATAAGTAATAAATAAATAAGTAATAAAAAAGTAATATATAAATAACAGTAATAAATAAGTAATAAATAAATAAGAAAATTAAAATCTAGAACACACCGCCCAGAGGTAACCACTGCTGACATTCCTACAGTGGACTCTTCAGAACTCTTTCCCATGCATGTGTTACATGGGTCTGTGCAGTGTAATATGATCCAGGCTTTCCATGCCCAAAGGGCTCCAGCCTCTCAGAACCTCGTGGAACTTCCCCCAGTTGGTTGGGGCCAAGAGACCTTCCATTTGGGGCTTTGGCCCTGGGCAAAGACATAGCTGGCCCCAGTCCCAACTTGGGGCCGTCACCAGGCAGACACAAAAGGGGCATTTTTCTTTCTCTCGTGTACAGAGTGTGCTCCGGACTGGGAGTTTTTCTGGGTTATGAGATTCAACTCAATTGGAAAAGATCATCTGAGGTTTCCCAAGAAAGTCGGATATAAAGACAGCATAGACTGAAGTTTTATTTTTGTCCAAAATGATTATGAATTATGAAAGCTGAGGGAACAGCTGGCTTTTGTGGGAAAAGAAGGAGTATGGGTAAGATCTGTAAACTGATAGAACCATTGAAATGACCCTGAAAGGACCATTGAGTTATGGGAGGGACTCAGCAATGAGTCTCTCTCACTTCCCTGTATCCTCCGGTGGGGCGTTCACATAAGGAAGTCTGTGACTGAGGGATATGGGTGAGTTAATGTTAGGATTTGCCCAATGCCAGGGCTGAGTCCCATAGGACCCACTGGAGGTCCTCTGTTATGGCTGCCAAGGAAATGATAACACACTTTGGGGAAAATCCATCTGTTGGTACTACCCTATGGAAGCCTTAACTACATAGGGATTTATACTTTGACCCAGTAATCTCACATCTAGGAATCTACCTGCACATATGAAACAACAAGGCAAAAATTGGGATTATTTGCAATTGCAAAATACTGGAAACAACACAAACGATCTTCATAGATTAGTTGAATAGAAACTACGGTAATCCATTTAAGGAAATTCTATGTATCCATAGAAATGAATGAAGAAAATCCCTATGAATTCACGTGGAGCAATTTCCAGCATATATAGTATTAAGTAAAACAAGCAAAATACCAAAAAAAATGTATTTTATATTTTGCATAAGAAAAGTGGAAATATACATATATATGTATGCTTAGTTTTGCAAAAATAAATAGAGAAGCAATAAACTAGAAGCTAATAAACATGGAGAGGGGACAAGGTGAAGGAGATGGAGATGGCAGAGAGACAGCTATGAATTTACCTTTTTAGATATGATTTAACTTGGAGTATTTTATATATCCAAAATCAAAATTAAATCTAAAGTATTTTTAAAATCAAACTCTAAATTTGACATAAAGAGAAACAAGCAAGTCTTACTGTACATCATATGAGTGGTAGGTATGAAATAACTATACAGAGAAGATCATTAATTCAAGTAATTTTGGACAGAGTATTCTGACTGTTTATCGTTACATGACATTTTCTAATGACAAAAAGGACTGCAAAGACATATTGAACTTAATGTAATAGGTTTGTCGTTGGTAGAGATACTGGTGGTATACTTCTGAAACTATTTTTCTGTGTGTGTCTATTGAAGGATAGAGCAAATGAGTAAATATTAGATGTTGTTGGAGACCAGGGTTTTAACTGTGGAGAGGGAAGATACAAATATAGAATGGGGTAAGGTGAAGAAAAACTTGTTATTAGATTTGAATTAAATATATCAGTGCATATTCACGGTTTTAAAGAATATATAGTTCTTGGTTCCATTCAGTAAAAAAGCCTAGAAGCAATGACACTCTAGTAGCAATGAGCCCCCTAGAGCCCAGATATTGTTTTCTAAATATCATACCCCACTAAAAGGAACCTGGGCTCCTTGGAGATATAGCTAATTCTAGGACTGAGATGGAATAAATACAAGTTAAGCCCGAAACACCTTGCTTTGGCGGCAAGTAAACACATGCTCCAAGACCAAAGAGGTATGTCAAGAGGACACAGGAGCCAATATGAAGGAGTTCCCACTAGCCAAATCTGAGACAATATGAGCAAAAAAAAAAGCAATAATGATGATAATTTATTAAATACATCAAATTTAAAAATTAGATCTGAGTCCATAATATTAAAAAACAAAAAATTAATATTAAAAACAAAACAAAAGATGTTTACTGAAAGAGAAAAGAAGGAAGAAGGAAGATTTTAATGGTATTTATTGTATTATTCTTGTGGTTTATCTGCAGGGTTTAGAATTTTCAAGATTAGAAGTTGAAGGGATCATTGCCAAAAAATATTGCAGTTATATGAGGTGATGGGTGTGTTAACTAACCTTATTATAGTAATTATTTCATATAAATGTATCAAATCACGTTGTACACCTTAAACATACACGATGTTATATGTCAATTATATCACGATAAAGCTGGGGGGAAATAAAATATTCAAATTTTTTAAAAGTTGAAGGGGAAAAAAAAACATGCGTGAAGGGAAGGACATACCAGTAAGATGCTAAGAAATGGGTCAGGAGACCCCAGTAGCCAGTTGTTCCCAAAGGGGTGATAGCGCCCCCTAGAGAGGGCTTACAAAGTAAAGTCTCCCTGTTCCCCACAGTCAATGTTCTCAGAGTTGTTTCAGAGACTGTCAGTCTCTGTATAGACAAGCACGTACACATGTATTTTCTCCATTTTCTTACCCGGTGGGAATACACTGTACACTGTTCTGTGCCTTTGTTTTTTCTCCCTGCAACACGGTACTTGGACTTTGTTCCATGGCCCATAGAACTTCTGTGTTCCTTTCTGCAGCTGTTTGTCATTCCGTTGCCTGAATGGACCGTTAATTCACACAACCAGGTCCTATATGATGGGCATTCGCTCCCTCTCACGGTTCGGCTGGGTCCATCTCCCTTCTTTTCCACCCTTCACCTCCTTACCTCCTTGCCCCTTTGCTTGTCTACACCCAGCACTGGGGTTCATCACTAATGTCAGCCCTGAAACTGTAAGGTGACCAACTTGTTCTGGTTTGCCTGGGACTTTCCTGGTTTAAAAACTGCAAGTCTTGCACCCCAGGAACTCCCCCTGTGCTGGGCAGCCCAGGGTGGTTGGTCACTCTACCTGGGAGCAAAGTGTCTAGTGGCCTCAGCAGGAGGCAAACTGTAGTCCTGAGTAGAGTTCACCTAACCCTCTCCAGAAAGGTCCTCCAGACGCCTCTGCCCAGGCCCCAGAATCTAAAGACCTGTGAGAAAGGAATGCTTCCCGCCCGTCTGCATCTTCAGACAAGGCTGCCCCACCCCTGAGTCCCTCACCTGGACTGCTCGACCCCTGTCAGAGGCATTCACACGAAAGTCCAAAGCTCCCCCAGTGGTTTGAATGCCTGGAAATGGCATAACAAACGAACCCAGATTATCATTTCTTCCCCGTGATTCAATCAGCTTGGCCTGGCTCGGGGGAATCCCCTTGTTTTAATCATGTTTCTCTTCAAAATTCACTCTTGCTAGGAGCAAGGGATGCCATTCATGTATCTTTGGTTCAAATCGTCTCTCACCTATTCTTTCCTCGTAATTTAATAAGCTACTAATTTTATTGAGAGACTACCTTTAAATGATATGCCAGCGACTTAAAAAGGAAAAGCAAACATTGGGGTCCCCATGGAAATGCTGTATTTGCATCCGCAAGTCATCCCCAGTAAGATTCAACAGGCTGACAGCCAACCGTGTCCTGGTTGGGGAGTGAAGAGCAGCAGTGCCCCTAGGGACCCCTGCTGTCTGCCTCAGATCTGTGACCAGGAGGTGGGCTGTGGTGGCCAATGAGGGGCTGCTGGCCTCCAGGGCTGGGGGTGAGGCCCCGGCTGGTTCTAGCAGGTCCTAATGAGTCTGTTCCATAAGGTCTCCTCATCTGCTGATTGACCTTGAGGGAAAACTGGCCCAGGAGACACAGGCCCTGGAAGGAGGCAGCAAGAGACAAGCGGAGGACAAGGGCCTGGGACCCGCTGGGCCACATAGGCCGGAAGGGGCGAGAGGGCGGCATGGGAGAAGGCTGGTGCTCTGACCCCTCAGCCCTGGTGCAGGCTCTGTGGCAGCCCCCTTTCCTCACCAGTGATGGCAGGGCTCTGTCCCCAAGGCAGGGCAGACAGGAGCAGTCACTGCTCCTCCTGTCACCCTTCACCCCCTAGGGCTCTGTGACAGCCTGGGCTCAAGTCTGTTAAGGAAGGTTTTTTTTTGTTTGTTTTGCGGTACGCGGGCCTCTCACCGCTGTGGCCTCTCCCGTTGCGGAGCACAGGCTCCGGACGCGCAGGCTCAGCGGCCATGGCTCACGGGCCTAGCCGCTCCGCGGCATGTGGGATTTTCCCGGACCGGGGCACGAACCCGTGTCCCCTGCATCGGCAGGCGGACTCTCAACTGCTGCGCCACCAGGGGAGCCCTGTTAAGGAAGTTTTGCTTGGCCAGCTCAGGGTTACTCCTCTGCCCTGGGACAGCCTCTACTTGGCCCCATATTCCTTAATCACCCCCTTTCAACAGAGGGTGACTAACTCTTCTAATCTCTTCTAACCCTGACTTCTGACACTCAGGGCTACAAAAGCAGCCCTCGGACACAGTTTGGCAATTCCTCAAAAAGTTAAACCTGGAATTACCAAGTGACCCAGCAGGGCCGCTCCTAGATGTACGTTGAAAACCTATCTTCACATAATTACTAGCCCAGGAATGTTCCTAGCAGCACTGCTCACAATAGCCACGAGGTGGAAACAACTCAAAACTCCAGCAGCTGATGAATGGATAAATAAGATGTAGTTTATCCGTACCATGGAATGTTATTCAGCAATAAAAAGGAATGAAGTGCTGACAAGAGCTACAGCGTGGACGAACCTTACGCTAAGTGAAAGAAGCCAGACACCAAAGGATAAATATTGCATGATTCCATTTATATGAAATGCCCAGAGTGGGCAAATCCGCAGGACAGAATGCAGATTAATGACTGCAAGGGGCTGGGGGAGGGGGCATAGGAGTGGCTGCTAATATTAACAGATATGAGGTTTCTCTTTTGGACGATGGAAAGAAATGTTCTGAAACTAGATAGTGGTGACAAATGCACAACACAGTGAAAATACTGAAACCCCGCCGAGCTGTATACTTTCAGCTGGTGAACTTTATGTTTTGTGAATTATGTCTCAATTTTTTTTAAAGAAAGCAGTCTGCTGGAGTCACCCTTTGACCCTGGCACTGTTCTATATTCCCGGCAAGCTTGTTCCTCTAAATGGTCTTTAAAGTCCCTACGCTGCCCTCTGCTTCCCACAGGCAGGCTCTCCTCCGCCCTGGCCCAACTTACAGACGTTGCCCGGTTCTTCCCTGCCCCAAATACCCCTGCTGCTGGCGAGCAGACAAATGTGGGGAGAATGAGGGGGTGACATCCAGGACAGCATACTGAGACACAAATCAGACCATATGACATCTCTGTCCCTGGAAGTCCCCTGGCCCAGCTACCAGCAGGGTCTCCCCTCTGACCAGTCATCACTCCGGCCTCCCCCTTCCTCCAGCCACCAACCTTCCTGGAGGGCAGACCCTCCATGCTAGACCGTGAGGTCCTGCTCTTTGCAACAAAGCCCAAGGCGTGGCCTCAGGGGTCACTTCTTCTAAAAGATCTTTTCTTTCCTCCCTGCTATGGCATTGCCCTCAGTCCTCTGCTCCAGCCCAGGAAATGGAGACTTCGAGAAAGTCAAGTCTGCCAGCTACCAAGAAGGGGTGTGTGTCCCCGACATAGACCCTTGAGGTCTCCTACTGTGAGGGCTGGGGCTTAAGGGCGCCAAAGCACCAGGAACTTGCCCTCGGGAGCCATGTTTCCATCCGGCTGTTCCTTTTACTCAGAATGATGCTGCGGGTAAGCTCTGTCCAGCCCACCCCCCGCCCCCCCGGCTTCTTCCCTAATTTTCTTGGCTCAGGGCATCTTTGCGATCAATCCGCCCATCTAAACCCAGGACTCAGAAGCAATCCATGGCTCTGAAACATGCTAATTAGGTTTAGGCAAGAGAGCTCAATAAATTGGAGCAAAACAGCTATTGATTCCGCTATCAACTCTCCCGGAGACGCACAAAGCAGGGCTCCAAAGACAACGGGAGGAGAAACAAAGAAATCACCTAAGAAGCCCATTTACTCCCCAAAGGTTTGGTTTTCATAGCAAATTTTTTGAAGAAAATGCCAGCTGGGGGAAGACGTCTTAACAAGTGCAAGCTGAGCTGGCCTCGGCTCCTTTGCTTAAAATTCCTTCCGTCTCAGGTACAGTCCCGACAGGGCCAGCTCTCTGGGAGAAAGATACAGGAGACGGTGGCCGCGGAGCCCTGAGGTCATTCAGGCCATGCCTCAGAGAGGAGCTGAGCTCAGACCTCCTCCCCACCTCATGCAGAGAGAGGTGAACAGCAGGGAGGAGCCGCTGCTTTTAGTGAGTGTGGCCTCACGCCAGGCACTGGACGTGCCATGTCCCAGTCAGTCCTCGGAAGAGCCTGATGAAAGAGGTGTGGTGATCCCCACTTTGTGGAGGAGGAGACTGAGGCTCAGAGAGGTCAGTGACTAGTCTGTGGTCACACAGCTGCCAAAAAACGGAGACCCCCCCCCCCCCCCGCATTGGCTCTCACATGCTTATCAAGACTCTGGCCTATGTGGGCCCCTGTGAACCCTCCTGGTGAAGTTCAAAGCACATCCTCAGATGAAAGGCTTTCTGCAGAACCATCAACACAGGCAGCAGGTGCAGACAGGGGAGGTCCTGTCCAGAGGCCACCCTGTGTGCCCCTGTGGCACCTGGATGAACCAACCAACCACAGGCCCTCCTGGGGTTTGTGAATTGGTGAAGGAGGCAGAATGGCTCAAAGTGGCTCAAAGCCATGAGGCACACAGGTGGGGGAGCGAGGTGATACCAGGCAAGGGGAAGGAGGTGAGCCGGTGACTGGGGCCAGGTGGGAGGGGGCAGGGGGCAGAGGGAGGCGCTGAGACCCCACGTGGCCCACCCAGAGCCACAGCGGGAATGTCGGGGGGTCCCATCTTCCTCGAGGCCCCCCTGGCTGGCTGGGTGTCACCAGGTTTCTCCCCCTTCCCCTCCCTCGGCGTCCCCACCCCCCAGCAGCCCTCTGGTTTGGAGATCAAGGAGCATTTCTCCCGGAAGCTGCCCCACCCACCAACCTTCTTTGAATTTTCTTAAAACATAAATGCGCCAGCAGCCTGAAAGCCTTTTCTAAGGACGTGCAGGAATCTCTCTGGGCGAGGTTTTTATTTTTAAAGGGAAAAACTCCCTCTCTTTGCATGGGCTCTGTGTGCGCTGGGAGAGGGAACAGTGGAAAGCAGGCTGGAGCCTTCTCAAACAGGTCAAGGGGCCTGTTTGCCGACCCCGGGGCTCCTGGAAAGGGGGGTGCAAGGGAGAGTGGCAGAAGGACGCAGAGGCGGTCCAGGCTCAGGACAGCCCAGAGATGTCTGTTCCTACAGGTCAAAGGCCACGGATTTTGTCCCCACAGAGGACCTGGCTGGGCTGCCCCACTGACATACTCTCAGCAGGGGCGCATTCATGGAGCAAATAAGACTAGAAGCTCCTTTGAGGGCCTGCGCGGCCAAGCAGGGGAGGTAGGGTGGACAGGAGCCCTGATGGCCATTCAGGACAGAGGCCAAGACCGGAAACCTGGGGGTAAGCCCTGCAGTGAGGTCAGTGCCAGGCCTGGCGGGGTCCAACATCCTCTGGGAGCTAAAACGAGAACTGATGGGATTTTAAGCTGTGCAAGAACCCAGGGCAGAGTGTGGTCTGAATCATTTCCAGAGCCTGGACACACGGGCCACAGAGGGTACTTCCAGGAGGAGTGAATCCACAGGGATGGGATTGCAACTGTGAAATCCCACCCCGGGGAAGCCCAGCCTGCCCGCGAGTTTGACAGGGGCTCTGGGAAGGGAGGAGAGGAAGCAGGCCTGCAGTTTCTCTCTGCGGTGGAGGAGGGCCTCCCCCAGTCAGGGGAGCATGTCTCAGGCTCCGGGCCCCAGGTCAGGAGGACGATGATGGTGAAGGGATGCTGCCCCTGGGATCCCGGGGACCAGAAACACAGAGCTGGCAGGCCGATAAGGGTGACGGGGTGGTGGTCCCCTCAGGTCCACGCTGACGCCAGCACTCGTCCAGGCAGCTGCCCCAGGGGCTGCACCCCTCACTCCCACCCTAGCCACGGCTGCACCTAACCACCCCCCACCTGCAGCTCCAGCTGCTTCCTTTGCAGAGCCAAGTCCCAGCAAGGCAACAGCAGGCCCACCTGGGCCCGGGCATTTCCCCCACCTCCCCCCGAGGCCCAGGACGAACTTCTGGCCTGATGTGAGGCCCCAAGAAGGCGCAGACGTTCGTGCAGCTGAGCAGCAGCAGTGGTACAGGAGCACGCCTCGCACACGAAGAGCCAACAGTGTTTCACTTCTCAAAACCTCAGCTCCGGGGGGCTTCCCTGGTGGCGCAGTGGTTGAGAGTCCGCCTGCGGAGGCAGGGGACACGGGTTCATGCCCCGGTCCGGGAGGATCCCACATGCTGCGGAGCGGCTGGGCCCGTGAGCCATGGCCGCTGAGCCTGCGCGTCCGGAGCCTGTGCTCCGCAGCGGGAGAGGCCACAACAGTGAGAGGCCCGCGTACCGCAAAAAAGAAAAAAAAACAAAAAAACACCTCAGCTCCGGAAGGGACCACCAGGCAACGCTAGCCCAGCAGGTGGGTGAAGGGCAGGAGGCCTGGGCACTGTGCCTCGTCCTGAGCCAGGCTGGTGAGGGAGAATGGCTTTCCCTGCTCCCAGTGGGTTCCGAGAAGGGAGCAGAGGGAAGCCGGCCAGGGTGCCGGGCCACCTCCCTCTGTCACCTCTAAACCTTACTTATAATAAGTAAACCAAAGAACCAACTGTGACCCACCTCCCTATGCCCCCGCCAAGTCCTCAGGGGGTGCTTTCAGCCAATAGTCGCCAATTACAGCCTGAGAAAGCCGTTCTCACTGAGCAACTCCAGGAAGGAATTCAACTCCGCTAGCGCTTATTAAGCTCTATCGGGGCCCAGGCCCCGGTCAAGAGCAAACCTGCAAAACAGGCCACCCTCAGGAATTCACAGCGCGAGGCATGATGGTCACTGTCACGGTGAAGGGGCGGAGGGCTGAGGGCTGGCAAATCCAACTGCACATTACAGCTCTTCCACCGTTCAGCCCAGTGACCTGGGGCAGATCACTTACTCTCTACGATTGAGTGTCATTAGCTGTGAAGTGGTGGTGAGGCAGCGGGGGCAGGTAACACTTGCCACAGAGAATGCTTTGAGGATCCCAGAAGTTACTGGTCCGAGACCACCGTGTCAGTGGTTCTCAAAATGTGGTCCCCGGACCAGCAGCATAAACGTTACTTGGGAACTTACTAGAAATGCAAGTTCTCTGGCTTCACTGCAGACCTACTGAACCAGAAACTCTGGGGGCGGCTCAGCCATTGGGCTCTAACAGGCTCTTGCCGCAGCCTGAGACCCCCTGGGACAGGAACACCAATGGTTCCTCACTACCTTCTGGTTAGGAAGTAGGTGTTTGTGGCCCAGCTATGACTCTTATCAGGAAATACTGGAGAACAGAAATATTAAGAAGGAGGTCTTCTGCGTGTCCTCAGCCCCTGCCACCAGAAAAACCCGGGACCACCATCCAGTAAGCTCCTTCCCCAGGGCCGGAGTCTCGCTCGCGCAGCGCTGGCCTGATTCCATGGGGCAGACCACTTGGGCCCTGAGCTCCTTCTTCCCTGGACCCCCGGCTCCTGCAGGACCCACTTCTCCTGCCTCATGGCCTCCTGCTTGGAGGCACTGCCCAAGACCCAGGTCCCGCTGCTGCCCCGTCATTCCCGCCTCCCTCTCCCAGGGGTCTCGGGTCACCCCGGCCCCTCAGCCGGCTTTCCACCACTGGCCCCTCCAGGCTCCTTCCTCTTGACAGTTTCTTATCACCCACCAGCCACTCTGCCCACCCACCCTGCTTCTTTGGGGGACCCCAGCATTCCCTGCCCCCTCCTTCCCATCTTGGGCCTGAATGAGCGCTGATTCACCCTTCATTAGTGTCTTCCAGAAAGCCTGGCACGGTCCCCCCGAGGGGCTGGGCCAGAAGCCAGTCACAGCAATGGCTGCCATCGCAGTGTACTCATCACAGCCAAGGATGCACAAGTCCTTCACATCAGCATCTCCATGACCTTCAAACCTGCGAAGGGGCCTTACGACCCTATTTCACAGATGAGTGAACTGAGGCGTGCTCAGGGTCACACGGGGTCACACAGCCAGCAAGAGGGAGGCCTGGGGTTTGAACTCCCGCCAGTCTAACTCTGGGAGGGAGTCTCTAAGGTTAGAACTAACCAGTATATCTTCCAGAAATGGGAAATCTAACATTGACCGTGAAGTTATTTCCTGTCTGTTCTGTATTAGTTCACTCCAGCCCAGACCTTCAGGACAAGTCTGCTCCCCCAGATAGCCTCTTGACCCTGGACTCTCAGAGTGCCTGATGAGGGACGGCCTTCTCTCCCCACCGCAGGCCTCCTCAGGGATCCTCAGGCTGGGGTGAGCCCTGACTTCCCTCAGTGCTTGGGATGGAGCTGGGCCATTTCCTTTGATTGTTAGGGAAAGGCTGAGCCCAGAAGGCCTTGAGCCCAGAAGGCCGATGCCCTGAGGGACAGCAGGGGTTCAGAAGAGATTTCAGTCCCTTCCCAGCCCCTCACTGAGCAAACAGCCTGGCCTTCCTGCATCCTGGTGGCCTCTCTGTGGGTGGCCTCTCGTGGGGGGGCGGAGCTGCACTGCACGGGGGCTCCTGGGCCTGTGGCTGTGCCTTTACTGTGGTCCCCGCAGGGGCCGGGAACAGAGGCAGGCCTGGGACACACCCCTTGTGCGCTGACTCCACCAAGGGCTGCACGGGGCAGCTGAGTGTCGTAGAGGGCGTGAACGTGGCCTTAGGGTAGTGCGGGGAAGGGCTTCGTGTGCACCCGCTGTCCTTTGGGTCCTCTCTGGCCTCCAGTTAGATGTCCCATCCCACTCGTCTCCGCCGACCTGGCCTTCGAGTGCCCCCAGCACCCACTGCTGCTAAGCCGGGGCTCTGCCACTGCTCACAGGTCCCTGCTCACGGCCCACCTCGCCCCTCCCACCTCTGCTTGTCTGCCGTCATCCTGTCAGCACCTCTGTCCCTCAGGAGACACCCGAACTCCCGGGCCTTCTGTAGGAGACACGCTGGTCTCACTGTGCACATCTGGGGCACTACCTCAGGTTCATCTACTTAGATGTGTCTTCTCACCTCTGGGTTCTCTCAGAGCCCCTGTGTCTCGCACCCCACCCGCCGGCCACATCCTCATGCTGCTCTTACCACCAGACCTCTCCCGGGCAGGGCGGAATACTTTCTCCTTTCCCTTCTGTCTTCTGGGAACTTTGCTTCCATCGAATGGTGAATTCCTTCTAGTTACGGCTTATGGTAAAACTCTGTGATCAAAGTCAGAGGTACTGTCGCTTCATATTTAGAGCGAAGCTTTGGAATTTAGAAAATCTTTTTATCTCTTAACAAAGCCCAGCTTTCAAGACTATTATTGTTTTGCCAAGGAAGCAAACCAAAATAAAAAGTCAAATTTGATCGTCAAAGCTGAGCAATGAATTTATTACTCTAGCAGAAACCTACCCGTTCCCTGAAGCACTTCAACGCATTAATTCAATGGATGCCACAGAGCACCAGGATTTAAGGGCAATTAAAAATACGTCCGTTTTAGTTCTTAGAATTATCTCCATATACGATGCTTAAAACTCTACAGACTGGTACAACATGGAAGGTAATCTCATTAGTTAGAATTATAAACAATATTTAGGAATATATATATAAATAAACAGATATCTTTAAGTGCAATGCCAGTATAACAATTCAGGGATGCAATGCATCATATAAATTGCTTAATGACTGTAATAGGAACCTGGACTTGGTTCAAGAATGGGAGATATGGACAACTTGGACTAGTTTCAAGTTTGCTTCCAATTTGATTTACTCCTGAAGCAATGCAAGGGATAAACAGGACCCAAGAATGCCTCTGAGTGGACCATCACTCCTCGCATCCCTTTGCGTTGCCTTCCGACAGCCCAGTGGTGGGAGCCGCAGACCAGGCTGGAGGAACCGGGGGCGCAGACCTGCAGACAAGCTCCTTTCACTCTGGTCATCACTACCCGGTTGTTAAAGCCCTGCTGGGCGCCACTGCGCACTCTCTGCACTTCTGAGCCTGCACTGCCGCCTTTTCCATTTATGCTGCATGAGAACTCTCTAGGGGCAGTTCCGGACAGTCCTGCTGCCCTGGCAAGTGGCCAAAATAATCTGTATAATAATAAAAGGAGTAACTTGAAATCATTGATTTTAGAATAATTCTTGCCTTTCTTTTCCAAACTCTCCATGTGGCAAACGGTGGAAGGCGTCCTCGGGTGGATAGAGCCGTGGTGCCGTGGCCTGCCCCTCCCCCCTGCCCCTCCCCATCGCCCTCCTCTCCCTCTAATCTCTCCACCCTCACACCCTTCCAGGGAGCCCACGGCTCAGCTTCCGTGGGCCCAGACGTGATGGAGGCATTTGCAGTAGGAGGGGGCACGCCCAGAAGGGGGCTGGTAAACGTTAACAGCCGGCTCTCTCAAGGCTGATTTGTGCAGCGTGTGCAGATTCCTGTGCTGTAAACACTCCGCCATGGCCGATTTAGCCACCAGCATGATGTCACCGAACGCAGAGTTGGGAAGAGGTGTGCCATTATATAGTACTTCCATCACACAGAACAGATGCAAGGGACGTAGGGGGAGCTGGGACGAAGCGAGAGAGCGGCGTGGACATATGCACACTACCAAACGCGAAATAGATGGCTAGTGGGAAGCAGCCGCATGGCACAGGGAGATCAGCTCGGTGCTTTGTGACCGCCTGGAGGGGTGGGATAGGGAGGGTGGGAGGGAGGGAGATGCAAGAGGGAAGAGATATGGGAACATATGTATATGTATAACTGATTCACTTTGTTATAAAGCAGAAACTAACACACCATTGTAAAGCAATTATACTCCAATAAAGATGTTAAAAATAAATAAAGTAAATAAAATAAATTAAAAAAAATAACCTCAGCACATAGATGATAGTAACATAATTCTAAAGGGCTGAGATTTGGCACTAGTTTTGGTGTGTATAGAGTTTATTCAACTGTAATATCCTATCACTTAATTTTTAGTAATTGCTGTGTTTCACGACTGACTCATAAAATGCCTGATAATTTAACAATCAGCTCTCAGGAGCTGCTACAAACCGGCTCCAACACCTCACCGGGCTGCCTCTCAGGGGCCACAGCTGATTGGAAAAGGGAAGGGCATGGCCCTGAGAGGAGACACAATATGGTTACTTGACATTTCCAAACCATATAGCCTTAAATATGCCCCTAATTTCATTAACTCAGAGTAGGTTTTCCCCTCACAAATGCACTTAATCTTGCGCAAGGCAGCTAATTCACAAAAGGATGACTGGGCATTGATGGACTAGTCTCACTAAAGCCTCAAGGTGGCGCTCTAACAGCAGACCTTAGAAGGCACAGAGAAGGAGCTAGTTCTTCAAAGCAGGCCCAGCGCCCTCCAGAAACCAGCCACAAGGAGCTGCACTCTGAAGCTTTGTGCTGTCCTGTCAACACATGGATGAGAGATTCTCCTGTCTTGCCCATAATTCCCATAACGCAAGCCGGGCTTCACCCAAAACTCTGCAGCAGAGTGGAAGGGTCCCTCTGCTCTTGGGTCACAAAGGTGTCAAATGCTGATGCCGAATCCTGCTGTAGGTCAGTTCACTCCTTTCAAGTTAGGCCACAAAACACCCTTGTTAAAATTCCCAAACCAATCACCCTCTCCCGTGGTTCGTGGTTTCAAGCCATCCCAGCGCCTTTAGCAGCGGTTGCTTCTCTGAGCAACATCGCCGTGGCCAAGTCAGAGATGAACTCCAGGGGGCTGACGCACAGCTGTCAGTGCTAACAGTCAGCACACCTTGGGTCTGCGGTACACCTACCTGGGTGCCCAAAGCAAGCTTGAGAATATGCGGGCGGGAGAGACACCCTGTTCCCCGAGGACATGGACAGGGGCTAGCCTGCCCTCATGGAGCTTAGTCTACTGAGAGGAGCTGGACCACTAATCGGTGGGCAGGGCAGGGCCCAGAGCAAGCAGAAAGCACCAACTGGTTCTCCCCCAAAGGGCAGGGATCTACGTCATCCGCAGGTCTGTGCAGCCCGGAGCACCCAGGAAGAGCAGGAATTCCTCGCATGTCTGCAAAGCTATCACTTCGTCTCCCCCCGCATTCCCACACACTTAGCTTGTCTGAGAACATGAGGTTTAGCAGTTGCCCACTGGGAGGACGGTCTTCACCCCAGAGTCCCATTTTCAACCTTCCCTGTTTCATGGACCCTTTGGCTATCTGGGGAAACCCACGGGTCCTTCCTCAGTATACTGTTTTTAAATGCATAAAATAAATCACATAGGATTACAAAGGAACCTAATTATTTGTCAGTAGGATTATCAAAAGACTTTTAAAAATTGTGATGTAATTAGTAATTAGTACATGTGCTTCTTCATTAACACATTAACTACCAAAGACCTAGTAGATGTTTATAACAACTACCATCTCAAAGTAGATGTTTCAAAATATCTACCAAAAAAAGTAATGTGATGTAAAAATATCTGTGATGGCCTTCCCTGGTGGCACAGTGGTTAAGAATCTGCCTGCCAATGCAGGGACATGGGTTCGAGCCCTGGTCCGGGAAGATCCCACATGCCACAGAGCAACTAAGCCCGTGAGCCACAACTACTGAGCCCACATGCCACAACTACTGAAGCCCGTGCGCTTAGATCCCGTGCTCTGCAACAAGAGAAGCCACCGCAATGAGAAGGCTGTGCACCGCAACGAAGAGCAGCCCCCGCTCACTGTAACTAGAGAAAGCCCGCGCGCAGCAACGAAGACCCAACGCAGCCAAAAATAATAATAATAATAAATTTAAAATATCTGTGATTTTTATGAGTGACAAGCCACAGGCATTGCTAGCACTGTTTGGTTTGTTGCCTATGCTAAATTTCAGCTAGAAGTTAGTGAAAATAAGAACAAATTTTTTTTTCCATCCCAATTCCCTGACCCCTTGACTGCTAGTCTCGTTAAGATCTCCTGCTCTGGGCTGCCCCGTGGCCCACTCTCTCCACTACCCAATCAGTGCCTCTGTGTCCCCATCAATTATTATTATCATTATGAAGGCCCCTCAGTCAGCCTTGAGTGATTTCACATGCACACACGCAGATGCTCTCCTCACTCGGTAGTTTATACTTCCTGGGAAGAAGACGCTTGTCACTATGAAATGTCTCAATAAAGGTTGATGGGGCAGCAGCAAGGAACCCTGTGGCCGGGGGCCAAGGTGAGGCCAAGGGGACAGGCCCTCCTGCGTCCACTGCTTCGTCCTCAGGAAGTCCCTTCCTCAGCCTTTCCGTGGCTATTGTTTAATTGTTGCTAAAAGGATCAAATTCAAAGCACTCAGCCTCTCTCCCGTCTTCCCCTAGCACCGCGTCCAGGTTTTAATCAATCTCCCAGCTGTCAGCCGCACCAGTCGCCCCAGGGGCTTCCCCAGGCTCTGCCTCTCCAGGGGCTGCTCACGGGTCCTTGGGTCCAATTGTCAAATCCGACTCAACACAGAAAGGATTTCTTAAACAAGACTCAAAACAGGCAAACCATAAAAAAATTTCAACACGTCGCTATGTTAAAATTAAGAACAGAACATTCATCAAAAGACACCATAGAGAAAGAGAAGGCAGGTCGCAGACTGGGAGGTGATATTCATTTCACCTATAACTGACGAAGGGCTGGTATCCAGGATGAATAAAATGCCTACAAATCAATTTTAAAGAGACAAGGCATTAAAAAAAAAATGGGGAAAAACAGTGACCAGGCACTACACAGATGAGGCCACACGAAGGGCAAAGAGACATTTGCAGAGATGCTCAAGCCCAGTCGTGACCTGTAAATGCAAAGCGAGGCCCTAATGAGATGCCAGGTGGTACCCGGACATCTTTCCTGTTTACTTATTGGTTTATCATCTTCCTCCTCCTATAGGAGTGTAAGCGCCACTCCAGCAATAACTTCATCTGCTCGTTCACGCCTTTGTGCCCAGCAGGTGCTCCGTAAAGCTTTGTTGAATGAACGGATGAATGAATGAATGACTGTCTGAGGGATATGTCTGGGGAGGCTGCCGTGCTTGTGGTTGACCCCTCTGACACTGTCCACCCAGCGCCCCTTTAGCAGGAATTGCCCCTCGCTCCACATGGCTCTCCCTGGGGTCACCGTGTCCTTAAAGCAGGGCCTGTGCCTCTTGTCCTGTTGATTGGCTGAGGAGTGAGTCCCTGACTGAGCTGGGCCAATGCATCCCTTCCTGGGATCTTTGAATTGAAATGAGATAAACAGACGGCAACAGGGATGGACTCTCGCATGGGGGGCTGAATCTGAAACACCGCAAAGGGTCGGGGGGGAAGGCGTGGCTCCCAGAGCGGGGACCCAGGGAGGCCAGGGCCCTGGTGCCGTCCTGTCCGGGGTGTCACGGAGCCCCTATGCCCTAATTATGTGTCCCGCCTCCCCTTACACTGACTCGAGAAAAGTTTCTGTTACTCACATCAGGACTGTCCCGGCCAGTCCAGGACCACTAGCCAGTACAAGGCCACAGACGCTGAAGTCCACAGCAGACATTCCCTGGCCTTTGGGAGACGTGTTGTGTCCCGAAAGCCCTCATCTCGCCCGTCTCCAGGCTGGCTTTGGGGCTTGATTTCTCCATGTCCACTGTCAGACTCCTTTCCTCCCCCATCCTGCCCCTCCCATCATCAGGATGCTCAAAGCCTGGGATGAGGCGACGGGGTGACTTCCAGAACAAGGGCAGTGACCGATGCCCTGTCAGGGTCCTGCTGTGGGAGGAATGAGGACGGCCCGGGGCCAAACCGCCTGCAGAGATGGTGGGTATGGACACGTGGAGAAGCAGCCCTGCCTCCTCTGCCCTGGGCTTCAGGACTGCTGCCCCTCCCCCAGATCCCGCCCACCTCTCTGTGGCTGCTTCTCAGGCTCCCCTCAACGCAGGCATCGGCAGGGGCCACCTTCACACCCCGCTTGCCCCCAGCCTGCGGATGCACACTTGGCCTCTGATGTCCACCCCATCCTGCTCTCTCTCTCCCTCACTTCCCCCATCCCCCCTCCTCCCCCCCACAAATGTCCACCTGCCCACGGAGGACTGTCCTCCCCAGAAATGGTCCCAGCCCCCCCAGCGCCGCCCCCCAGCCTAAGCCAGGTGTACACGGGACCCCACCCGACCCCACCCTGCTGCGCCCCCTGCCCTACAGCCCTAATACTCCAGAATCAGCCTTTCCCTCCCCCTCTCCTCCCCTCCCCCTCTCCTCCCCCTTCCCCACTGACCACCTCGTCCAGCCGGAAACCCCACAGAGCCAATGTCTACAGCACATCCTCCCCCGTCCAAGTCCACTGCCCAGCCGTGACACCTTTCCTGATCTAACTCCTGTCTCTCCAGCCTCACCTCTCCCCAGCCTCTCCCCTGAACCCTGAGCCCCAGAGTACTGGCAGCTCCCTGAGGTCTCAACAGATGACGAGCACCCTTGGTGCCTCCCCATCCCCACTGCCAGCTACTGCTCATCCCTGAGGCTCAGCTCAGGATCTGTCCCCAGGAGATCCCAACCGTGCTCCCAGCTGAGTTACCTGCACCCCACTCTGCACCCCTATCCCCAAAGCCCCCGTCACACGGCACAGCCCTCTGAGGGCAGACATGCCTGGAATACCTGCAGAGATCCACGAAGGTCCCCTCACAGGGGCCCCCGGCATGCCTCACACGGAGAACCGGATTTTTTCTTCTGGGGAACAGTGGGGATTCTGGAGCAGAGACTTGTAGCAGCTGGAGCACAAGGTCATGTCCAGGTTTGGCTTCAGGGATAACACGCAAGGCCTCGGCTCAGTGTGGGAGACTAGGAAAGGGCTGGGAAGAACAGTTCTGGGCCTGGGCCTTAACCTGGGGCTGCGGAGGGGCCCCAGGGGGCCCGTGACCACCTGAATTGTGGTCAACAGACGTGCACATTTTTTTTGGATAGAAGATCCAGTGCTTTTGTCAGAATCTCAAAGGGTCTGAGATCTAAGAAAGGTCTAAATCACTGTTCTCAAAGAAAAATGTTCATCCTCATTTATAATTAAAGAAATGTACGTTTAAATCAATTAGATGTTTTTCACCTATCATAGTGGCTTTCATCCCTACCTGCCCGTTAAAATCTCCTGGGGAAATTCTGTGCCAATGCCCAGTCCCCTTCCCCGCCACGGCTCCCCCAACCCTATACAAACACAAAACTGTCCGATTCTGATTTAATCGGTCTGGGATATGGGATACGGCGCAGGCATTGGCATTTTGAGAAAGCTCCCCCGGTAATTCTGACCTCGGTCAAGACTGAGAACCAGTGACCTGTCACATTGACCAAGGGCACTCATGCAGGGATTGTATCTCGTGCACTGTGTGGGAGTGGTTCAAAAGGTCTTTGGAGAGCAATGTGGCGATGAATGTGAACTCTAAAAGTGCCTGCACCCTCTGAGCAGCCCGTTGCACTTTTAAGAATTGAGTCTATGGTAGATATTGCATCTATCCTTAAAGCTGTCCATACGAAAGAGTCACTTCCAGCTGCTCCGAACAAAGGATTGGAAAGAGCCCAAATGTCCCCTAAGAGGAATAGTTACATCAAGGATGGTGCATCCACACGATAGAATACTCTGTAGCCAGGATAAAGCACCTGCAGCGCTGTAGGAACTGATGTGGAAGGATTTCCACCATCGCGGTTAAGTGCAAACCAAAAGCCAAGCGGAGGGTGTGGTTTGTGAACACGTCCATTCACGTCCACATTCGCATATACACCCAGGATCTCCGGGAGGACATATACTGCTAAAACCTCTTAGCAGTTATTGCCTTAGGGGAGAAAACCGGGAAGCTAGGATGCACGGAGGGGACACTTGGTTTTCATCCACTTCCCCTCTTGTATTGTTTGAATTTTTGTCATGAATATGTGTCGCTTCTTCAAAAATAATTAAGAAGGTGAAAGGGAGAAGGGAGGAGAAGGAGGGAAGAGAAGAAGAGGCAGCTACTTGGCAAGGGGATTAAGACGCAGAGGGCGCTGGGCAGAATGTGGGTGGGTGCTTTGGAGCTCCCAGCTCCAAAGCAGCTTCCGCGTTGCGGTGCGGGCGTGGGACTGGGATGGAGGGGGGGCTAAATTCTCCTAGCTCAAGTCAGGCCCTGGAGGCAGACGTCAGCTGGCCACAGTGGATGTGGGGTTCAGTGACCTGGATGGAGCGGCCAGAAGGGCTGTGGGGATGTAGAGAACAATCGTATGGACATCACGGGGGTAGGGGTGGGGAGGGGCGGGGGGGGTGATGGGGAGATTGGGATTGACATATACTGGGAGATTGGGACTGACATATATACACTAATATGTATAAAATAGATAGCTAATAAGAACCTGCTGTATAAAAAGTAAATAAATTTAATTTAATTTTAAAAAATTTTTTAAAAATAAACAAGGTCTGTGGGGACGGCTGCCAGGCTGATTCCCCCCCTCGTGCCACCTCCACGCAACCGCGTTAAAGGAAAATTGTGTGTCATGGAGCAAACTGGAAGTCACCGGACATACATCTCATCTCTGCTCTGGTTACAGAGATGACATTCTGCAAAATTCTAGACCCTGCGGAACAGCGGGAAGCAGCCATGCGCACAATGTGCTGCAAACACCGCCCTCTTGTGGTGCAGCCGATGAACTGCGCTCAGGTCCACAATCGCGCTGCTAATGTGTTCCTAACCGGAGAAGGAAAAAGTACAATTTATTTCTTAAGTGAAAAGAAGTACTCAATGAGAAAAGTACAGATCCAAACAAACAAAAAAAAACACCTCATGTTTTAAGTGTAGTGCATGAACCAGCTCCCAGTGAACTCTTCTCCAAATATAAAGTAGCTTCCTCCCCCCAGAATATATATTCAAATCTACATGGTAATAATACTGAAAAGCATTGAGAAGAAACACATGCAATCATTAGGTTGTGGTCAATAACTCCTGTTAGCATTTTAGTGAGCAGTGAGCATCCCTCCACACTCTCTATAAATATATACACACAGAGAGATATCCAAATTTACATCAATGGGACCGTGCAACACATGCTATTTTGTAGCCTGATTTTTTTCTCTCCACAATACATGGTGGACATCTGCACAATAAATACATGCTACATCATCATTTTTTATGTTTTAAATTGTACAAGTTGTGAAAATATACCCAGAGAGTAACACAAATAAAATATATACTTATTAATCCATTAATAACAGATGGATTGGGTCAATTATGGTATATGCATCCAGTGGAATACTATGCAGCTATTAATCTAATGTACTGATGTGGCTATATGTCTAAGATAGTTCATGTAATGAAGTAAAATTACATTGCAACATACTATTTATAGACTTCTTTTGAATATTTACAAAACTGTTATAGAATAGTTACAGAACTATTTTAGCTTAAAAGAATACATATAGATATCTGTATCTATACCTATTGAGATTTTATATATGTGTATATATATATATATATATATATATACACACACACACACACACACACACACCTGTATCTGAAGAGGAAATGTTGCTTGAAGCATACAACAAAAACTCTCTTAGGAAATATGATTGGGAAGACAAAGGATCTGTGAATTTTTTATCTCTCATTTTGTCTCTTCTGTATTGTATGATTTTAAAATATATTATCATCTTGATGATATTACTCTGAAGCCTGAATACACCATGACTTATTTAAATAATCCCCTATTGATGGACATCCAGGTTGTTCACAACTTTCCTGCTAGGAACCACCCTGCACGTGAGTTACTTGTTGTGCACTTGTCTGATTATCCCTCTGGATCAGTTCCCGGGCATGGAATTGCCTGGTCAGGTTTTAAACAGCGCTATCCCTGATATTTGCTATCAATATATCAGAGTGAATTTGATGTGACTGCACTCTGTCTGATTGGGTTCTTGAAGTGCCTAATGCCTGTCTCGGGGGAGAGGGCATAGGCTCTGACCATGCTTTGTATCTCTGGAGGCTCTGTTTTGCCAGACTATGGGTCAGGTTCACTGGATCTTTTATGCCCAGATGCCCCTCTTAATGTCTTGACTCCATTTATTGCACACCTCCACACCTTCTGTCATCCTTGTTCCCCTCTTCCCACAGCTGCCAGGGTAAGCCTTTCCTATCAGACCCTGCTCACACCCACCAGGGCTTCACTTCACACTGGAAATCAACCAAAGTCTTTTCCATGGCCCCCGAGGGGCCCCTGCACCACATGGCCCTGTGACCTTTCCAACCTCATGTCTTCCTCCTCCTGTCCTTACTCAGTGTGCTCAGGCCACACTGGCCGGCTTGCTATTCCTGACACTCTAAGCACACAGCAGCCCCAGGGCCTGTGCTCTTGCTCTTCTCTCTGCCTGGAATATCCATCCTGTAAATACCTTCAAGCCTCTCCTTCAATTCATTCATATCTCAGCTCAAATGTTACTCTGTCTTCCTGAGAGAAGCCTTCCCAACCACCATGGCTTTTTTTTTTTTTTAACATCTTTACTGGAGTATAATTGCTTTACAATGGTGTGTCAGTTTCTGCTGTATAACAAAGTGAACCAGCTATACGTATACATATATCCCCATATCTCCTCCCTCTTGCATCTCCCTCCCTCCCACCCTCCCTATCCCACCCCTCCAGGCGGTCACAAAGCACCGAGCTGATCTCCCTGTGCTATGCGGCTGCTTCCCACTAGCTATCTATTTTCCATTTGGTAGTGTATATATGTCCATGCCACTCTCTCATTTCGTCCCAGCTTACCCTGCCCCTTCCCCGTGTCCTCAAGTCCATTCTCTACATCTGCGTCTTTACTCCCAACCATCCTGTCTTAAAAGGCACCTCTCCCTTCCCAGACACTTCCTCCTTAGCCATTTTTGTTTTTTTCATCCTAGCCCTGGGACCGTATTCAACATCTACATGTTCATTTGCCTTTGGTTTGTTCCTCCCTCACTCAGTTACAAGCTCCGTGAGAGCAGGAAGCTGTCTTGCTGCGTCCCCAGCATCCAGGACAGCGCCTGGCACATGTAGCTTCAGTAAGGACGCGTCCCTTGAATGAATGAGAAGCTGGTAACACATGGAAAAGCGAAGCTTGACTAGCCTAGAGATGCCATTTCTCTCAGCTGCTCCAGAATGAGGTCAGGTGTGTTTAAATCATCTTTTCCATCTCTGCGGAGCTTGATCAGGAAAATCTGACAGAACGTTTTTAGTGCAACCATTTGGGAGAGAAATGGCAAATGGGTTATTATTCAGGAAAAATACTTTTCCTCCAAACTGGAGCAGCACATCTACCCCACGTACTTGCTCCTTCAGAGAAAAATAGAAAGGTTAATATTGCCCCGTCACAGGAAAGGAGCCAATTAGCGAGACTGTGATTCAGAAGAAGAATAGAGGTTAATTGCTTGGAGTCCACATGTCTCAAATGCCTAATGCTATATCATTATTTTTTAGCTACATATTATTCATTTCATACACTTAAGTATTCCACCTTATTACTAATTAGTAATTCCTTATCCTTAAATTTTACCCAATTCAGGCTGTCATCATAGGGCCCCCCGTTTGCCCCAAGATGTAACAAAATTGTGGAGGAAAGGTTGGCACCTCCTATTCTTTCCCTGCCACCTCCAACCCCCACCAGGGTCCCCCAGGTTCACCTCTCCTCTTTCCCCACCCACTGGATCTCCTGTCTCAGCTTCCCTCGGACCCCAGGCGTTCCTCTGCATCTTCCACGTCCCGGGCACTGTTGGGCAAAAGATGTAAATTCTCCCTGCTCAGGTGACTTTTTCCTTCGGAAAGGCCCACAACTTGGCACCTTGGAAATGTTAACTGATCAGTATTTCCTGGGACTGTAATAATAATAGCAACAACCATGATGGCTGTAAATGCCTTTTGAACATTTTTATGTCGCAGGCAAGGTGCCGATGAATTTTACATGCATGATTTTAATCCACATGAAGCGATGGACATCCATGTACATCCATGTACATTAGGGTCGTCTAAGCAAATGAACAGACCAGCCCAACCCAGCTTCAGTTCTGCAACTACTCAGCCTGGGAGAGCTTGTGAGAAAGTCGTCTTCTCTTTCAGTTTTCCCTTCTGTCATGTGGGCTGTCTGAGGCCGCCCTCTCCTGTTCACTGTCCTGTCTGAAGAGGTTCCCAAGTGCCGAGAAAGCCTTCAGAGCACCCTCTCCCTTTTGGCTGGTGTTTCTGGGATTGCAACCATGCTCTTCCCATCTCCTTGTCATAGAGACATGGCTGAGAACATACAGGATGAAAAATACGCCAGAGTCCCAGCCTTAACCCGAACTTGCTGGGTGGCAAAAATGCTGCCATAGGAAATGACATCATTTTCGGGGTTGTCCCCGGAAGCAGAGCTGCCTGATGAGGCATGTGATATGGGTGCCCTTCGTGAGGTAAAGATGCTTCTGACCAAATGAGCTGTCCCTCTTTTTCTGAAATGAAAAGTCCTGGACTATAAACCAATCATGTTTACTAAAAGGCAAGCAGCGAACATGTGCAAGAAACAAGAAAGGCCATACAGATTTGGAAAAGAACCAAATAGAATTTCTAGAACTGAAAAGTATTAAAGTTAGAACATATTGGATAAGAGAATCCATAGTTAGAAATAGATCTGAAGAAGCTATCCATCCAGAATACAGACCTGAAGAAATTATCCATCGAAGGACAAGAAATGGGGAAACAGGATAGGAGATTAAGAGACAAAGAATACAGGGTGAGAAGTTCTATAAGGAAAAGAGAGTGTGGCAGTGGCAGCATAAGAAGAAATAAGGGCTGAGAACCTTCCAGCACTGATAACACTGCCAACCCCTGGGTTCAAAAAGCCCAATAAATCCAAAGCAAGAAAAACTCAAACAAATCCATGTCCTGACACATCACAGTGAAACTGCTGAACACCAAAGACAACAGGCAGACCTTAAATGTGGTCAGAAGGGAAAGGCAGAAGGTTTTCAACAGAACAACAGACCGACAACTGACTCCTTATCAGCAAGAACGGAAGTTAGGAGAATGGAATGACACATTCCATGCTGGGAGAAAAATAACTGTCAACCTAGAATTCTGTACCCACTGAAAATATATTTCAAGAATAAGGTGAAATATAGACATTTTCAAACCAACCAAAAACCAAGAGAATATGCCACCAGTAAAACTCAGTAAAGAAAATTCTAGAGGATGGATTTCAGGCAGAAGAAAAGTGATTCCAGTTTGAAGATCTCAGAGGTAAGAAGGAATAACATGCATAGAAATTTAAACAAACATTGACTGTATAACACAACAATGATAATGTCTTGTGAAGTTAAAGAAAACAAAACAGAATTAAAAGACACTACAACAGTAGCATGCAAATGCGAGAGGAGAGGGAGGATGAAATCAAAGCGTCGTGAGCTCTTTGTATGGCATGGAAGGAAGGTAAAGGTATTCCTTATCTTCAAATTCCGATAAATTAGTGGGCACATTGTAATTTCTAGGGTAACCCCTAACCTAACAGAAACAGAATATAACTTCCAACCTAATAGAGGGGGAAAGTGAAATGAGAAAAAATAATCTGCAAGATAACAAGAAAAAGAGAGGAAAAGGAAAAAACAGTATAAAATGAGATGGTAGGTACAAATCCTAATGTATAATGATTACAATAAATGTAAAGGGACCAGTGCTCCTGGTGTAAAGATTACAAAATAAGAATTTTCAGGGCTTCCCTGGTGGTGCAGTGGTTAAGATTCCGCCTGCCAATGCAGGGGACACAGGTTCGAGCCCTGGCCTCGGAAGATCCCACATGCCGTGGAGCAGCTAAGCCCGTGAGCCACAACTACTGAGCCTGCACTCTAGAGCCCACAAGCCACAACTACTGAGCCCGTGTGCCACAACTACTGAAGCCCGTGCGCCTAGAGCCCATTCTCTGCAGCAAGAGAAGCCACTGCGATGAAAAGCCCGCACACTGCAGTGAAGAGTAGCCCCCGCTCGCCACAACTAGAGAAAGCCCACGTGCAGCAATGAAGACCTCAATGCAGCCAAAAAATAAATAAATAAATTTATTAAAAAATAAAATAAGATTTTTCAAAATTTAACCATTTGCTGTTTATAAGAATCACAACAGAACTTAAGGATATAGAAAGGTGGGAAGTAAAAGAGTGGGAAAAGATATACAAGGTGAACAAATATTAAGAGGAATGACTATATATTTGGGCCATAAAGCAAATCCTAAAAAATTACAAAGGATAGAAAACACACAAGTCATGTCTCTTCACAATTCTAACCTCAGTTCATAACTCTGATCACAATTGTAAACCAGAAATCAATAGGAAAAAGATAGTTATTTTTTTAAGTCCACATTCGGAATTAAGAAACACACTTTTAAGTTTAAAAAATGACAATCAGAATAAAGAAAATATTTAAAAATTGAACAAAAAAGAAAATACTCCATATCAAAAAACTTACGGGATATAGCTAGAGCAGTAGAGAAATTTATAGCCTTAATTGCTCATATATTTTAAAAATCAAAAAGAAGAAAGGCTGAAGACTAATGAACTAAGCATCCATTTTAGAAGTTGGATAAAGAAAAGCAAAATAAACCCAATCATTCCTAAAGCAGGTCTCTAAGGAGTACAGTCCACTCTCAAATCCAAGAGTGCAAAATGGCCTTCTTTCACCCTGGAGGGTTCCCTCCCACCTCCTTGGGATCCCTTCCTCTAAGGTTATTTCCCCAGACACGCTAGGCTTTCTGCTGGTGGCACAGAAGATGACTTTTGATGGTATTCAGGCACATAGTTATTTCAATTATTTTTTTAAACAGTTTCCTCCTACTTAAGAACATGTAATGTAGCTTTCCATTTATAGTAGGAAAATGAGGTTTCTTTTAAAATATATATTTATTTAGTAAGAGGATAAAATTCAAAGGAAAATATTAAATAAATAATAGAATAGTGTTATTTACCAAAAAAAAAAAAATCTCATCTCCAATATGGGAAAAATAACAGTCCCATTTTACCTCATTGTGTTGAGGGTTAAATAAGTTATACACAGTATAATATAATAGTTCATGAATTAATATATCACTTGTAAAGCTTCCTAACAGTCGCTGGTACTTAATAAGAACTCAGTAAAGTTAGTTATCGTAATAATATTTAGAGTAATTATTACTTGAATGATGAGAATTTGAGAAACACTAATCCGATAAGGCTCCTTAGACCAGTGACAAATTCTGCAGGGCAAATAGGAAGTGGAGAAGGCAGCGGCCCCGCCCGCTCCCACGCCTTCTGTCCCCTTAGGGCTCCTGGCTCCACGCTGGCCCCGCCCAGGCTTTAGACCTGCTCCTGCCTCACCAACCCCAGGAGAACCAAGTTGGCCCGGACGCCCACATTCACACCACGGGGCCCAGGGTAAGGCTGATGGGACTCAGGATGTTACTGATTCTCCAAAACCTTTGTTTAAAAGGGCGAAAGCCTTTACCACGGAAAGAGAAACGTTCAGCTGTGGCCTTGCAGCATCCCAGCTGAGGAGCAGGACAGAGAGATGGGGGCGAGCCTCCCAGTCTCGGGGCATCTCCTAGAGGTGACACCTTCAGCCCAGGTGGGGTGGGGAACAGGGTCCCAGAGCCGAAGGTAATTGGCCTTTATGATTTGACAATAGTGGTATCTTTGGGTGTTTGAGGGCTTTTCGCGCCAGGAAGACTTCCAAATTGTCCTTTTCAAACTCTAACTGTATCGTTTCCCCTCCGTCTTCAAAGATGATTCGCAGAGATACTTGGAGGCTTCTGCACTGCAATGATTTTATTTTCCCTGAACGACTGTTCCTGCTCCGTGGGGCTTATTCTTGAGGTCTTGGAAGGAAACCCCACAGAAGCGACAGGCACCAGGGCGGCAGGTTTGATGTTTCCTGTTTGCTTACGCGGGAGCGGGCTGACAGCACTGACTCTCTGTGGCCACCAGGGGGCGCTCCAGCTTTCTCGTTGGAGCCCAGGACCCGGCTGCCTGGCGTTCCTCGCTATTCCGTAAGCAGAGAGGCCTGTGGGACACTAATAAACACATGGGAAGTGTCTGTGAAAATCCCATCTGCCTCTACTTCTTGGCTGTGCATAGAGCTGCCAGCGCCTCGCTGAGGCCTGCTTCTTCGTTGGGGCCCCTTAGGTGGTGGCCTTGACCCCAGGGTCTCACAGTCTGATCCGGGTGGGAGTGGGTAGCGGAAGGATCCATGGAGCAGAAGTGAGACACGTGGGTCGCTTGTCAAACCAAACATGTGCTAGGAACTCAGCACTTGTGTTTTGTGTAGATGTTCAGTGTCACAGGGACACATGCACCACGTCACCCAGTGGAGGCGCTAAGGAGGGAAATCTTCACCTCCCTTGAAGGGCTGGACCTGGAGACCGCTTCCCAGAGGACCAGAGGGGACGGCTGGCTTTAGCCAGAAGCCCAGGCAGAAGGACACTCCCAGCAGAGGGCACAGTTTAGGCAGACACAGCGTTGGCAACTTTGAGCAGTTCTGACGTTTCTGGAGGGAGGAGGACAGAGGCAGGGGCCAACGCGGCAGTGCCTTTTAAGCGGCTCAGGACCCTGGCTCTCATGCTGTGCGGGGGGGCCTTCCCGGGCTTTCTGCAGGGGAATGACATGATCAGGCCACTCGTCTGCAGGGTGGAGGGTGGACGGGCGGGGCAGGGAGGTGAGGGAAGAGGGAGGAAGCCCAGTTAGGAGGCCTCTGCAATGCTCTAAAAGCTCCGCTAATTTTACATGGCACCAGGGTGACCATCCATCCTGGTCTGCACAGAACTGAGGGGGTTCCCAGGACTCCCCACTTCCAGCTTTAAGACCCAGAAAGTCCTGGGTAAACTGGGACACGTTGGTCACCCTATTAGCCACTAACCAGCCGTGTCAACCGCTCATAACCTTACTCTTGTCATTTGTGATCACAGTTGAGACTGGCAAATTTCAGATGAGTTTTACTAACACAGCACTGTCTTTAAACAAAATCTCACACAGAAACTCAGTATAGGAAACACTCGAAGGCGGAGCCACTTAGGTTGAAGTGCAGGATGAGGTGGGAGGGGGTGAGGGACCAGCCTGCCCTTTCCCTCCGGGCCCTGACCCACCTCCGCAAAGCACAGCCTCAGCCTCCCGGGCTGACACTGACCTCCATGTCGGAGGGTCCCCCTCTCCCAGCTTTATGACTCCACATTCATGCGCTGAACTGAAAACCCAGCTGAACTCAAATCAGTGTTTTGATTCAGTTGCAGGCTATACTGAAGACTAAAATTTACACCTACTCTAAAATTGGTCAATCTCTTTGAACTGGCATGAAATCCATATTGTTTCCCTAGTTATTGTCTTGGAATAAAATCCAGTCTGCCCAAGAACTGACTTTCACCCAAATGCCCACTCACTGCTGGCACTCGCTGGGCCTCATGCTGCCTTTGCGGGCCTGACTGCCCCCTGGTCAGGGGGGCACAGCCTGATCGGGGGCCATCACCTCTCTCCCAAGCTCTGTCTTCTCCCCCACCCTCACCCTACTCCCTGGTGTATCTAGGATGTCTCACTATCCCAGGTCTGAAGGCATCTGTCACTCCTAGCCACGGACTGGACTGGGTTTGCCGTGACCCTCAGCCCAGGCCCTTGGCCACCTCTGAGCCTTGATGGGCCTTCATTCCCGACACAGCTCCCAGCAGGGTCTGCCACCTCCTCTGCTCACCCCCCAACCTGTTCACGGCATCCCCTGAAAGCTGGAGCTTCTGTTGCCTCATCTATTAGGCAGCATCTCTGGGCCCCGTTGGTACATTGAACATTGCATTTGGAAGCAGGAGATGTGAGTTCAGATTCTAGCTTCCCACGTAGTGCTGGATGACCTGAGGAAACACACACACACACACACACACACACCCCACAGGGTCTCTCCTCTGTTCTTACAAGGCCCGACTGAACAGAAAGGGGTCTAGAAACTTCTTATAGAGAATGTCAAACCTCTTAGCTTCCAGAAATCTCAGAATGCAGTGCCCTGCCCCCCAGAGGTGGCCCTGCTGTGCCCACCCCTGCACAGTGACGATCTCTGTGCTTCTCTGTCTCTAGTCTAGACTTCAAACTCCATGAGGGTGAGGACTGACCTCTTCCCTCTGCCTCCAAGAGCTGAACGTGGAGTAAGTGCTCAGCTTGTGTTAAATGAATGACTCGATTCCTTTCATTCAGAAATAGGTAGTGAGAATTTATTATGGGCCGGGCACTGGTCCGGGTGCCAGAAACACATCACTGAACAGACAAAAATCTCTCCCTACATAGCACTTATATATCTCGTGGGCAAATGGATAAGCGGGTGGTTCTTTGTGCTGTGGTTTTGTTTGGTTTGCTTTTTTCCATGGTATCCGTTAGGGAAACTGCTTGCTCCTACACTAATTCCACATCTCCTTCCTAATACCCACAGTGCGAGAAGATGACAAATAGGATCTCACTTTTCCCAGAAAATGAAAGCAAGGCAGCTGATAGCCATGGGCAACTGGATTTATGCTAACAGAGGGCTCCAGGGTAGAGCTATGAATGGCTCTGTCTCAGTAGTAGCCAAGCGCATTCCCCCAGCAACCAGTTGGTTTTGAAGGGAAACAAAAGCTTTCTGGGGAGGCCCCAGCACTCCCACCCACTCACCCCCAGCTCTGAGAGCTGACGACGCCCAACCCAGCCTGCTCCATCAGGGGACTGCTCGCAGAGACTCAAGGGGGTGTCACCCAGTTACAGGCCACCATCACAAAAGGGGTAGACTGGGCAAGTTCTACAATCCTCTCCACCTCCTAAGATCCCTCTGTGTCCCGAGAGCAGGGGTTTTGGCTCAGCGTGAAACCCTGGTGCTCACTCATGGGAACCGAATCAGTTTTTAGGCAAGAGGGAGTTATGAACTTCCCGGCACTGCCCAGCTTTGCAACAATCCCTCCTGCGCCCACTGGGTGCCCCAGAGCCTTTCTCATTCTGTCTTTTTCTCACGTGAATGCCGGTCAAGAAACTCAAAGATGCCTTGCACACCACCTCCAGGACTGATTCCTGAGCTGGAGGTGACAGGGTAATTTACAGAGGTAATTTACACGGCGCACAGCACCTCACCCCACCCTCCAGGCTGCCCCGGGTTAAGTGATGTCCATCACCTAATAGGTCACACATCTGCACCGTCACTTTCTCCATTCAAATAGAAGCCCTCATGAAGACTCCCTATGGATGCATAAAACCAGAGTCCATCAAAATATGCAGCCTTGAAAACTTCTCATTCCACTCCTAATGCACCAGAGCTGCAATGGTGTGGGGCGGGGGGCGCACGTGGGGGACAAGACAGAGCAGAGGTGCTTCAAAAGTCACATTTCCTTGCCCGGGACACTGGCCACCTATAATTTGCTCTGACACTCTGTCTTTTTGTCTGTTTCAGAGAGCTATGAATCATGGTTAAACTCTACCAAATAAACAAGCTATGTTTTAAAGTTCTGTAAAACCTACAATTTCAGAAAGGCTTGATGTGGTTGACACTAAATTGATTTCAACATGTCCCATTTCCGGTCTAATGCTGGGTTCCTTTCATCAGGAACAAACCTACTCAATAATGGCTTGATTCTAAGTGAATGGACTCAGTATAAATACATAGGAAGCACAAGCACTCATATTAATTTTCTTCCTTTATTAAATAAAATGAGATGGCGTGTTTTACTTCTCAAAAATTAATTTTCCATAAAGTTTTCATACACACCCATCAAAGGTTTTCAGAGCTGAATAATCACGTTGCAAACTGAAAACCCACTTTGAGGTCTTCATTGTAACACGCAACAGAACCCTGGTGCTTGCCAAGGTCAGGAGGTTGTCCTGGGTGTTACAGCCCCTGTCCCAAGGGTACTCGAGGGGAAGCTGGGAAAGGTGAATTCCTAGCCTCTGGTCACCTCCCACTGAAAACTGGTCAGCCTGCTCGCACTGGATCTGCATTCAAACATGCCCACCATCATAGTAACTCAGAAGAACATAGCAACCACAAAAATAAATTGCACAGAGGAAAAAGGTTTATTTCTTATAAACAAACCTAATATGTATTCAGTTTAAAACGTCTGTGGCAAATCTATACATGTGATAAAATCTCATAGAACTATTCACCAAAAGAAAAAAAGGTGATGTAAAAACTGGTGAAATCCAAACAAGTCTTAGTTAACAGTATTGTACTGACGTCAGTTTCCTGGTTTTGATAACTAACTATACTGTGGATATGGAAGAGGTTATCTTTGGGGGAAACTGGATGAAGGATACACTGGTCATACCAATTTTGTGTCCAAAAAAAAAAACAAGTACAACCAGTGGTGGTACTACATTTGCAATTTCTATATGAGTCTAAAATTGTTTCAAAACTAAAAGCTTTTAAAAAATATGTGGGCTGGGTAGAGTGGAACAGACACATTTAGCCACATTGGGGAGCGTGTAAACTGGCACAGTCTTTCAGGAGAAGAACCTGGCAGAGTCCATCAAAATGTACAATGTACTAACCCAGCAATTCCACTTCTAGGAATCCAGCTTACAAAACGACTTGCACATGTTAATATAGAACCTTCTTTGCAGCACTGCTGTTAAAAAAAAAAAAAAGGAAACAAACCTACATCTCCACGAGTAGGGAAAGAAGTCAAAGTGGAATGCCCATGCCATGGAATACTGTGCAAGCATAAAACGAAGAAGGCAACTCAACACAAAGATATGTGCAGTGCACTGCTAAGTACAAAATGTGGCCGCAAAATAATACGGATATGGATAGGAAGATACTATTTACCTAAAAGCTTATTTATGTGTGTACACTTCATGTGGTTGTACAAGCATGGAAAATGTCTGAAATGATACACCCTAAACAGCTCATAGTGATTGCTTCTGGGATGGAAAATTCTTAGTAGGGGTGGCAAGAGTCACCTTCACTTTGTTTGAAATACATTACAGTAAAAACGTGTTGCTTTTAGAATTGGAAGAACAATAATAGAAACTTAAAAGAAAGAAAGACAATGGAGGCAAACTGGGAGGCCAGTGGACGAGTACAAAGTCCTGACATGGGAATCCAGGAAAGGCTGACTCAAAAAGCCACAAGGGCTTCCCTGGTGGCGCGGTGGTTGAGAGTCCGCCTGCCGATGCAGGGGACGCGGGTTCGTGCCCCGGTCTGGGAAGATCCCACATGCCGCGGAGCGGCTGGGCCCGTGAACCATGGCCGCTGAGCCTGTGCTCCGCAACGGGAGAGGGCACAGCAGTGAGAGGCCCGCGTACCGCAAAAAAAAAAAAAAAAAGCCACAAGAAGGTGGTGGCTTAGGCTGAGTGGCTGCCTCCATCACCAATCACTGGCCCCTCCCGTGGGAGAATCGAACATCCCGTCTGCAGCCACCGATGTGCAGAGCCTTCCCATGGAAGGAATATCCTTCCCTGTTCCACCGTGAGGCTTGGACACGTGACTTGCTTCAGCAATGGAATGTGAGCAGATGAAACATCTGCAAGGTCCAAGCAGGAGTTTTAAGTCATTGTGTGGTTCCACCAGCTCTGTGGCTCTCTTCCCTTTGTGTGTCCCTGACAGCAGCTGCTTCTTCAGTCTGGTTCCCAGAATGAAGAAGAGACACGTGGAGCAGAGCTAGAGGCAACTCCAATCACCACGAAACGGAGCTGAGAAATAAACCGTCGTGCAGTAAGCCGCTGTGATGTGGGGATGCTTATCACACAGCCTTACCTCATGAAAGCTAATTTATGAGCTAGAGGCACCAAAAAAAAGTGAGGGGACTGATAAAGAGTTGGTATTTATCGAGGGCATATTATGTGAAGAACCTATACCTGAGGTAAGGGGCATAGGGGTGAGTACAGAGACTGTGGGAAGCATACATACTGGAGGGGATCAGAACATGCCACCCCAATGTGTGCCTCTGGGGTATAAGGATTATTTTGAGTTGGAGGCAAATGAAAATCAACAGATGCAGAAAGATGCCTTTATCTGACTAAGAGCAGAAACTTCCAGAAAATGGGGACTGCCATAAATCCCTTCTCCTGGGGAAGTTTTATGACCATGGAGAAAAAGGAAAGTCAGCTCTGAAATGGACCTGCACAAACACACTGGACTCCATCAGCTGCCCTTGGAAACCTAAAACCCCTTTCCTTTGTCTCGTCACTTCTCTACAAACGTATTGTTCTTTGCAACGGTGCTACGTAAGCCCAAGTTCTAATCACCCTTTTGAGTTACTCCTCCCAAGGTTTCCCCCTAGTGAGGTGCTGCACACATAAACTGCTTTTTCTCTTGTTAATCTTTTTGTTGGTCTAATTTAAGAGGGCCCCAGTCAGAGAACCTAGGAGGGTAGAAGGAAAAGGTTTTTTTCCTTCCCTACAATATCGTCTACTTGGGAAGACAATGCTCACACATGCCAAGATCCACTTACACTCGCTCAGAGTTTACGGGGCAATGCAGTGCAGTGAGGAAAGCCTGCAACTGGGGATGGGAGGAGGCCCACCAGGGAAGGAGGAAGATGCCACAGTCTCAGGTACACCTTCCTGTGTCAGCATCTGACGCCCACACACACTAACAGGGCTGAATGAGGGCATTCTAATAAAGCACAAAAGCCATCAGCAACAGTTTAATCACCCTCCCCTTTAAACCAATGGTTCCAAGAAAATACCCACCACCTGGAGATCCTGTGTGGTGCCTTGTATTGCTGGGTTACGTACTCTCAGAGAACGGGAGGGCCGTTCTGTGACGATACGTTTTGTGTCGACTGGAAATGATCTGAGCCTGAACTGTATTTCCAGAAACCAGCAGTTACCCCTTTGAACAAAGCACATCCTTGTGCAAAAGGAATTCTCTTAAAGGAGACAAAGGGATGTGAGCTAGAAGGAGGGTATAAAGACCACGTTCTCCCCTCGCCTCTTCTTTCGCTGGGTTACCATGGCCCATTCCTCTGCTTCATACGAATAGGTCACTTGTAATGTTCTTCTCCAAATCTGGACATTTCTGTTTAAAATCCTGCCCCCTCCCCTTTTCGAAAACGACACAAGTAAGCCACGAATAGTTTCCCTTGTTAAAAGATTCAAGCCCATAAGTACATAGAGCAAATGTGAAAGTCCCTTGACCACACACCTCCGCCCTCTCCCCAGCAACCGACACACTCTTGCAACCTCCCGGCTGTGCACTCCCTCCCATAGAGAGAGACACATGCATTCGCACATCCTTTGTTTCCTTCCCTCCCCCATTTCCTCCTTTCCTTCCTCTTCCCCCCAGAAATGGGAAGCATGCACCTTTCTTTTCAACCAGGTATGATTCTTATTTTCTCCTCCAAGCCATTTCTAGGACTGGCTTCCTGAAGATTTCAATCTGTTAGCTTGTCTGTTTGTTGTTTGTGGCTACTAATGGCTGCTAAACTCACAAAACGCCCCGTGTGTTGAGTTCTGTCAGGGATACCAGGGGTAAGGAGGACTGAGGCTTGGGTTTGCCAGGAAGTTATTCCAGTCGACCTGGGGCAGAGGTGCCACGAGACTCTTCCATCCTGGGAGTTGAGGGATTGGGCCTTGGGGGAGCAAAGCTTGGGGTGTCTGTATGTCCTGAGTTTCCAGAAGGGGCTGGAGAGCCTACATCCTGCAGGGGATTTGTCCTCCCTGAGTCCCTGGGATCCCCAGTCTACTGTACTGTGGTCTCACTGCCGCTGCCCCACCCACCCACCCAGAACTCCCCATTCCCCTCCCTGCACCGCCAGGCCCGCCCGCCCCTGCCCAGGTCACAGCAAGAGCCCCTCAGCTAGGCATCAGGCGCGTTTGTGGGAAGAAATGTTCCGGAGTGTTCCTATGCAACTAAATCAAGTGTATGTGTAGGTGTTCTGTGTTTTTACAAACTCTCCTCCTTGGTTGTTATAAGATTAAAACAATTTTCTCCCTCAGTAAATGCTTCCCTTCAAAACCACTGGCAGCACTAATTCACCAGCCCCTTTGTGACTTCTATTTTCTTGGGCCTGGGAGGAAATCATGATTGCGGGGCCTGTTTCCTTCTAAGAGGCCAGGGCTGAGCGAGTGATGGATGGGAAGAAGTAATGTTTCAGTGACATCTCTGATCAACGTTTTATTTATTTTGAAGTTCAAAAAAGATAGGTGAGCATCGTAGGTCTTTCGGGAATGCAGGGATAGCAGGTTTGGAGGTAAATTACTCTCTTATCCTCAGTAAATTTAATGGACACTTTTATTAAAACTGCAGGGAATTTTAAGGTAGTTCTATTCCTATTTTAAAACTATAGTTGAGGATTTGTTTTTAATGCCTGGATCGTTTTTGCTGCTGAGAAATCTAAACATTTTAGAGACGGGCCGCATTTTATTTTCCTTAACAATGATGGGGAATTCACGCACACCTGAGGACACAGAAACATTACTTAAAATCACAATGGATACGTACACAAAAGGAGAAAATGAAAAAGCTGGCCTGGCTGATGTCAGGAGGTGGATACCAACTTGGGTTTGTCCTTGAAAAAAAAAATTCACCTGTCACTGATCAACAGTGCCAGTTCACCAGCGTGTGATTGAAAAAGCATTCCTGCTGACTGTAAAGGGCTCCGTTCACGTGACTGTTTACATAATTACACAGCGAAACATTGCAATCTTTTGGATTTAATACATGTTTTAACAAGCCCTTCAACTAAGTTGTAGCCTTCTATAATCAAATCAAGTCTTTTCAATTAAAACACTATTAGAAAAGGTGTCATGGAATCACTGTTACACTTTACCGCATGAAAAGACTCAAGGATCGCTTGGCTGGAAATCTGAGCTAAGTTATTAACGACGCCTGAGCTTAAAGGCCACGTCAGCCCGCCAGGGAGGGCGCCCAGGCTGAGGGGCTTGGGTCCTGCACGAGCGACGCAGATCCTCAGCCTCAGGCCACTTCTTTGTGATCAACTGACGGATGGCAGTGGCCTAGAGAGCTTGAAGGTGTCTGTGGCTCTGAGCTTGACCCCAGGTGCACCATCAAGCGTATCATGGGCCAGGAGTGGTGGGCACAGGGTCACCAGAGAGATCCCCACCTCCCCCTGGCATTAGTTACAGCATCGTGGGATTCTAGAGGTAGAAACTATTTTAGGCATCGCTTAATCTCACTGCTTCGTTTTAGAGATGTAATCCGGGGGCTCACAGAAGATACAGACGACCCTCAGTAACCTCGGGTTCCACATCTGCAGATTCAACCAACCATATTTTTCCAATATGGAAAATATTTGGAGAAAAAATTCCAGAAAATTCCAAAAAAGCAAAACTTGACTTTGCCACACAATGGCAGCTACTTACATAGCATCAACATTGTATTTACAACTATTTACACAGCATTTACATTGTATCAGGTATTAGAAGTAATCTAGAGATAATTTAAAGCATGCAGGAGCATGTACTTAGGTTATATGCAAATTCTACACCATTTTATATGCGGGACGCGAGCATCTGCACGGCTTGGTATCCTTGGGGGGTCCTGGAACCAATTCCCCCACGGATCCTAAGGGATGAACGCTCATGATCCGCCGAAGGCCATCATGTTAGTCATTCTGTGAAACAAAGTAAAATGTGCATCCCCACAACTACCCCGAACTGGAGAACCATATCCAGTTAGAGCAGATGCACAAAGGACCACTAGCGCACAGAGCTAAAGGGTGGCCTTCAGGAGAGATGGTTCACCTCCATCCCGACAACTCAGTAACAAAAGTCAATGTGGGGCTTCCCTGGTGGCGCAGTGGTTGAGAGTCCGCCTGCCGAGGCAGGGGACACGGGTTCGTGCCCTAGTCCGGGAGGATCCCACATGCCATGGAGCGGCTGGGCCCGTGAGCCATGGCCGCTGAGCCTGCGCGTCCGGAGCCTATGCTCCGCAACGGGAGAGGCCACAGCAGTGAGAGGCTCGCGTACCACACACACACAAAAAAAATCAAGTTAATCAAGGTGAACATGCCATGTGTGCTGCCAAGACCTTGATTAATATGGTCTGTGGAAGTAGTGACACTTCTGTGTCCTCGTACAGCACATCCTACAGCCTAGTAGGTCAAGGGTGACCACAATTTCTTTATAACATAGGGGTGGTGGGTGTGACTGTGCCACCTTGCCCTGAAGAAAGTGAGGCTCACAGAGGTAAACTCAATTTATGACGGTTATGATACAAGTTTGGAGCAGAGCAAGGATCACAGTGTAGCCTTAAGCCTCGTTTCCAGCTCTTTCCTAGACTAAGTTGTAGGCCTGGGGTGGCAGATTTGTGGTTCTCAGGCTGCCAATGCATCCCTAGTCACTGCCATGGCAGACATCACTAATCAATCACGACACTCTTTCAGACTGAGTCCAGACCTGTCCTGAGATCCTTCCCAGCACAGCTCTCTGGGAGACCCTACAATCCAGTAGAACTGGTGGGCAAGGGTGCCCTTCCTGCTACAGTCTAATAGGCTTTCCTATACCTCGGGCCTTGCTGCAGCTGGGGGAAGGGGAGCAGCCAGGAAATTAAAGAGAATTTTTAGGAAATTTAGAGGCAAGCTGGGCAATGTAACTTCCTGCTCTGCTGATCACTCCCCAGAAACCTTCACTAAATATCTACATAACTGCCATTCTTTTGAGGTCTGATGTGTGTGTGTTTGGATGTAACATGGTATGAGGCTGATTTCCAAGCTGAGCACTATAATGACCCCATCAGCACATGAGAGGCATGAGCAAGGTCCTTCTGTCAAGAGACCTGTGGGTCTCTTGACCCACAACGCTCTTCAACACAGCGTTTCCCTAAGCCTGCTTATTTCCAGAACCTCTTTTTTCACAGTTCAACTGGCCAATGTGGACATCCTGTTCCACAGAACAGTTCCTAGTGTAATTATGATGAGATCTACAGTTATCCTGCCATCTTTATTCTAATCATGATTTAAGAATCCCTCCTTTGGAAGACACGTGGCCTTTCCAGTCCAGGCAGTTCTTGACTTGCATGTTTGATGCTCTGCTGCTCGCTCCCTTGTGCAGTATTTCTTTGTGGACTCTCCCACCCCTACCCCTTCCCTGCTGCTGCACAGGGTTAGAGAACAGTGGTGCTCCCACCAGGCAACAGTTGAGTGGTGTTCCCCCTGCAGTTTATGGGGAGTGGGGACAGTTATTTGGGGGCGGGGGTGGGGGGGTGGTAGATACCAGCCCAAACTGCCACTCCAACTCTTCATAATTGCAGTTAACTGGGTTCCATCATGCCCCTTCACACATAGAGGGAAGCACCATGCGCCCCTCAGTATGGCAAAAGCACCAGAGTCAGGCACGCCTGGATTCAAAGCCAGATCTGCCTCTTTCTAGCTTGAGTTTGGTCAACTTTCTAAACTTCTTTAAGGCTCGGTTTCCTCAGTTATAAAAATTGGGATGAAATTAGCATTTGTGCTCTCAGCCCAAGATGAGGATTAAGTGGAAAAGTCCAGTAAAGTGAATAGCCCATTACCTGACGCATAATAAGTGATCACGATGGTGATGGTGATGATGATGATGATGATGATGATGTTTTTAACACAACAGCAACGCAAAGACGGCCTCGCTTCTGGGATTCAGGGATCTGGTTCGAGTGGTTGCTGGGCTGAGGCCAGACCAGCTTTTGCTCTCCGGCGCCCCTGCAGGCCTGCCCTTGCTACTGCGTCTACCCTGGAGGACCCCACTCCCAGGGTTAAGAGGATTAGTAAGGAGGGGTGGGAAGACACTTGCCCTGGCGGATGCTTTCTCCTGAGCATAAACAGACCTGGAAGAGTCTGGAAATGGGAGACCTTCAGAGAGTCAGTGGGCAGCCACCTAAAACCCGTCACAGCAGGACGGGTCTAATCGCAGAGGGGATGCGGGTTGGTTGGTGTAAGGCTGCGTGGACGAAGAGACGTGGAGAGCAACCAAAAACAACCCGGGGCCGGGTGGCTGGGGGAACTCGGAAGAATGTGAACTCTGATCGGTGCTTAGCACTTAGCAAACAAAACCTCCAGCCAGACCAAGGCAAACCTGCATGTCATGAGATGTTTCTTCTAGCGTCACAACGGGTTTCTGCTTCTGTTTTGTTTTCCCCCTGGTTTGGACTCTCACTTTCCTCCTTAGCTGTGAATCTCTCGTTTTACCCTCCGAGGTGGGGATTAAATGCTGAGCCAGCGGGAAGCACTCTTGAAACCTCCGGGCTGCAGCAACCGCTGCATTTCGAGCATCGTTCCCAGGGACCCGCTTGGCCGCTTGCCCTGGTCAGCCGGCACCTCCATTTAACTGACCTTTTGCCATTATAAAGGCCATCGGTAGGTGTTAATCCCTCCTGATTTAGAAAGGGTTTTTTCCCTTTCCTTTCTTTCCACCACCTCCCTTCCCCTTTTATGTTTGAAAGTAATGTTTCAAAACATCTCTTGCATTTATCTATACTGTTTTTATAAACACAGCACTTTTATATTCATTATTTCAATTTGATAAAATTAAAGATGGGTGCCTCAGGGGACCTGCGGATAGTCAAACCCAGTGGTTCTCAAAGTGGGGCCCCCTGGCCGGCAGCATCAACGTTACATTAGAAATGCAAAATTTCTCCAGACCTCCTGAGATTCTGTGGGTGACTCTAGTAATCTGTTTTTACAGGCATTCCAGAGGCTTCTGAGGCATGCTCAACTTTGAGAACCACTGCACTAATCGCATTTCCTCTACATCTGCTCCCCACTTAATAGATTAGAAAACTGAGACCCACAGTAATATAGTCAAGGTCAGTCACTCATTCATTCAACAAGTATTCGACACTGCTAGGGATTAGGGATACATAATGAAAAAGACAAAAGTGGCCCTGCCTCCGTGGAATTGACTTTCTACAAAGAAAAAACTATGAAGATCATCACAGATTGTGGTTAGTGCCATGAGAGAAGCAAACATGGGGATAAGACTGAGATTAACTGGGGAAGAGCTACGCAGGATGAGGTGTTCAGGGAAGACTTCCTGGAGGAAGTGATGTTTGAGCTGGCTCTAAAGGATGAGCAGGAGCTGGCCATGGCAACAGAAGGAGGTGGCAATGGCTTGTGCAACAAACTTGGAGTGAGAAAGCACTTGGCCTCTTGTAGCAACAGAAACCCAGGTGTGGTTAGAGCTTTGTGCGTGAGCAGGGGAGCGGTTGAAGCAGGATGAGAGACAGAGAGAGAGAGAGAGAGAGAGAAAGTTGTGGGAGAGGGGGATGCTGAGGCAATGCGGGCCCTCAGGAGCCTAAAGAGTCAGGCTAGGGCTCCTGGCCCTCAGGCCACCTCCACAGGGCTCCTCCTGGTCTCTGCCCTCAGACTCCACCTGCCAGAAGGGGCCTCAAGCCAGAATCACCTAGTCCAGCCTCAGCTCGGACCCTCCAGGGCTAGGGAGCTCACACCCTCCCTCACACCTGAAGCAAGGCAGCTGGTCCAGCTCTGGAAAGTTCTAACTGATCTTTCTATATATTGAGCTCAACTCTGATTCCTCTTTCCTTTAGATATTTTAAAAAGTGATCAAGGGAATTCCCTGGTGGTCCAGTGGTTAAGACTCGGCACTTTCACTGCGCCGCCAAAAAAAAAAAAAAACACAACAACAGTGATCTGCCTCACCCCCTCCACTGCTCATCTCCTCTTTGTCCAGGCTAAATATCTTCACGTCTACTATGAGGCGGTGTGGCAACTCTGGAATTAAACCGCCTGCACTCAAGTCTGGCTCTGCCACTTAAGCATAACCTCTGGGCCTCAGTTTCCTCATATGTGAAACGGGCATAATGGTAATAACCTTTACTGCATAGGCTCATTGTGACGTTTAAATGGCAAAGGCATTCGGTGAGGGCTGGCCGCTAGTGTAGCTCCTCACGGGGTCTGCGTTCCATACGCGCAACCCCCTGCTGTCTCTCCCTAGATGGGTGCCATTGATCACCCCTGCTGTTGGATGGTCACCCCTTCTGCGGCATCACCCCTCTGGGTTCAAGCCAGGCCAGAATGCAATGGGACTGTTCCCTCCCAATCTGACCATTTGCTCTCTGGAATAAACCAGAGTCTGAGTGGGAGAGAGGCTTGTCACCATACTCATGGGGAAAGCGGCCCTTTTCCCTTTGACCCTACTACACCTGTGACAAAGCACACTTTGTATATTTGTCTCTAGCCTAAGTAAAAGAATAGGACGCTCACAACCATCAGGAAAATGATTGTATCCCCCAAGATTAAGAACAGAAGGGCACAGCTTCTGCTTCTGTGCACGAGAGTGGCTTGTGGCAGACCATCTCTCCTACTGAAACCAGCGAGGAAGGCTGAAATCAAATACAAAACCCCTCTCTATGAAGGCATTAGAGAGATGTTGAGACAACCAGGACTTAAGCAGGCAAAAATCTCAGAAAGGGGGGAACTGGCTGGTAAGGTGGCCTGACATCCTGCTGTCACTTTTTGCGGCAGGAAATTTCTTTAATCCTGGACATGAAGCAAGAGGCCGAGGGTCCAATGAAGGGCCCAGGCAGTGGACTGCTACAAGGAGGCAGAGAAACAAGCAGAGCCTCAGGAAGCCTCCTGAGAATGGAGGGATTAAAAAAGCAGGGATCTGTGGGGGCCTGTGTTTCTTCTGAAGAGGAAGGACAGTTAAATTAGCCCAACACACTTCTCACTTTCCCCTGTAAGACACTTGCCAAGTTCTGAAACTGACAGAGGAAACTGGAAAGCTGAGCAGGAAGCTTTGAAATGCCAAGTGGAGTTTCCCACAGCCTTGAGATGCTAAAACAATGAAGATTAAAGTCAGATGGGGCAGAAGCTTGTAAGGAATAGTCTCACCTTTTCAATAAACTACGAAAAACGCTAAATTCTTTTAACACGTTCTTACAATTATGCAGTTTGTTGATGCAGTCGCCTTTTGAACCCAAGTACAGGACTTTGAATGTATCCCTGTCTCATTTTAATTATTAGCAGTTTCAGCTCTTTTTGGATTTTTGGGACCTCTGTGAACCCCGCAGCCAATGAATCAGCCATCCTCTCCCAACTCCGAGTCACCTGTAAATCTGGCCAGAGTAATGGATTTCCTCTGTGTCAGACCCAAAATACAATAATAAAATAAACAAGCAATTAAACAAAGACCCTGGGAGGGAACTGGGAGACTAGCACCTTGCTTCACACGAGCTGAGTCGATTGTCCAAAATAACGTTGGCAGGGTCAGAATCTGCCGTTTCCCTTTGGACTGTTGCCTCCGGACATTGCTCTAAAGCCGCCAGTTGCAAATTCTAACTTTTTAATGTGTTCTGCCTGCTGCTCACCGCCTCCTGAGGGTGATGTTCAAAACCAGAAAGGTTGGGCTTCCCTGGTGGCACAGTGGTTGAGAATCTGCCTGCTAATGCAGGGGACATGGGTTCGAGCCCTGGTCTGGGAGGATCCCACATGCCGCAGAGCAACTGGGCCCGTGAGCCACAACTGCTGAGCCTGCGCATCTGGAGCCTGTGCTCCGCAACAAGAGAGGCCGCGATAGTGGGAGGCCCGCGCACCGCAATGAAGAGTGGCCCCCGCTCGCCACAACTAGAGAAAGCCCTCACACAGAAACGAAGACCCAACACAGCAAAAATAAATAAATAAACTCCTACCCCCAACATCTTCTTAAAAAAAAAAAAACAAACAAAACCCAGAAAGCTTGTTTGTGGTTGGAAGGACTGCATTCCTAAGCGGTGCATCTAGCGGACAAGATGGCTATCTCCATAGGATTCTTGTTTCTGCTCTATCTCTTGGCTTCTCCACTCCCCCACGGTGAAGGAGTTGGGCTAAATTTATATTAACAAACATTTATTGAGCATTTACTGTGTGCCAGGCACGGTGCTGAGCTCTTTAACTGTATCGTCTCAATCAAGCCTCTTAAATATCCTCTTGGGTGGATATTGTTTCTTCATTTTAGGAAAGAGGAAACAGAGGCTTAGAGAAGTTCAGTGACTTACATACTGGTGATGACATGTCCAAAACTTGACTGCATGGCCCTCATGCTTAACACAACTAGTTTACCCTGCCTAGGTGATGCCTGAAGCCCCTTCCAGCTCCAAGCATCTTTTCCTTCCGAAAACGTTTGTATCATCTGGTGCCCAACAGAGGAATGACTGACTGTAAGACTGACTGTAAAATCCCGAAACCGTTGTTCTCCCTGTTCAGCTGGCATCTCCAGAGGCAGAAGACGCCTGTCCTGTCTCAGGCTCCTGCCTTAGCAGCACACGGCTGACGTTATATGGAGCGATCCGAAGCGTAGAAGTACCATCTCCCTCACACGAGACAACTCTGATGTCTAATTCAAGTGGCCTGTGCAGCCGTGGGCTCTGGGAAAATCTGCCACTCACAGTAACTTGTTTTTTTTAAATGGAGGGTTTCCCTTCTTTTCAGGGTGATACAAGTCTTTCTAATGAGAAATACCAAGCTTAAAGTTGCCTCAAATCTTCAACAGCGTTTTTGCTACATGGCTTAAAAGATTCCTGATGCTGGAGCTTTCAAAATGCTTCCAACTACCCATTTGCTCAGTCCCTTTATTGTGACTGGGTTTCTTCTTCTGATGGGGAAAGCCATCCTTGGGCTGTTTTAAAGCAATTCCCAAATGGATCAATGAAGAGGGGGGAAAGATTCGGTCACCTGAAGAAAACAGAATTTAAATACTATTTCAGCCATTCAAGTCATGACATCCATGTGGAACATCTTTTCACCCATATATAGGTATCACCTATACTGCTGAACGTTGGAAATGAAATCTATAGTTTGCCAGAATCATCTGGACTATTGCGAACTCTAAACTATATTCCAGTGGCAGGCAGGAGTAACTAATTATTGGAGGCCATTCCCTTCCCCCACCATCCAGATTTATTTCATATTTAATTTTTTTTTTTAAGAATTAACAAGGGAGAAACGCCATCTGCCATTTTTGCCTAGGGATCTGGAATTGAAACTTTCACTGCTAATGGCTTGTGATTTTCCCCAGCTCTCCAGAAGCTTCAGAGATCTAATTTTTTCTAACAAAGGCTTCATCTGCAGTGAATGAACCCTGGCTACGAAGTCAGCTTGCTTAAAACAATGGAGTTACGCAGACAATAGGAAAGAAGGGGCTGGCTTAGTGCGCTGAGTGCTAACCCCACACAGCCATCTGCGGTGATCTGAGTCCAGCCACCCCTGACACCGTCAAGTTCAGGAATAGGCTGGTCTTCTATTCATTCACTCCTTCTGTGGCTCTGGCAGATGAAATCCAATGCGGGGCGGGGCGGGGGGGGGGGGTATGGCATCCTCGTATCTACACATAACAATTCTCTGTTTAAGATTTCTCTGTGCTCCACACTCCTAAGAATATCAGGCTGCCAAGAGAATGAAGAGACAGGTAGAATCAAAACCGGTGTTGAAATATTTCAGGCTCATTTTCTTCTCCCTCTGCACCGCCCACCCCCCGAGAAAAACAAACAAACAAACAAAAACCTCTGCCTCAAAAGTGTGAGCCACTCAAGATAATCTGCAGAATATGAAGATGGTGCAAGATCATCTCACTGTTTTCCCTGCAGGAGTTGAAAGCAGTAGCATCAGTTTGGCTGCCCAGGTCAGACACTTGGCGGTCATCCTGGATTTCACACCACATCCAATCAGGCACCGATTCCTATTGACCAGACCTCTGCAATGACACTCTCGTCACCAGCTTCTTCTTCCCCTCCAGCGTCCCTGCCCTGGGCCCAGTCCTCACTGCCTCTCACCTGGGCTACTACATCAGCCCCATCTGGCCTCCTGCCCCTCCCCTCGCCATGCACTGCCATGGGTTTCTCCAAATCGGAACAAACCTGATCACATCGGTCCTCTTAAGAGCTTGGCTGGTTCTCCCTGAGCTACAGGATAAAGTCTCGACTCCTTGCTCTGGCAGATGACCCCATCCCGGTCGGGAACCTGTGAGCTTTACTGCCCCTCTTGGCCCCTTGAGGACTGTGTCTCAGCCCTTTGAGGTAGACCAGGGTCTGGGCCAAGGCGAGGCCCACTCCTCAGGGGAAGCCCAGCTCATCCACGGGTTCTCTACTCTGCTCAGCTGCTCGACGCCAACTGTAGCGTCAGTGACACCGGGAAGGGGGACACAGACACATCTCCAAACACTGCCCCCATCAAAGGGGATGCCACAGCCTGTCCTCACAGCATATAGTGGCCTGATGTCCCAGAGGGAAAACTGCAACTGTCGAGACGGGAAATGTTAGAGCAGGGAGCGTGGCAGTACGTGATCTGTAAATCACAGTTCTGTTCAATCAGTGAGTGTGAAAATTAAAATTTGTCTTGATAAGATAGAAACTAAAAACAACAACAAAAATGGATGGTAAATGATGGAGAGATTACCACACCATGTCCCGGTGTACCTCATAGAGGGATGGACAGTCACACCTGCCGACAGCCCTCCTGGGTCTGTACCTTGCCCTGGTCTGTTAACCCTTTGCAGCCCTTGCTGCCTGGGGGCTCTCACCTCCAGTCTCTCTGGGCCTCTCCAGAGTTCACAGCTCTCTGGGACGGATCCACAGAAAGGACCGCACTGACTCAGGGACTCCTGACTTATCCTCTTCTTCACAGACCGCTCCACCGTGGGCAGGCCAAACCCTGCATCCCATGAGTCTATATTCCACCCACAGTGGTTATTCACTGGTTCCAAACTCACTTGCATTTTCCCAGCTCCAAGATTCTGCTTTTGCCATCCTGTCCACCCCCAAATGTCCATCATCCATCTGGGGACCCTCCAAACTCCTCTTACATATGTGGCTCCATTTCTTCCTGGATCCACCGACCTCCCGTCCCCAGCACACAGGGCAGAACTGAGCCCCATCACATGTTACCCAGGGTGGGTTGGAATGATCCAGAGAACAGTGACAATACGGGGGAAATCATTACATTAAATAATATGTGTATTGGAAATGTACCTCCTGAGGGAATTTGCATGTGATCCAACATGTTTAGAAATGATTAATATGTGTTGAAGTGGTAGAAGTAGGTTATAGGCTGTACTGGATCAGTTGCATTAAAATTAAACAAATATGTCTTAATTAGCAAAATGCAGAAAACCAGTACAGTTTCTGAATTTTGACAAACATCTTAGTCAGGAAGACACTTGTCAACACAGGAATATCAAAGAAGAAGAGTCATTTTGCCATTTTAGGGACCACGACAGAGATGGGAGGCCCAGGGTGGAGTTGGAGACTAGTGCAGAGGACAGTCGCTGTGATCACCTGAGGAGGGACGCAGGTTGTGCCCGGCCTGGGAGATGACTCAGGAGTGGTACTTGCCTGTCGTTTCCACCGCTGCTGTGGCCACAAAGACCGCGAATACGCGTCAGCGCTCGTCAGCCATGGCCAACGAGCACAGCTCGCCGCAGCCGACTCCCCTCCTCCAGGGAAGACCCTCGTCATCCGACCCCCAGGGCCCGTGCTTTTTCCTCTTCCTTCGCTGGCACGGCATCTCAGACTTTTCTGTTTCTTGTTTCTCTTCTGCCCGAGGCTTCAGTCTGCAGACATCTCTTTTCCATCCACACTCTCTCACTGAGGGAGTCTCTTCCAGTTTTTTGGCTTTAAACAGCATCGATGTGCTGATGACTCCCACACCGACATTTCCAGCACGAGCCCCCCCACCTCACTTGCACGTGCAATGGGTGACTCTGACAAACAGGCCCCCTCACCTCCCCCTCCTCCAGCCGTCTGCACCTTAGTAACCGGTGACTTCGTGCTTCCAGTTGCTTGAGCCAAAAATGCCGGCATCATTCCTACTCGTCTCTTTTACATCCCACATCCAGTTGCCAGAATCCCTGGAGACTCCCACTCCAACCCCTGCCTGCTTCTCACCATCTCCACCTGTTGCCCTAATCCAAATCAGCACTGTCTCCCATCTGTACCTCACAAGAGCTTCCTAACTGGTCTCTCTGCCTACCTCAATCCCCATCAAAGTCTGTTCTCAACACAGCCATTGGGATCCTTTAAAAATATAAGTTAGATCATGCCACTCTGCCGCTCAAGACCCTCACTTCCTGTCTCAGAGGACAAGCTGGAATCCTTGACCGTGGCCTACATAGCCCTCCCTGGCCTCATCTCCCAGCTATGTGGCCTCCTTGCTGGCCCTCTAACATGCAAGGCAACACCTACCTCGGGACCTTTGCACTAGCTGTTCCTCTGCCCAGGATGCTCTTGCCCCAGATAGCCACATGGCTTGATCACTTACCTTCCTCAGGTTGCTGCTCAGATGTCCCCTTCTCAGTGAGGCATCCCTGGACTCCCTATTTTCAGTTCTAACCCCATCACTCCCTATCCCCCATTCAGCTTTAGTTTTCCTCTGTACCATTTATCATTTGACATTATTTGATAAGATTTTTACACACACACACACACGAATGTAAGTTCCACAAGGACATGAATTCGTATGTTTTATTCACTGCTGTATTCTCATGTCTAGAACAGATGCTAAATAAATATTTGTTGGCTGCTTTGTGACTGACTGCACATTGGTTCACCTGTGTCACTTGCCATCTTGACTGCATGGGAAGAAGCCTGGGGCCTCAGGGGGGCAGGATGGCAAGTCACATCCTACCACAGTACCGACCGTGGGACATGACGGCGCTGGATTGACCTGTCCACATTTTCTGTGCCTCTCACATCTCAGGATCCCCAGAGCCTACCATACGGCCTAGAAAAAATGTGAGTAAATACTTGTTGAATTAATGAAATCCAGATAATTCAGGCCAAAGAGGAACCTGAATCAAACGAGATAATAAGAAACCACAGATGTGTGTTAAAAGCCCCCTTTTCACGTTCTGCCCATCCTCTGGGGTTCGCTCGGGCAACCGCATCACCTTGTGCATAGCAGCAGTGCTTCACTGCAGGTACAGGAAGTCATACACCTAAGTCTACCTGATGACATGGAGTTTCTGAGCTTCTGCCCACATTCACACGTGCTCCCATCACTGTCCACACGTGAACTTTCTCCATCATGAGTGGAGGGGGCTTGGGATAAGTCATCATACACCTTAGATTCTAGTCTTCCCTCCACACTTACCAGCCTAAAGTACGACTTTAATCTCTGTGATTCTCTGTTTCTTCATCTGAAGTTAATTCTCTTACAATAAAAGAATAACTGGCTTGTGAGTTTGGTAGAAAAGATTCAGGGATGGCTGTTAAAGGAGATTTATGGTTTATGAACATGTAGAAAGCAAAGATCACTAGGACCCACGGTGGACTCACAGAGGAAAAGCGGTCAGATAAAATTGTTTCCTTCTTTGACAGGATTATTGGACTGGTAGAAATGAAGTACACCAAGGATTTAAGAATTCAGTAGGGCATTTGATAAATTCAGTGGGGTTGACATATGGATTGGATGCAAGGACTATTGAGCTGAGTGCAAGGACTATTAGGTGGCTTGGGGACTGGCTGGATATTGTTTTTCAGAGGAGAGAGGTTCTGAGCTCAGGACCTCAAGCCTCTGCCCTCAGCAAAGTCCTGTTGAGCCTTTGTATCACTGGAAAGAATGAAAACAAAGAGGGTATGTCCACTACATTTGGGCATAGGCTGGGAGACAAAGATATCATGACCAGGATGAGAATCACATCCAAATCAACCTCACTCATACACTAGAGGCAATGCACTGAATCTAAGAATTCGAAATGGAAAGGGTAATGTGCTACCTTTGGCTCCCAGAGCTACCTGTCCGGGTATAGAAGGAGGGAAGCATGGTACAGTGGCAGAAGACTTGAAAACATATAAAGGGTTTTTGTTGACATAAGTCATTTGTCATCATATGTGATTTGCTGTGCCTTCACCCTAATCCCCCTTTCCCCCTTCCCACAAAAAGCTAACTTTGTCTTGGGTTACAGTCATGGAATTGTATCTACAAGGGTAAGGTGGGCATCCCACTGTATTCAGTGCTAGTCTGATGGTTTTAAGGACCACCTTGTAAAAGGGATGTGAAATGAGCCACCCAAATGTGAAAAGTTAAAAATTTCCTTTATAATAGCATCAAAAACAATAAAATATTTAGGATTAAACTTAATAGGAGAAGTATAAAACTTACCTATTGAAAACTACAAAACACTGTTGAAAGAAATTAAGGGAGACCTAAATAAATGGAAAGATATCCCATGTTCATGGATCAGAAAACTTAATACTGTTAACATGGCAGTACTCCCCCAAACTGGTCTCTGGTTTCAACACAAGTTCTTTAAAAACCTCAGTTGGCTTCTCTGAAGAAACTGACAAGCTGATTCTAAATTCATATGGAAATCCAAGGGATCCGGAATAGCCAAAACAATTTTGAAAGATAAGAGCAAAGTTGGAAGACTCACACTCTGTAATTTTAAAACTCACCACAGAACTTCAATAGTCAGTCGTGTGGTACTAGAGAAGGACAGACATAGAGATCAACGGAATAGACTTGAGAGTTCAGAAATAAGCCCTCACGTGTGTAGTCAATTGATTTTTGACAGGGGTGCTAAGACAATTTAGTGGGGGAAAGGACAGTCTTTTCAATAAATGGTACTGGGACAACTGAATATCAAACAAAACAATGAAGAAGGACCCCTGCATCATACCATATACAAAAATGAATTCAAAATGGATGGAAGACCTAAGTGTAAGTGCTAAAACTGTAAAACTCTCACTAGAAGACATAAAAGTTACGAGAAAAAAAACATAGATATAAATCTTTGGGACCTCAGATTAGGCAATGGTTTCTTACACATGACATCAAAAGCGCAAGCAAAAAGAAGGAAAAAAGGATAAAGTGGACTTAACCAAAATTTAGAACTTGTATGCTTCAAAGGATACCATCAAGAAAGTGTAAAGATAACCCACAGAATGGGAGAAAATATTTGCAAATCATATACCTGAGAAGGAAGTTGTATCTAGAATATATAAAGACCACTTACAAATCAATAATAAAAAGATAATCCCATTTAAAAATGGGCAAAGGATATGAATGGACATTTCTCCAAAGAAAGTTTACAGATGGCCAATAAGCACACGAGAAGATGCTAACATCTTCTGAAAAGCAAATCAAACTACAATGAGGTATCACTTCGTGCTCAGGAGGATGACTATAATCAAAGAGACAGATTAACAGCTCTTGGCCAGAATGTAGAGGAATAAGAAGCTTCATACACTGCTGGTTGAGATGTAGAATGGCACAGTGGCTTTGGAAAACAGTCTGGCAGTGTCTCAAAAAGTTAAATATAGGGTTACCATGACCCAGAAATTCCACTCCAAGGTATATACTCAAGAGAAGTCAAAACATGCATCCACACAAAAACTTGTATGTGAACGTTCATATCCGCATTATTCATAATAACCAATAAGCGGAAACAACCCAAATGTCCATCGATTGACTAATGAATAAACAAAATGCGATATATCCATACAATGCGATATTACTGAGCAATAAAAAGAAGTGAAGTACTGGTACATACAACATAGAGGAACCTTAAAAACACTGTGCTACATATATACAATGGAATATTACTCAGCCATAAAAAGAAACGAAATTGAGCTATTTGTAATGAGGTGGATACACCTAGAGTCTGTCATACAGAGTGAAGTAAGTCAGAAAGAGAAAGACAAATACCGTATGCTAACACATATATATGGAATTTAAGGGGGAAAAAAGTCATGAAGAACCTAGGGGTAAGACAGGAATAAAGACACAGACCTACTAGAGAATGGACTTGAGGATATGGGGAGGGGGAAGGGTGAGCTGTGACAAAGCGAGAGAGTGGCATGGACATATATACACTACCAAACGTAAAACAGATAGCTAGTGGGAAGCAGCCGCATAGCACAGGGAGATCAGCTCGGTGCTTTGTGACCGCCTGGAGGGGTGGGATAGGGAGGGTGGGAGGGAGACGCAAGAGGGAAGAGATATGGGAACATATGTATATGTATAACTGGTTCACTTTGTTATAAAGCAGAAACTAACACGCCATTGTAAAGCAATTATACTCCAATAAAGATGTATAAAACAAACAAACCAAAAAAACCACTGTGCTAAATGAAAAAAGCAGTTACAAAATGCCACCTCCTGTATGATTCCATTTACACGAAGTGTGCAGGATAAGCACTTAGTATCAGAGAGCAATTAGCGTTTCCCAGGGCAGGGGTTGGGGTGGGGGGAATGGAGACTGACTGCTACAGGAAAGGGAGTTTCCTTTGGGGGTGATAAAAATGATCTAAAGTTGATCTGGTGACGGTTGCACAACTCCGTGATACACTAAAAGTTACCGAATTGTACAATTTAAATGAGTGAATTGTATGCTATGTGAATTATAGCTCAATAGAATTGTTATTAAACGGGGAGCATATCAACAAACTGGATCTCAGAATGGCAAAGGGCTGTAAAATCGCATTCTAAGAAGCAAAGCTGAAGAGACTGGGGGCAAAACAGAAGAAGTTATCTTCAGATATTCAAGGGCTCAAGGTGGAAAGGGAATTAGATGCTCTGTGTGGTTCCTAAGCAGACTCCGCACCTCCTCCTGGACTGCTCACTGCCCCCCATCACACCCCCAATATCTCCTGCACAGTTTCGTGTCTCAGCTTAACTGTCACCTCCCAGGGACGTTCCCCCAACTCCCCTTCCCCGTCATCTTTGCTGTGCACTCCCACTCGTAATGACATATTTATTTAATTACTGGGTTACAGTCTGAGGACCTCACTGAATTACCAGCTCCATGAAGGGAGCCTACAGGCTTCCCGTTCACCATTGTCTCCCTAGAATTTATCACCGTGCCTGGCATATAGGAGGCACTTAACACGTATTTGTTAAATGAATAAATGAACAAGAACCATAACTGTCAGAGACTACAAACAGTCTACAGAAGAACTTTCTGAGAGTCAGAGCTGCCAACAGATTTGATGAGCTGCCCTGGGTGCCCTTGTGCCTCTCTTCACGGGAACTGTTCAAGCATGTGGGAGACAGAGGCGTCAGGGAACGGATTAATGCACCAAAGAGATGGTCACATGGGATTTCTTTCTCTGCTGTCTGAAAATCTCATAGACAGTTCATGTGCTCTGGAAAAATCCTGAAAGGCAGATAACAAAAGTAATTAAATCAAATCAATCGAAGCAGCCATTATCTCTCCACCGCGCCACAGCCACAGGTAACAGAGCGCAGCCTTCCGGGCGGTGGCAACACAGCACTTCATTACGTGGACAAACGCTACTTCAGTTAGTGAGGGATTCTGAACATCTCATAACCTTTCACCATAGCTCACACTTATTGGATGCTTAATTGGCGCCAGCCACTCTGCTAACAACTTCATGGGCATCCGATTCTCTTAAAACCCACTGAGGTGAATACTTAATATTATTCACAGGTCATGTCACAGATGGAGAAACTGGGGTGTAGAGAATCACATAAGTTTCTCTAGATCACAGACTAGCAAATGGCAGAGCCAGTTCAGATCCCTGAAACCCGGCTCCAGAAGGATTCCACTGATGTCTGTTGGACAGTCACTGAATGAATGAATGCTCCGCTGCCCACATAAGGGAGAACTGAGCTTCTCTTAACCAGCTGCTTGGTTCTTATCTCAAAAATGCTCTAAATCTTGTGTCGCTCATCTCTTTATGGGTCACCCTATCCTAAGGCTAAAAATGGGGTCACTTAGCATAAAGAGCATTTCTTTGGCTCCAACTCCCACCTGCTATTGGGGGAGTCGTCCTCCAGGGGACCCTCAAATACCTCCTTGAATGGGCCTCTGTGCTGTTTCCCGTCATCCAGGCTTCTGTCACCCACGGAGCCACTGCAGGGCCCTCTCTGGGCCACTCCGGCCACCCGCCCCCCCACACTGGCTGAAGCTGACCGGCTCCCGCAGCTGCTGCAACGTTGCTGCATCCACTTCCAAGGTGCAGTGCCACCTCCTGCTGGGACGGGTGCCGCCGGTGCTGGTGCCACCGCCACCGCCAGTGCTGGTGCCACTGCCACCGCGAAAGTGCCACCAACACTGCCAGCGCCGGGCTCACCGCCGCTGCTGCCGCTGCCATCAGGTTGCTGGAGCCACGGCCTGTGTCATCACCGCGGGGCGCTGGCCGGCTCCCACCACTCTCAGAGGGGGAGGCACGTGCGGGAGCGGGGGGGCTTCTGTCGTTGCCTGCTCAAGCCCCAGTCTACAGGCAGATGAGGGACAGACTGAGGGACAGGACATCACGACATACTCAAAATGACCCTCTCCTCCGAGGAAGCGTCACTCTGCACTACCTTGGGGTTTCCTGGGAGATGACGGGTTCCTCAGGCAAACAGGTTCCCGGAGAACGCAACTCATATTCCCAACATCTCTACATCCCACGGGGAGACAGTGAAGGCCAAGCTCGAGCTGCTTCCCACTCACCCTCTCTTCCCCTCCACTACAAGGAGGCCGAGACACACGTTTGTGACTCATCTTTCAAAATCCACAAGACCGCATGGTATGCACTTGTGAACTCACCTGACCCTTGACTTCACCCTGGTTCCCTTCCAGGCCTGTTTCTCAGATGTATCATTCTTATTATTGTATTACATGTATGTCTGAAAGTCCCTTTTGGAATAAGACAGAAGAGATTACAAACGTAAAGGAAATCAAATGAAGAGCATACGTACACACGTTTTAAAAGGAAAGTCCATTTCTACATTTGGTGTGCTTCAATGGGGATTTCTTTCTGAAGACTTCAAATAAGCAGAAATTGTTGACCAAATGACTTGGTAGCTCCAGGTGAAAAGCAGGGCTCTCTCAGGACGCCTTACTGAACATGAATTACAGAATGACTGTTCGCTCCTTAGCCTTTGTAGACAGACGCTAAGAAAACTGCTGGGCATGGCCGATCCTGGGCAAAGGTGGCCTTCAGGGTCCCCAACCTTCCTGACCCTCCATCACCTTTAGCCCAGAATTCCTTCCTTAAAAGGGCACCTAGGACATATACACACTAACAAACGTAAGGTAGATAGCTAGTGGGAAGCAGCCACATGGCACAGGGATATTGGCTCGGTGCTTTGTGACAGCCTGGAGGGGTGGGATAGGGAGGGCGGGAGGGAGGGAGAAGCAAGAGGGAAGAGATATGGGAACATATGTATATGCATAACTGATTCACTTTGTTATAAAGCAGAAACTAACCCACCATTGTAAAGCAATTATACCCCAATAAAGATGTTTTAAAAAAAAAAAAAAAAAACAAAGAAAAGGGCACCTAGGCTCTCGCTAAGCACTGGGTAGGCCACGATAGACAACTCACGTTAAGGTTTTAATCCCAAAACTCCATGCTTTGCAGTCAGAGGGGTCATATAACCTCAAAGGCAGGACCACGTGCATAATTTACAAGGCCCAGCACAAAATGAAAATGAGGGCCCTAACTCAAGTTATCAAGAATTTCAAGTGGGATAGGGAGGGTGGGAGGGAGGCTCAAGAGGGAGGGGTATGGAGATATATGTATACATATGGCTGATTCGCTTTGTTATACAGCAGAAACTAACACACCATTGTAAAGCAATTATACTCCAATAAAGATATAAAAAAAAAAGAAAAAGAATTTCAAGATGGCAACAGCAGAGCGTTAAGCCAGGCACAGGGCCCCACGCAACAGAGGAGGTGGGACATCCGGCCCCGCCCCAAGAAATGCAGGACGTATCAAGGGCACTGGAAGGCATAATTTAGGAAATTGTTTTTATATATAAACACAAATGCCTATTTCTTAATGGAGAAACACTAAAAATGGCAAATATAAAAAAATAAGACAGAAAACTTCAGAGACACTCCATTCTTGCAGAAGCACCAGTTGATTCAGCTCTGCAATTTGGACTACTGTGGTGAAAAAGCACAAGAAACAATTTTTACCATGTTTCCATCCAAATCTGCATACCTGTCAGTGTTTTACCTTTTAAGAGACAAGTTTGGAAGGGGTAGTAAGAACAGCAATGCCACGGCAAAGCAGGAAAGGGTCAGATCGCCACCGGCCTAAACAGTTCTCAAACGCAAAGGATGGGTGTGGTCTGGCCAAGCTGAGAGGAAGGGTTCTAGTATGGGTGGGGGAGGGCAGAGGAGCGCAGAGAGAGAGAGATGGGCAGGACGGGTAGTGGCAGGAAGGTCAACAGGACGCGGACAGGGGGAGGGCTCACCCAGGGCCACTGAATTACTCCAGGAAAATCTATAGGAACCTGACAGCTTGTAAAGTTTTAGAGTCTGATTTTAAAACAGGGATTTCATGCTCATGAAGGTAAGATAGACGTGACGCACTCGGTGTCAACTGGCACTTGTCTATAAAGGACATGTGAAATTTTTCCCTCTATAAGCAATAGCGTGAGACAGAACCCAAAGGGTAAAGGAGAGTTTTTTGCCCTTGAATCGGCTGTTATTGAACCTTCACCCAACTCCCCAGATCTCAGAGGTGCCTCGCAGCTCTAGCAAAGCTTTCTGGTCTTGTGCTGAGGCCGTTCCCCAAGCTGGGTCGTTAGTCAGTCTTGCCCTACACATGACACACAGCACCTCCAGGATGGGAGGGTGCACTGGGCGCTTGAGGCACAGAACGAAACCCACGCTCACCATCACTAACGAGCTCAGGCTCAAGAGGACTGAATGGTGAGGAAAGACGTTTGGACAAAGCAGAACTTGTCACCTCCGCACCTGAGATGATGCAGAGGGAAAAACCCAAAACTGCGCCCTACCCAGGCCTCCTTCTCCTCTATGGACCATCCTCCTTAGATGCAGTGACACCCAGCACAGAGCTGTGAGAGCTTCGAGCTCTGTCTCTCGGACTATCCAGGCCAAGGTACAAGCTGTCTCATCCAGGCTACCAGGAAACTAGATGAACAGAGACTCCAAACTCACGGTTCAAAGTCAGAGACTGTGATGCACGTACGTTCCTCCAGACCCCAACTGACTCTCTCCCGGCTCCCTTACTCTCTTTATATACATATATATGTCTGTTCATTTATGTATCTACACCGACATATTCATATATGTATATATGTGTAAATAACTATATCTGTACGTATATAAAATATGTATATGTGCGCATGCACATACGTATGTGAAATATGCATATATATAAAGAGAGTAAGAGAGGTGGGGGGAGAGAGAGACAATACACATATGTATAACATACACAAATATGTAGTACAATTCAATTCCATTCAATTTTATTAAATTCAACCAACATTCAGAGTCTCTGCCACGCACCGGCCCTACGCTAGGCCCTGGAACACAGAGTGATATAAGAGTGTCACCAACCTCCAGGGCCTCACCATCTAGAAAGGAAGAAAACTGAAACCACGTGCCCGGATCTATCGGCATCGTGGCTACTTATAACAGGGCACAGCGTGGGCTGGTGGTTCTAGATGGAGGGAGGTTAGTACATGTGCTCCAGTCACGCTGGCTGGGCTCAGGTCCTGCTCCACTGCTTTCAAGCTGTGTGACCTTAAACATGCACCTTGTGGGTTCTCATCAGTAAAGTGAGTACCTACAGTAGCAAAAGCATTTACACTTAACTGGCAAACAGAAGGCCCTCAGTAAAAGGGAACTTGTACTATTATTATTATGGAGAAGAATGTGAGATTCTCTTTTTTTTTTTTAACTACTTTATTCTCATTTTGCACTGTAGTTTTCATTTGAACTAACGGTGGAATATAATTTCAAACTCGCCAATTAAGAGTAGTTCGGTCTCTATCATGCATCAGTTATAAACCGGCACAACAATGCTACATAACAAATGATCTCAAAACCTCAGCGGCACACAACACTGAGCATTTATTTCTCACACATCTGTATCGGAAGAATGTGAGATTCTGAAGGGGGACACAGAAGAGAAAAAGGTCAATCTAACATGGGGGGCATCAGGAGAAGCTTGGTGGAGGAGGTGGCACAATGAGTAGGTATTTGTCAGGAAAACAATAGGGAGAAAAGGCATTCTAAGGATAAAGAAGAATTTGTTCAAAGGCCCTGAGGCATGAAATGAAACATCCTGAAATGTCTAGAGAACTGCCAGCAGGTCAGCACAACCAGAGTAAGGGTTTAAGGTCAAAGAGAAGGGCCACTTAAACAATGGGAAAACAAAATCAGACCTGCCTTTCAGAAAAGTTTAGGTAATGCCTAGCTGAACACAATTCCTCCTTTCCAGGGTCATCATTGTGATGATCAGTTATCACGTATACAACTGGGGTATATTAATGCCAGCGGACTTGTAATTCACACATTCTTTCCTCTGTTCATAAGTGCTCAGAAGTTTTTTGTTTATTTGTTTCAGTTTTAGTAACTAATTGGCTTATTTTTCCAGGCTGGTTTAGCTGCTGCAGAAGGTTTTCTTTACCACTAACATCTTACAGAATGACTTTTAAATGCTCATCTTCCCAACCACAAGGAGAGCCTTAAGTGGCCACTTCTTAGCATTCGTAAGAGCCAGACAGCAATCACTCGCCCTCAAAGCACACATCCAGCAGCGGCAGCTTTGCGGATCAGGACTTGAGACAGAGGCACATGTAGGAGGCAGAGCCCAGACAGGGGTTAGTACTGGGACTAGAGGCGGAGCCATATCCCAGGAGAAAAGCAGTCCAAGTAAACAAAGGAGGTCGCTGAAGGAGAGGGAAAAGAGCATGTGCTGTGGCATGAGATGGACGGGCGAAAACGCAAAGTGGGTCTTTTAAGGGAATTTAGTGACAAAGGAGGTCCCTGGAGGGAAAGCGTGAGACAGGCAACTAAACTGTTAGAAAATGTCTAGATTCATTTGCTCACTCATCATTCATGAGGTCAGCCTATTAGTCGATTCTATTAATTCTCTTTGTTCAAATATGTCCCGGGTATTGAGAAAATAACTTGACACCACAGAACAGCGCATGGCCTCCAACCATGAAGAACCTGGGACAGTGCGGAGAGAACTCACTGCCATCCGGCTCCTGATACACACCAGGTGTCGCCCTAGGTGTGCTTATGTACTCTGTCTCATTTAACTTCACAACACTCCTTTGGTAAAACCAACAGACAGTCTCTGTTTCTGTCCCCAGTTTTCATTGTCCCACGTTAGAGAAAACAGAGGCAGTGGGTGGAAGAGGCATCACTGCGTGAAGAAAGGAAGCTGAAAACTTAGCTTCAGACACCCATCACCTGAGTCTCCCTCCTCCTTCTCAGAACTGTAAGCTTGGGGTTTGGTCTTAAATTTTCATAAAACAAACATGGCTTTTTTCAGTTCACTTTTTTTCCCTTTAACACAGCACTGCCCCCCAAAGCCCATGTATTAATCCAGTCATTCTTTGTCCACCGCCCCATAACAGGCTCAGTCAGTGTGTGTGTGTGTGTCTGTGTGTGTCTGTGTTTGTGAGAGTGTGTGTGTGTGCATGCGTGCGTGCACGCTCCAGTGCTGGTAGGTTCAGTTCAGGCACAAATCAATCAGCAGTGCTGCCATCCCCGCAGGATCTGCCAGGGTGTCAAGTCCAAATTCTAGGCACAGATGTCCTATCACTGCCACAGGACTGCCTCTTTGTGTCATAGTTGCTGTAGCCTGGGGCGCCTGGGTCATCTGAGCACCTGCGGTATTTTGCTTGTTTTAAGTTGTTAAAAAAAAAAAAGGGAGACACAGCACAAAAAATAAGATAATCATATCACCCCATCATGCTGCACTCGAACTTAGCATGATTTCATGGTCAACTGAGAAATTCAAAGAGTGCTATAGAAACAATGAGAGTAAGCATGAGAAACAGAAGGATCTCTATCAATCACTCTTTGTTTCTCAGATGACTTTTCTCCTGAAAAATCAAACAATAAATTATTTATTGAGCACCTACTATGTGTCAGGTACTCTATATCGAATGGAACATGTTAGGATTTCTTTTCCCTATTGCCTTTTCTTCGATCAAAGATTTAAGGCGTTGATCAGGATGCTTCAGCTGTTTTCTCCTCAAGCAATTTTATTATTATGAATGTCTTCAGGAGTTTAATGCTTTGTGGCTATGCACCTTTTTTGCTTTGTTTTGTTTTCTCCCTACTATTGTTTTTCACTTAAAACTTTTCTTTCCCTACCCTCCGATTTTTAGGGAGAAAAAAAAAAAATCTAGCATCTGGGGTCTGAGACCACTTGAAAAGTCTGGGCCAGGGATTCCTAATGACCTCCCAGAGATAACCCAAATTGCTGATTTAGCAAAGCCCATTCTTGACCTTGACATAAGACAAGACAGGCAAAGGGGAAGGACTTGGGAGGGAGCCCTGAAAGAAAAAGGATCATAGAATCCCTCAGATCTCGCCAGGCCCCCTCCCCCATTCAGCAAACACCTGGCTGAGTTGGAAAACATGACCGGCCCAACCTTCCTATTGGCACCAATTGAAGCTGTCAGCTCTCGGCTTGTCACCAGTTGCACTGGGAGGCCCTGGGCAGCCACAAGAGCCCTAATTAGGCAGAAATGACACTTCTACAACTGACCTGCCAGGACCTTTGGCAAACCATTTAACATCATTAGTTAACATTTTTTAGAAGTGTGAATGTAAATGAACAGCCAGTGGCTTTCAATGGAGTTTGTCGGTGGCATCTCCCCCCTCCCTGCTCACTCTTTCTCTTGTTACATGAATAGTCCGCTTGTTTTCTCCAGAATTGGAGGGAGGCGCTGGGGAAGAAGGAAGAAGAGGACCAGTCCTCTGAGAGGAGAGACATGTTAAAGCATAAACAAGCTCGGCGGAGGGGCGAGACCGTCTCCTCCAGATGCAGGCCCCCAGGGCCAGCGTGCGCCCAGCAGGTTAGACGGGTGTCAGGTCCCGCTCTATGAGCCGTCCTTGTGAGCGTGGACGGCGACCTTCCTGGGCTTTGGGTAGGTGGGAAATGACTTCATGACTTAAGTGCCTCTGCAATCCTCTTTCTCTCGCACCTCTTCCCACTTGTTGGAATTCTGAGCAAGCAATTTTGAACAAGCGTCGGTTTAGCAAATACCTTACGCGCGCACAAATCTAAGCGTACCTAGTCCCTCTCTGAAAGGATGTCGTTCTAGGGGTGACCGCTTCCGACGCCGGTTCGATACTTACACAAATTAGTTCATTTCCTACCTGAAGCGGTTATTTCCCACCTTGAATCACACTTCACTTTGCTCTTTGCTGTACACCCACAGAATCCGTACACGCCAACACTGTCCATCTGTAGGAGGGGGAAAGAGTTACACTGTGAAAATGGCACTCTCTGTGCTTCCGTGCCGCTCGCAAGCCCTGTGCTCAGGGCGGTAGGCAGTCTGAAAGGCAGCACCAGGCAGAAGGGAAGCGAAGGTTTAGGGGGACGGCGGAGGCGCTGGTCCCTGCGGGCCTTTGACTTACCACCTAGTCCTTGTGGGGCCCTGGGCAAGGTGCTTTGCCCTGAGTCTCAGATGTTTTCATCTGTAAGACAGAGATAACGCCTTACTGCTTCAAGCGAGAGAAAAAAAAATAGATGGACATATCATGAGAACTGGGAAGTGGTGTGTAAAGGTAAGGCGCCGCCAAAACCGAGGGGGCTATGCCAGGCTCTCATCTATCATCTATCTTGGAGATTTGACGTTGCGAATCTGTCCTCTTGACTCCCAAGGCATGCTCCACAAAGCCACAGCACCACCAGCACATCCTGGGTCCCTCCCTGCCCCCCACCTCCACTCCGGCGGCTGCAAGTACTACACAGAAAAGTGCATGGGTGCAAAACAAATTCAGTTATAATAGCCATTTAGGCTCTCTGCTGGATCCATAAACAGTACGAGAGGGGAAGCACGTCTTGTCCCTGTCTGAATTTCCAGGAGCCCTGAGGACAGTGGTGGGTACGCAGAAGATGCACAATAACTGTTTACTGAGTTGAAATGCAGTGCCGTTTCCAGACCTGTGCTTACGGCAGCCGGAATGCGTGTGCTTTAGGAAAGCAGCACAAGATCCTAAGTGTGCAGAGCTTTACTTGTCCCTGAATTAAAGACGAGTAAAATCAAGCGGGCAGCGTCTGGTGGAGAATGCCTGTAAGTAGTCATGGGAGAGAAGCAAAAGTACACAATCTTAGTTTGGGGCAGAAAGAGAGAGAAAATACGGGGAAATGTCCTTAATAACAGTAAATGGGAAAGGGAGAGAGCAGCTCATCGTGATGGAGCATTTAATGCTTTTAAGCTAAATACCTCAGCATATTAAGCAAATAGAGAAAAGCCAGCTAAAAGATGTCAGCAAATTGAACCGACCGGCGCTCAGAAAGCCGGTAGGAGGTGTCTGGTGGTGACCCCTTTTCCCATCACGTGCCTGCTCCGCGCCCGGTAGTTTAGTGTTGCTTCTCCTCTCCAGCTGCGGAGTTTATTGAAAAGCTCTTGCTCCCTGCCTGGTTTTGGCACATTTTCTGCAGGTGCCTCCTACTGCGGCCACAATGGGCTGCTAGGGAGGTTTAGACCTGTCAACAGCGACAGACGAGGGGGCGGCGGCGGTGGAGGGAGCACAGCCATTGTCTTAAAGGGCCAGCGACATTCTGCGCCGCCGCGGAGCCCGCAGCACCGGCACCTGCTAATGAGATGAATCCTTTCTCCCGCTCTCTCTTTCTCTCTCTAATGATTTAACTTGATCGCTTTGGTTCCTTTCTGGAAGGGAAATTGCTCCATTGATCATATAAAGTAATTGCCTGTAAAACATTGCTCTGCAACAACTACTACTTCCCTGGCTGAAAATGTCACGGCAATTGAAAAGCTCTTAGCCCAGTTCAAGAATGAGGTTGCTCAAGAGAACCGTCTTTGCGTACGTCCGCAAGCACTTGCGTGTTCCGAAAGTTACAAGTTTTTGGTGTGACGGGTGGATTTTTACGACAGAGAATTTCCCTTCCTGTAGCGTAGGAATGTGGGAAACTACCCAAGTTAAACTAAAAACAGCCTCAACCCGAAAATCAGATATATTCGTTCAGGCAAGGAGATTATTTTCTCCATCACCCATGGCTTTCTTTTCCCAGAAGCCATGACTTCCGGAGGGACGCCCATGAGGGTCACGTTGATTGAGGAGAGCGTCACCCCCTAGTTCCCATCACATAAGAAGACAGTATCTCTGTCTAGCAGGTAGCAGGGGCCTTGGATTTGGAAAGAGGAATCAATGTTCTAATTGTTTAAGATTTGCTGATTTTTTCAGACCTGTCACTTGGCGGCAGCAGTGACACACTGTGGGAATGGGGACGGGGGCCATACACTTAAGGAGTTTTCATAAATGTTAGTCATCACCATGCCAACGTGAGGGAGTAACTCACCTGGGGAAAAATTACTTTGTCTTAAGCATGAACCTGCCAGCCAAATAAACAGCCGTTAGTGATGGTTTTCCTTTTCTTCTGACAGGTGAAAGCCTAAGTTTGTATCTGAATAAGAGAGAGAGGGAGTTTTTTTTGTTTTTTTCAATTTAATTGATGGGAAAGCACCACTTGCTAAATGAGATGCTGCCTGCCGCATTACTAACTCGGGAACGAAGCCTCAGGTGAATCACCTTCCAACAGGATGAGCCATGAGTATATTTTGTAGCCAATGAAGTAAGGGCAGAGACATGCTTGTTATTGTACTTTTTCCCAAAAGGCAAAAACATCTGCCTGCTTTCTTGACAAACAAGAGTATAGCGAACTCAGATATTAAAAGGCCATTTAAAACTATACCTCTGCAGCAGGCCACAGAACTTTTTACATCTAAACCCCCTGAAAGGTCGTGGTACAAGCTTCATAACTATAAACAGGTACAACACATTTTTTTTCCTTGGAATTTAGGAATTTTGGATTTTAGATTTTTAAATCTTTTAATATTGTCAGAATATGCATGATATTCAGTCAGGGCAATTACACATATTACACCAAAATACACTGTATATAATAAAAGGTGTTTTTCCTTTATCTACCCATATGGTGAAGAAAATTTTTAAATTCTTTAAGTTTAAACCCATTAAATAAGTTGATTCCTGGATAAGAAAGAAGAATTACGTTCACAGTCTTTCACCAGCAACTGGAATTTATTTCTTCTATGGGCTTATTATAAGAGAAGTTCTTTTGTGGGGGGGAGGGTCTGTAAAATGAGGGGGTAGAACTGAACGACCCCTAAAGTTCTGCCTGGCTCTGTGATTTCCTTGTCTATAAAAATGATCCCTAACACGGCAAACAGAGAGATGAACGGTAAATACGACCGCACAGTTACTTCTAGCAGCTTTGCCTATTAGATAGGCGGTCAAGACAGAGTAAAAGTGGGTTAAGTAAGCCCCTGAGGCCAAGACTAGGAGCGCCTGAACCATCAAGGCCAGACCCCCAGACCCCCTCGTAAAACGCTCTGCAGCAGCAGGACCGCGCTGGGAAGGTGGAGGTGGCGGCGGGGGGTTGGGGGGGGAGCGGGAGGCTGGCCCGCTTGCGGCTGGTGCCCAGGCCCAGTGTCCTCCTCCTGAACTCCCAGAGTGACAGTATGCGTGGACAGTGTTAACACCGTTTCACCATATTTCTGGAGGAAGAAGAAAATGTGAAGAGGAAGAAAACAAACCAAAGGAGCACATCGTCAGAGAATGAGTGTCAAATCTGGCCGAAGCCAGGACTGGTTTCACTTTTACATCCTCCTCTTTTCGTTTCTTTGCACACGATGCAAGAGGTCTGAAAAGAATTCCAAAGTTCAGAGACAACAAAACGGGGCTGCACATCCTATTCCTCATGTAGGCCTTCGTAGCACATTTTAAACCACCTGACTTTCCAAGGTAGAACTTAACCTTGGGTTATGTGTCTTTGAACTTCATAATAAATAGGGTTTGTCAAGGTGTTGGGCGTGCGTTTAAAAAAAAAAAGATGCATTTTAAAATACTGCATCATTCCTATGTCTATGCACGTCTATTTGATGAAAGGTGCACGTAGTGATGAGAATTACACCCTGGGCTAATATTTGATTGTTCTGAAGGGTAAGAGCTCACATTGTTCAGAATCAGATTCTCTAAATTTACTTATACAGTGAGAGCCACGGGCATCTCGACCTGAACCCTTTATTTACTCAGTGTTTACATTTGTTACAGGACACGGATCTCATCCACTAAAAGCTAACACACAGAAATGTTAAGATCCTTTATACTTAAATAAAAAGTTAACACCAGGCAGATGGCTAACAGTACCTATTGAAATGCTTATATTCCATATGTAAGGTGTGCTTGCTTTCCATTTAGAAAAGGATGTCAATTTGAAACTTGCTTTATAGCTCCTGAATTAATATAGAACCACCAGCTAAGGGAAGAAAAAGAATTTTACTATTTTATTCCTTGGTACAAGGCATGGGATCGTCTAAATGAACACTTCAGCTGCAGTTTTTTTTGACTAAGTCAGACATTACAGAAGCTATAAGACATTACAAACACAGACTTCACTCCCCTCCTCCATGAAAAGCTTGAGTCTACTTTTTTCACGCCCTATAAAGTCCTTAGAATTACATGCTGCAAAGTTTCCTTTCTTTCAAAAGTCAGAAAGCACTAAGTGTTCCCCTACTGTTTTTTTCCAGTTTGTTTGATACAGGATCACAGCCCCTTTCCTCCAATCATATCCTCTCAGAGTTATAGCTTATTTAAAAATATCCAACAACAGAAATAGACACACGTTAGTAATCAACACAAGTATGACTGACCCACAGGACTAGTTGTAGGATGCCTACCATTAAAAAAAAAAAAAAAAACACTAAAATTTTACCTACACATTTTGTCAAAACCTGATGAGACAGGATGGCATGAAGTGTATAGTCCTAAAGTCTAAATTTGGAGAGGAAGGTGAGTCTCTCATAAACATAAAAATGATACAGGGTGATTCAGATGTGGCAGCTGAGCCTTTACCCCAGAGGGTACAGGTGGGTGTGTGACGTTCTCTGATCCACTAGCCAGGGTCTGGTCTTGTGTCAAGTAGGGTAGTGCTTTTTATCTTAGCATTAGGGCTTGGAAAAGGGTGTGAAAAATTCAAGGCATCCCCTAGTGAGTCAGAATCGAACCCAGGCAACATACACAGGGGAAGGTGAAAACGGTCATTGCCTTAGTTTAGGAAAAAACACATATGGTGATTCCTTCTGTTCTCATAGAACAAATAATACTTGGAGATAAAAAGTCTATTGCAAATATAAATTAAAAGAGAGCTTATAATTTTGAATTCTTCATTTTGATTGCATTTTTGGCTTTTGTAGATTTGTAATTATCTCAAAAAAAGACAACTAATTTTCCAACAATAGGTTTATGGGACACATACAGAAATACAAATTGAACTTCCGTATATTTATATTTTTCTTGCAATGGTCTTAATTAAGAATTCAAAATGGCTCTATTTTTCAGTAAAGGAACAAATGATACACAGGACAAGATTCATTCTAAAGCTCATAAATTGATACACATTTTACTTATTTCAAATATCATACATTAAAAGTTATATTTTTGTTCTTACGCTGCAAAACATACTCTTTGATTCTTACCCTACAAAAGACAGTCTTTGATTTTGTATTCTCAAAATCGGCGCAGAAACTTTATTTTTCCCTTATATCCTCTCAGTTTGGCTATAAAGAAACGAAAGCATTGATGATCAGGTAACCAAAGTTCAGGTCAGATCCACAAGTTAATAAAAATTCCAATAAGTGCTGGCATGGAATAATTTTACATCGAAAAGAAATCTGGTACTAGTTCTCTCAAACAGGGACTCCACTTTTAACACTTTAGAGGTAGAAAAATTCTTTAGAAGGGACAGACATCTACAGTTAACCAAGAGGGCTCTTCTCTATGAAATTCCCTGCCTCGTGAGTTCACTTCACAATCTTCTCCATTTTCAAATTCCTGTATAGGTTATACAAATATTGGGCCATGAACTTTGGGAAAGATGGTTCCTTAGAACAGCTCAGGGATATTTTAAATCACTCTGTTGGTCATAAATCAACTCATTTTTACAACAGTCTAACAGTAGCTATTGAACAAGTGCAGCTTCTTCCGGGAGCCGAGCCAGTTCTGACAAGGGTAGTGGGAGAGAGTGGACCCCGGATTACTCACGATGCTGCCTTTGGCCGCATCTCTGCACACAAAAAGAAATGGAGACCAGAGGGCACCTGGATACTTCTATACCAAACCTCACTTTTGCCTCAATTATTTATTTCAAATAAAAGTACCTTCACATAAAATTATCCCAATACACATCAACTCTATATTTCTGTCCGAGCACTACTGTGTTAGATTCTCTTGCACGTTTCTTTTCCTTCCTGTCCCCAATTGTGGCATTTAAAATATAGTTACGCTGACTATAGCTAGAGCCGAAGGTAGGCATCATTAATAACGTATTAAAATTCTTTCCATTTTAGAAATAATATTTTAGTTTTTCACCTTACTATGTCTCTCCTTCAAGTATTAATGGAAACATTATTTGCTTTTCTGAAAAACCAATTCTGATCATTACTATTTTCCTTCTATGATATCCACCTAAGGTATTGAATGCACAATCACAAAATGTAATAATTGTATTATTTAATTAAAAACAGGATCCATTACCCCTTGCTAATATACAACACAAGTCCGTGTATTGTTTTAAACTGTACAGGAATTTAATCTAACACATTAGATCCACATTAAAGATTCATTCGCAAGTGTCACCTTAAATTATTTTGTAAGTACATAGTGATTCAATGATAACAAATTCATATGTGACTGTCATATATGAAGGAGATGCAGTAAAATCAATATTGAGGAATTTGCCTAAAATTATTCACTAAAAACTCGTGGAAATTTACTCCCCCAAATCACAATTCTTCAAGAAGTAATTCTCATCTGCATCTATGCCAGTATTTTTTTAAAATAGTCAAACAATTAACTTCTCAAACAGGACAAAAAAGGCAAATCAAGGAAGAAAAAGAGAAAACAAGAACAACAAACAATCCTACACTTTGCCAATAACCAATGTAAAGAGTCAAATCCTAAATTTTTAACAACTGAATTTTTTAAATCTCCCAAATAATTTTTCAAAGGTTTAACAATACCATGAGATTTATGACCAGGCCTGCAGAAATCATCAGTTATAAAGGCATAGTCTTTTGATTTTGCTAATAAGAAATAGATAATTCCTCTTAAGCAGATTAAAGTACATTTTCTAGGAAGTAAAATCCCCTTCAATTAGGTTCTTAGGTTTAATTACAAAAGTCAAACGATTTATTAGCTCTCACTCAAGTGCAGCAACAAAACACGTAGGCCCACAGCTCTCAGGGACCAGGAAACAAACCAAATCAATATTTGCACCACTAACAAGAGAAAATATTTTTAGCCATAATTTTATAAAATATCTAACCGGTCCTCTTAGCTGGGACTCCTCTCTTCTTTGCTGCCCCCTATGTGGAAAATACATTTAACTTTCTTTATTCACAATAAATGCAATTACTACATTTATTTTACTACTTTTATATTAAGAAAAGTACAAATTAGAAAACCTGGCGTTTGTCGGATATTTTACATGTATTCATTTTGCCTTATGAACCGCATAATTATGTCACAAAAGTACTCTTAAGTTGTAACTATTTCTATAAAGTTAAAAAGTATCTATTTTAAAATGGCAAAATAGCTTGCTTAAAGAATTTCTTTTGCCTGATTTTTTTTCCTTTTCACGGTCTGAACTCACTGGACTCACTGCCCTACTTCCAGTTTCATTCTGCCTATATATAAATCGTGTGTCTACACCCTGAAAAATACCAATTAAACTACCAGCAGCAACATCTCCAACAGCATCTTTTGGTCCTCAGTGTCAAAGCCCTTTGAACAAATGACCGAAGGCTGAATCTAACACAGCCATTGACAGAATGCCAGTTTTGAACACTCACTTTACAACTCTGACTCCAGCTTCCTGCTGCATTTAGGAAGCAAGAGAGACATAACACGTCAACTTTATAATTTTGTGCAAATGGTAAACGTTTAAAGGTCACTAATATTGTTTTAAAGGGGGGGTTCCCCTTATCATTTAATTCAATTCCATCTGAATTCCTGTACAAAGCTAAATGAAGGTTTTCAGACAAATACCGCCAAACTGCTAGAAAATGCTACATTTTCCTTCTCCTTAATTTACTTGGTAATAACGACATCATTAATAATGACTGTGCCTATGTGGTGGGCACAGTGGGAAGAAGTTCACATGGATTTTTAAATTTAATTCATAGTGGGCTTCCCTGGTGGCGCAGTGGTTGAGAGTCCACCTGCCGATGCAGGGGACGCGGGTTCGTACCCCGGTTCGGAAAGATCCCACACGCCGCGGAGCGGCTGGGCCCGTGAGCCATGGCCGCTGAGCCTGCGCGTCCGGAGCCTGTGCTCCGCAACGGGAGAAGCCACAACAGTGAGAGGCCCGCGTGCCGCAAAAAAAAAAAAAAAAAAAAAAAAAATTAATTCCTAGCAATCCTATGGAATTGAAAATACTAGTCAATGGGGAAATGGGCTCAGAGAGGTTAAGTAACTTGTACAAGGGCACACAGCTGGGAACTGGAAGAGCCAGGACTTGAACCCATGGGGTGTGATTCCAAGACCCAATACTTCTAGGCTTTCTTGGCAGGTAGCATCCATTATCAAACCATTCCTGGGTGAAGCTGTAGTCATTCTCTTTATGACATGATCCATGAAGAAATCTTTTAGAGCAGTGGTTCTCAACCTTGGCTGCACATTAATATCACATATTCAAAAAATACCCATGCTTGGGTCCCACCCCCCGAGATTCCATTTTAATAGGCCTGGGGTAGGGCCCAGGCATCAGCATTTTTCAATAATACTACAGCAGTGAATAAAATAGGTAATCTTTCTCTTTGTGGTGCTTAAATTCTAATGTGCTTAGATTCTAGTAGAATCTAGTAGAATCCCCAGGTGATTCTAATGTACAGCCCTGACTGAGAATCAATGATCGAGAGATTAACACAATTTACCCAGGCTCCTCTCTCTAAGCTCTCAAAGCGAGCAACTCAACTGGCTTCTTAGTGAGGATGGGCAAGAGTCTAGCAAAAGCTGACATGAGGCAGCAGAATCTGACTGAGTTCTAGACTTGGGAGGCGGCGGAGCACAGTGGGAAATGCGTGGGCATTGGAGTCAGCCAGACCTGGGTTCAAATTCCATCTCTACTATTTATTAACGGTGTAACCTTGGGCCAGTCACTTACCTTTTGTGACCGTTTTGCAGATTCAATGGGGTGATACAAGGAAAGACCCAGGCATATAAAAGGGCTCCATCAATGGTAGTTACTGCTGTGGGTTTTTGTTGTTGTTAGTACTACAGTGGAAATGACTATTGACGGGGGGGCATTAGTAATGAAAAAATCAAATTAGGAAAAACATTTTTTAATTAGTCAAATCATTCCTACTTTTATTACCTAGCATTTAATTTACAGCTATTTATGTTGCAATTAGCTTGGCAATCATATTTCTCATTCATGACAACTGCGTGAGGAAGGGTAACTATTACTCCCATTTTTTAGATGAGGAAAAGGCAACATTTCCATCTATTCTGTCTCCAGTTTCTATGATTCTATGATTAAAGGCACCTGCAATCATGTTCATTAGTTCCCTATGAAAAATGATATTCAACACAGATGGCAAATGCAGGAAAGAATTAACAAGCACTTGATAGCAACCCCAAAATAACATCTAAATAATCACTTCTGAACATTAAAGTCATGGCGAACAAGTTCCAATTTTTATAAAGGTGTTGGAAAGGATTAAGGAAAAATGAACAAATACGTTTTTATTTATCCTCATTCATTTAGGAAATGTCTGACACAGCTTAGAAGTTCTTTTTGAAATGCAGACTGAAAAATGGTTAATTTCCTCTATGAAGGATCTTCAATTAGCAGATAGGAATAGACTAACATGTCCTGATATTTTATCTTGAATCAGAGCTACAAAGTAGGAGAGATTTGAGATGGAGAGCCAGTTCAGGGCTTCTCAGTCAAGGTCCCTGAGAAGCCCATAGACGCGGGCAAGTGGCCTACAATTCCGAACATACACCAAACACACCCAGGACACTGAAGAATGGCTTGCCTTAAATGTATTTTTGTCACATGTACAGAATTCCCATGAATGAAATACAAATGCCTCTAGAGGGACCACTGAATTCAGTCACTATATATAACAACTATTACATGGGCTGTGGTGGAGGAGGGCAGTGTCTCAATCTTTTGTTGTTGTTTAAAAGGAGTCTTCATAATGAAAAAGGCTGGGAAACCTTTTTCCTAACACTGATCTAGCCCAACCCTCTCATTTTATCCATGAGGTCCCAGAAGATCTTGGGGACAGCTGGGACTCCAATCTAAGTTTTCTAATTCCCAGACAAATGGTCCTTGTCCCACACCATACATCCCTTCCCACGCAGCAACCCCATTCTCTTTCTAAAGGAGGGGAGTATAGTCCTACCCTCTCTCCCTGGATATGTTCCAGAATTTTCTATATCTCCTGAGCCTTTCCTTCCCTTCATTTCCCTCCCCTCATCAGCTCCCAGTTTACACCTTTAGGGTGAGTAGCATTCAGTCCCTTTCAAGCTCTGACACTCTGTAAGTACCCGTGGACAGTTAGTCTCAATATGAAATGGAAATATAGTCACCAATGTACTGAAACAAGGAGTGTGTTAAGTATATAAAATATGCATACGCATAAATGTATTTTACATCCCAAACCCTAGTACTTCTAATGTCTATGGAAAAGAAGAAAATTGGAATATTCATGAATAATAATTTTACTTACTCTGGATCTGTCAACACCAATAGGCCATTAAACCCCTAGCACACCAACTTTTCAAAATGCTTTCACGTCTATTATTATTTCAGTTTATTGTCCCAATGGTTCACTAGGATGTAAGTGCTACTGAAGTGCCAACAGAACTTAAGTGCCACAAAGAGAAGAGATGTTATCCATTTTATCCACTGCTTTTCCCCCAGGGCCTAGAACAGTGCCTGAAGCATGGTAAGCATTCAATAAATATTGGTTGATTGAGTGAATGACAGAAGTAAACAGGGAGGGTAGGTCTATTTATTTATTTAGCCTTCATTAAGTTTTATTTTTATTTGAGGAGATGGAATGATCCATAAGGGCAGAACTGAGTTCCTAAAAATCTCTTTTCAGTCTTCAATTCTCCTATAACATTTGACTTAATATCCTTCCCTCAAATATTTTTTCCCTCAAATATTTTTAATGTCATTCTTCAAAGTTACATAAGTAATACACTCATTTCAGGAAAATCAGATACCACTAATATATAAAAAGAAGAAAATAAAAGATCCCATCACCTAAGGATGACACAATTAACATGCAAATGTATATCCTTTTGGACTTTATTCCATGCATGTGTACACACACAGACACACACATCTGAGAAAGTCCCCAAACTCTCTGCCCTAGATTCTGAGCTGTGGATTTTTTTCTTTTTTCTCTAAGTCCTTTTTGTTTGTCCCGCTGTGTCCTAAATAAATTTGTTCCCCAATACTTAGGTCCTGAGTTTAAGAGGATTGGTTTCCCTTTTCCCTCCAGAGGATTCATCTAGTCTTATTCAACTTTAAATTCTTTGTGGATGTCTTATATCTGTGTCTTCAGTCCTCCCATTCCTCTGGGATACCTCAAGCTTCACACATCCACAACCAAATGTACCACATTTCCTCCATCAAAACCAGATCACTCTCTCACTTACTGCATTTCTGTTAACTGAGACAGAATTCTACGAGTTATCCTCTAGGGCGTCATCTTTGGTTCCCCCACCCTACATCCAATCACTCAAAGTGATTTTCATCCTCCATCCTGTCTCGTCCTTCTCTTCCCATTGCTACCATCACTGTTTAGGCTCTTACATCTATATTTATCTTCTACCTGAGTCTCCTGCTTTTTGCATAACCAAACAACCACCAAGCCTACCTACTGCTGCCAGTTAGCCTCCTCCAACACTCAGGAGGCTTCCATCTTGCCTATCCTATATTCAGAAGTTCGGGGGTGCTCCCCACTCTTACAGAACGGTATTCCAGTTCCTTCACAATCTCACCTCAGACTACTTTTCCATCCTTATTTCTCATTGTTCCTGAAAATAAAGGCTTTGCTCAAACCAGCCCGGGGTACTCATTATTCACTGTGAGTTAAGTGTCTATTATGTGTAAAGTCCATCCATTCATTCAACAAACATTTACGGAATATCTATTCTGTCAGGTAATGTACTGATGCTGGGGACGCGACGGTGAACAAGACAGATCAAGTCCCTGTCCTTAAGGAATTTAGAGGCCAGTGGGTTACAGAGGGGAGACTGAGACATGATGGTCCCAGCCCAGGATGCTTAATTTTCCATTAAAGCGTCAAATGAATCAAGACATCCTTAAACGCTGCATTTTGTGGCTGCAGCTGCAAATGGGAAAGGAGTTCAGAAGGAAGGAAAGGCTGGCCACAGTGTGAGCTGGAGTGTGGACCGTGGCTTCTTTGAAGATATGGGAGTCAACAGGCATTAAAGGATGGTAAGGATGGACGTGTGAGAGAAGGGGGTGCCTTCCATCTAAAGGGATATGAGGAAAGTCATGTGGTGGGATGGAAACAGCAGCAACAGCGCTGACTTATCCTGAATAAACGTTCATTCAACACCTATTCAGCAGAGCACAAGCTCTGTCCCTGCAGCGAGGGAGAGGATGACTCAGACTCGGCTCCTATCATGCAGGGATTTCCATCTAGCAAGGATAAGGTAGATCCATGATGATCCATCACACCCCAGAAAGTTCCATTGTTCCATTAGAGAACTGGAAAAAACACCGAGGGAGTTCAGAAGCAGGTGCATGTCTGGGTTCTTAGAGCACTATTTACAGAATCACATTATTTGTATGCATCTGCCTGCCTCTATCGAAAATAACTACCTTGTTTCAAAGTGTTTTCTCACTCACTTTCTCATTTTACTCTGACTTGTGAAGTAGGCAGAGTAGTTAAGATTGTTTTCCAGATGAGCAAAAGTGCAACATGAACGTTTTAAATGGTCTGCCTTAGGTCACGAACACCACCAGGCAAGAGTGGAACAAGAACCACCCTGTCCATCTCAGCCCTTTCCTGCAGCAGAAGTATCTAGAGCAGAGGGTGCGCATTAAGAAGTTGTATAATTGCACGAGACACCTAGCAAGTGTAATAAAGCCAAACAGGCAGTTTGGATTTAAAAGGGCAGGATGCAGGCGGCCTCTGAAGGTTCTGAAGAGAGAACAGGACCCAATGACAGTCCTCCATTCCTGCTTCTCCTCCTCAAGTCTGTCTGTAACACCCCACCCTAGGCCTGTCCTTAAGGTTCATCCCAAATTTTTTCTGCCCACACTGTTTTTTTCCCTCTACGGAAAAATTTCACCCCACTAGTCCCACTCATCTCCCAGGGGAGGGCGCGTGGCCGTTCTCTCCTGGACCTCGCAGTACGCCCAGCCAGCACACCGCTCTGCTCAGGGCTGGTAAGTATCTGCGGAATCACTGAATTCCTGGGTCCTCCACAGCTTAGTAAGGGTACCCAGAGTTCTTACAACCCTCCCCCCGAGAGTGGGCCGGCACAGGCCGCCGCCCGGAGGAGCTCCCCGACCGCGAGGAACGAGGGGGTGGTTGGGGAAAGCCCGATGGCCTGAGTCCCAGGGCCACCGGGAACCGGCGCCACCCGAGGTTCGAGTCCCCAGCTGGAAGCCGGGGCTAACCCTCTCACGCCTCCGCAAAAAGCGCTTCATGAGAGCGTTAACTATTCTTCCATCTGAAAACCTTCGGGGAAGGAGTGGAAAACGACGCCGGGAGGGAGCCGGTCTCAAGAGTCAATGAACCCAACCCCGTGGGCCAAACCCTCAGGGAGAGGGAGGAGGGAGGAGGACGAAGTAGCCATTCGCTACTCCGGCTGCGGGAAGAACGTGAGGCTGGAAGCATCGCGAGATCTGGAGTCGGGATCTCGCTGCGTTGCCTAGCGACTGGGAGGACGCTCGCGGGCCCCCCAGCTAACCCCCGCTGTAGGCTTAAATCTCCTACCATGGGGGAAGAAGGCGGCGGCCGCAGCTGTGGGACCACTAGGGAGCTGCAGAAGCTGAAGCAGCAGGCGATGGAGTACTACCGGGAGAACGACGTTCCGCGCAGGCTGGAAGAGCTGCTCAACTCCACCTTCTACCTCCAGCCTGCCGATGTCTACGGGCACCTGGTAGGGACCTGGGACAAGAACCCTCTCCTCTCCAGCCCCTCTCCCCACGCCCCGCGCTGCGGCAACGCCGTGCGCCTGCGCCACAGAGTCGCGCACGCGCGCCGCCGCCGCGGGGGTCGGGGGCTGTAGTTGCGCGGAGCCGCGACCCTGAAGGGAAGAAGCAGGGCGGAAGTGTGGGTGAAGGAATCTCGAGAAAGTGGTGGACTGGAAGCTGCTAGAGGAATGAGGACTCTAGGCGACAGCTCAGGACCTGGCAGGCATCCTCGCTACCTCTGGGCGGGCCTGCCACGGTTGCCAGTTGACTTTTTAATCACAGACCTTAATACCTCGTAGCTCAGTTTACCAACCTTCAGCGGCCTCCTTTTGACCACGGGACGAACACCTCGGTATTCGCTACAGCTTAGCCTCAGCCTACCCCGGGGCCTCATACTCAGCAGGCTCCCATCGTTGCCAAGTTTCAGTCGATTTCAAATGTCCGCTCCTTGACTTGTGCGCCCTTCCCGTCCTGGATGCCCGTCCCACCTGACCAGCTCGCACCTAGACTTAAAATTTAGATCAGAGTCTTGCCCACTTTGCCCAGGACTAATCGTCCTTCAGCGTCCTTGTAGCGTCCCCTGCATGTACTGAAATCCTCCCTGGGCAGCTTGTGAGCTCCTGTGGAGAGCGGCGGCCTTTTCATATACCCCTCCTAAGCCCTGTGCCCAGCGCACCAATCTGGCACACATCTTAGCCTTAAGCAGTGGGCAGTTGAAACAAAGGCAAGCGTTTTCTCACTTCCAGATCCATAAGTACTAACCAACACCCACCTTCTGGAAGGCATCATGGTTGGGACTGGTAGGAATTTGCACTATGGTGAGGCAATATGCCAACACCAAGCAGAGTATTTAAATGCTGTGAAGAAGCATGATGTGTTTACAGGGTTCAAAACCACATCTTGTAGATGCAGTTAATATAGGAGATGTTCTACGAATGTTTATTTTTCTCGGTCCTGGCCTATACATCAAACTGGAGGAGGGGCAAGGGGGGAGGTGTTTATCGATGCACGTTGTGCTATGTGCTTTATGTGATATCACTTCATCCTTAGGACCACGGTGAGGTAAACGTTATGATTCCTGTTTACAAATAAAGAACTGTGGCCCAGTGAATTTAAATGATTTTCCCAAGGGACACAGTGAATGACAGTGAGAAATCAAACCCGGTCTGTTTCCCTAGTACCTAGTAGAGTGCGTAGTACATAGTGGACAGTCAAGAACTATTTGTGGGATGAATGAGTGAATGCAACTCCCAATTCCATTATCTTTCCACTGTCTCTTGCTAGAGGAATTCTTGAAAGTTAACGACTTCCTCATTTTACAAAGACACCAAGCCCTTGTCTCACCGCTACTTAGTGCAAAAGGTAAGACTGGAAACTTGGACTCTTGTCCCCAGTGGAATGCTTTTCCCAGCCTATTAGGTAGCCAGGTCTTTGGTTTGCACAGCTCTCTGGGAGTTTATACCTCAGTTAGGGACAAAAGCCACCGATACATACGATAACTGGAGTAACAGGGTGATATAGGATTGTGTGCTAGACTGAGGAATAGATCACTGTGTGCCTGTTATAGGAATTCAGGGGTGGGGAAGATCCCTGTGGGCTGTAGCATCTGAGAGTTTTGGCTTGGGCTTTGAAGGATGTTCAGGAACTGGATTGGCATAAAGGCAACCTCCTTTTTGTCTTCCCAGGCCCTGCCCTGGTTTGGGCCATCCTTATTCTCACCTAGTCTCCCCCTCTATCAAGTCCATCCCCAACAGTGCTGCCAGAGCAATGTTCCTAATCCCAAATCTGACCATCATTCTTTTGCTCAGAAACTTCCTGTGGTTCCCCCTTGCATGCTGAGTAAGATCAAACACGTTACAGTGTGTGACTCAGTACTCGCCCGGCTACCTCGGTAACAGGCTCAACTCCCCTGCCCCTCCCCCACCGCTCCTCCGCACAGGCGCACTGACTTCCCCCTACGGCGTGAAGTTTCCCAATTCCTTCCCCTTCACTTATCCTATTCCCTCTACCTGAAGTACCTGCTCTCAGTTTCTCCCTCGTCTGCCTGTTGAAATACTACACAACCTCCGGTGTCCAGGTCAAATGCCATTTCTTCTATGCTTCTCTTACATATCAGAGGAATTCAGGGATGGGAAAGATCCCTGTGGGCAACAGCAATATTACTATTGCATAAAACTTATAATTGAGAGTTTGAGAATTTAATGACATAGTGTATACAAATGTGCCCAAGGCTTGTGTCTGACATTTATGAATTTATACAGGATTTAATTTATGGAATCCTAAATATGCCAGGCATTGTGGATACAGTGATAAACAAGACGAAGTCACTCCTTCAAGGTACATCCTAAGCATTTTTTAAAAGTTAGTTCCATTCTCCTCCTAACACAATATGCGGTACATTGTAGGTGCTCATTGCTTGTTGAACTGAACTCACAAAGTATAAGCTAGATCGTATTTTTCTTCTCCCGATTCTATCTGACTTCATTTAGGTACTTACTCTGTAATATACAAACCATCATCCTTCAAATGCATGGACAGCGTGAAAGTTGGCTTTGGCTTTAGTTCTGCCACCGCCTTGGTGCTGGCACACTGCTGATGGGCATGAATGACCTGTTATGTAGGTTGAGGTCACTGGATTTTGAAGTGAAAGATAAGAGGCCTGGTCTGCTAAATGCAAATGAAGAGTGAATACTGTCTGGTGATAAAGGGGGTGAGGAGGGTGGACCTTCACTCGCCCCTCTTCCTTCTCTCCCAGCTTCCGCCCCTCTGCGTAGGGACACCGTACTGAATCCTTTTACTCAGGCTCCTTGAGTGGACTTTCTCCCTCAGCTTCATTCTCCTTCTTCCGTCTCTTTCTTGGATCACTTCCAAATGACTTCTGCTCTTCCACATCAATGAACCTGCTGTTACTGAGGTTCCAACAATCCTCTCTGAACATGTAGTTCTACGCATGATCTGATGGTAAGTGAAATACAGCCTCTGCATAAGTCTTCACCATTAAAATATCCGGTGCCTTGTTGGGAGGAATGAAAATAGACCCACTTAAGGTTTTTTAGGTTTGAATGCATCACAGTATTCTAGAGACCAATTGACTTCGGTATTTGGACAGAAGGATAGGTTAGGGCCCACTAAAGAGTGACACGAGACCTTTAAATAAAGACACGTTGGCGAGTTTCTGCTGAGAGTTCAAAAAGCAAACTGCCCCACGTACCAGAGGCTAAATCCAAATCTCTGAACGTTCCCGCAGAGCTGCTAGACTAATCCCAGAACGAGGAGGGCATTCAAGGAAACGTTTAGTAGAAACTAGAGTAAATGTGAATGACCTTTTAAAGATAAATTAGATGTGGTATTGTGATTTTTGTGTTTTTTTTGTGTGTGTGTTGAAGGCAAACTGCTTTTCTAAACTTGCAAAGCCTCCCACCATATGCAAAGTCGTGGGGAAAAATGTGCTGGATGGACTGGGGCTTCCAACACTACAAGTGGAAATATTCTGCACCATTCAAAATTTTCCCAAGGTAGGAGGCAGCTTAAATGTGTTCTTCACTATGTCCTGGCTCCACTGCATTTATGAGCATGTATTGTCTAAATTATGGAAAATTAACGTTTTGAAATTCAGTATGTGTGAAATACACGCACCATTTGTAGGTAGTTATGAAAACAAAGCATGAATCATACAGTCTTCCATGATGGTTTATTAGGTTATGTGGACTACTGGTACAGACATGACTCGCTAACCTGAAGATGATCCAAGATGGAGAAAGGAAATGGGGCAAAAATAGTTTTAAAAACTCTGACATTATTAATGTCATGAATTCTATAAATCTGCAGATAGGGTTATAGATTCATGTATTTATATATAGATTTACAGATATATAGACCGATCTACAGAAAGAAAATTTCATTTTCATAAATGAAAATAATTATGATTAAATTTGTCTCCTTTTTGCTATTTTTTAGAGAGGTAGTGGTAAAAATGAAGTTCAATGTAGGGTTTTTAGAAGGGTATTTTAACAAGTTAATAATTTTAAACGTTCCTTCAAGTTGGGTTCCATCGTGTTTCAGTAGCTATAAAAATATCTCAAAGAAAATTATAGATTCTCATTTTCTCTTTGAAATTGGTGATAAAATATCATGTACCTTAAAAGCTAGATACATTCAATTTCCTATTTCCTGTGAAAGGTAGGGAAAATGTAGAACACGTTTATATTGTTTTCAGAATATATGTTCTGTGGTGATCTCAACTCACTTCGAAGTCCATGAGAACGCTTTACCCGAGCTAGCTGAAGCAGAGGAATTAGAAAGGTCAGATGCCGTCAGCACTGCGGTGCGGTGGGTCAACGAAACCATCACCGAGGAGCTTCAGGGCTTAGCTCCTTCCAACCAGGCTGAGGTGGATCAGGTGCTCAGGTAAATTTCGCACTTTGAAATGTAAGTGTCCGGTATAACTATGTACCTCTTCTCTTTCCATTTCACCTGCCAATGAAATGGGTCTGTCATATCTATAGGGTACGATCAGGAAGTCAATTAAGAAGCATATGCTAAAGCAGCAAAATTTAGCATAAAATGTCGTTTTTCTTCTGAAAACCCTGTTATTAAAATTTTACTTTGTAAGGCTACATAAGGCCTTTTGGCCTCTTTTATGCATAGAGCTTTCCTAGGATTCAGTGAAAAGTTTCTCAGGAAAAGGATTAAGAATCCGGACGTCCTCCTTTCCCCCTCCCCACCTCCTCACATGCCCCCCTCGTCCATGAGCCTCTCTTATCCTTTTATATAGCCCAGTGGGCGATGCTTATGTTCTGACCTCCAGACACAACCAAGTCTTCCAGGTTTTGCCCATAGGTTGACTCTAAAATGTGAAAACCAAGAAACTGTTTACTAGGGCTATGTGAGCACTGTTCAGTGCCTAACCAAGTGTGGCTTAGTTACTTTTCCTTTTGTGTGGGTCCAACGCCACAACCCTCTTGGCCAAAGAAGGTCAACTGGATTCTCTTTCTCTAAGCTTCAACACTTGCTTAATTGTGCATAACTTCACATTTTAGTTTGCCTCAGAGTTGGATCATGACCTTATAAAAAACTTGTTTGAATAGTTTTTGGTTGCCTTACAGTTTTTGAATGCTATTCCACTTAGTCCTTTGTGTGTGTGTGTTATTTGCTATTTTTTTTTTAGGTAATCTTTTTTTTTAATTTTTGAATTTTATTTTTTTATATAGCAGGTTCTTATTAGTTATCTGTTTTATACATATTAATGTATACATGTCAATCCCAATCTCCCAATTCATCACACCACCCGCCCCACTACTTTCCCCCCTTGGTGTTCCATACATTTGTTCTCTACATCTGTGTCTCTATTTCTGCCCTGCAAACCGGTTCATCTGTACCATTTTTCCAGGGTGTTATTTGCTATTAACACATCCTTCTTTTTTCCCAAGCTCTCAGTCATACCTTCTATTCTGTTACATTCCTTTTTTTCCTGGAGTTTTCCCTCCCAAATCTTCCATCTTGACTGGTTCCTCTTTAGGCCTACTAAAGAGATGCCATAAGACATCCCTTCATTGTTCTCCTGTTTCCTGGATCCCATGTCGTCCTCTTTCTTAAATTACCGGATTCCAACCTTTAAAAGTAAGGATGAGAAAAGGGTATTTGGGATGTAAATTTTTTGAGTTCTTACATGTGTGGAAATGTCAGTACTTTCCCTTTGTGGTTTACAGTTTAGCTGAGTACAGAGTTCTCATTTGAAATCAATTTCTCTCAGCACTTTAAAGGCACTGCCCCATTGGCATCTGACGCAAATCTGATTCCCATGTCTTTTTTTTTTTGGCCTGTTATTGTTGTTTTCTCTGTGGAAGGTTTTAGCCTCTGTTTATTCCGGGGAGCTGATATTTTTCATAGATGCACCTAAGCTGGATTTCCCAACAGTTTTCTTAATTGTTCATTTTAAGCACCCACCTCAAAAAGAAAAGAAAAAAAGTAAAGAAAAGAAAGAAAGAAAAGGAAGTCCTGCACATAGTGCTATATATTTCACTGTCTGTTCTTGCCTCATTTTTAGTCTGATGGTCATTTATTCAAAAAGAAAATCCAATAGCCCTTAATCAAATTATATCTTCAAATTTTACATTAAAAAATAACAAACAGGGCTCAGATAATTTTAAAAATGAGCACCTAAAATCTTTAAACATTTATTTCCAGGCCAAAATGATTTGCAGTTCTTGAACATAGTTTTATAACAGCATCATTTTTTAGTCTTGGAGATTGAAGCTGATTTGTTCTAAAGTAGCTTAAAAAGCAGAGCTAGCTACTGAAACATCTTGGGGTCGGCACTGAGACATGACCAAAATTACTAGTGATATTTCTCAAAATCTCATTGTAAGGTTGTACTTTCTTACCATTAAGGACATTCTTTGAAAGTAAAGTACAAGAAGATAAGGAGAGAAAAGAATTGGAAAAGAGCCTGGAAGACTCCACAGTGCCTACACCTTCACCTCTAACACCACCACTGCCTCCTCCACCTCCAGCCAAAAAAAAAGGACAAAAGCAAGGTCGGTGGCTTATCATCCTGCAGAACCATTAGTAACAAATGTGGAGGAAGAAAGGCTGAAACTTGGACTGCCTTTCCAAGTTCAAATCTCTCTGCTGCAGACCTAGGTTGGAGTCCCACCAGGTACCATCCATCCTCCACGCCACTTCCTTGCTTAAAGCTACTATGTGAGGTGGGCACGGTTTTCCCCCACCCCACCCTCCATTTTTATTTGTAAGATAAAAATATTTCTTACCCAGAGGTGAACACTTAGTAAACAGAGTGCACTGAACAGTGGCAATGCCCAAGGCAGGGAAGGGGAGGGTGGCCTGGAGACCTTTAACTGCTCCTCAGAATTCCCATTAGCTCCTCAGAAAGCCACTCCCTATTTTAAAGATTAATGATACCCTTTGATATGGAGAACCAACATTTCCTCAGTCATAGGTAATATAGTAATGAAACTTATTTTTGGAAGACCTTGCTATTTTAAGACAAATAATCTTAAATTTATCGTGGCCCTTTGTTCCATGCCTTCCAACATATGGCTAACCTCAGCTCCTCCAGTATGTTAATTCTGGAGCTGGTGCTAGAGCTGTTGTAACAGTGATTAGTGTGTCTGTCCAACTACAACATGCTCCTGGAGGACATGAGTCACGCCTCATCCAATTTAGCACTGCCAGCGCCTAGCACAATGCCGGGAACAAACTAAACGCCAGGTAAGTGTGGGTTCCATTAAATAAGAAAGCGCAAGAAGCACGGACCAAAGAGATCGTGAAGCCAAGGTCTCTTATTTCATAGATTTAGATACTGAGGACCAGAGAGGGGAGGAGAGTTGCCCAAGGCAGAAGAATCCTGTTAGACCAATCTTCTCCTGGAGGATGGGGATGACCACTACTGAATCATAGGCAGAGACTGCCAATAGGTGTTCATTTGGTGGTTTCTTTTGACTGACAGAACTCGGAACATAAGAAGGGAAGAAGTAGGAGGGGACAGTAATTTGCTAAACATTTAATATGTGCTGGGTGCTCACACATCTTATTCCACTTGTTTTACCTACCTGACTCAGGTCAGTAGCTGTGGGGAAGGAGAGGACAGGAGGAAAACTAGAGATTTATTATGGACATTGTGGTAGCTGATCAGACAGGGTGGCTGAGAATATGTGAGAGTGAAAGATGGGTGAGGATTCTGGGTGGATGGTTAGATCTGGAAGGAAGTCCTCATAGAAAAGGGCATCCGTTTGGGGTGGGCAAGCAAGATACGTAGTTAGATATTCACATGAGATATTCAACACGAAGCTGGGTATGCAAGAGCGATGGTGGAACATAGGAAAACAGGATTTGGAATTCAAAGACCATCCAAATCCTCTCTCTATTCACTTTCTGTTAGGTATTGGGCAAGTCTTTGAACCTAAGCCCCCGTTTAGGTGAGATAACAATATCTGCCCCACAAGACTGTTGAAGGATTTAATACTGAATGTTCTAAAATTTCTTACGCAAAATCCATGGCTAAGGATTATTTGAGCATTAGGGTCAGACAGAAACTTCTCAGGGGTTGAAGTGGTGAATATTTTCTTGCCAGCCTCAGCTTTCAACCCTTCTTTATGCTGGGCCTTCACATCTATAAGTAAAGCATTAAAATATATATATAGTTTTATCATAGTCAAACTTTCTAGAAAGCAATCTTTTATCAATATTTTTTTCTTCAGGGAGGAAGGATACTCTTACAGAAAAACCAATTATACCCCCAGAACCTGTTGAACCCATACTCTGTGGCAGCATGGCCATAGGAGCTGTGTCACTGGCTGTTGCCAAAACCAGTGCCGTGCTGGGCAGTAATCCTCTATACTTAAATATTGCACTGCTGAAGCACCACCAGGTTAGTGCCCATTACATTCCTTTACAAGGACCCATGAGTATCTCGAGATGAATGAACCATGTTGCTCATTTCCCCTTGCTTTTCCCCTTTTTCAGGAGCAGCCGGCAAAGCTAACTATACCTCTCCTGATGGTGTCTCTGGTCAGCTGTGGGAAGTCATCACCTGGCAAGCTGAATTTAATGAAAGAAGTGATTGGTATACCCCATCCTGGACTAACAGCTAAACAAGTACCTTACATTATCTCAAACTACCTTTTCTTAAAAAAAAAAAAAACCTTCATCATCAATGAGTTTTTAGTGTATGTTCCTAAGGCTTATGACACCAAGGGAAAAGGAATTAAATATAAAATGAGAAAAAAAAAATTAGGAAATTAGGGAAGTGGGACAAAAACAAGACCTCAAACGCAAGAGAACCAAATTTAGACCACCTTGGATCTCCAGCTCATCACAACAGTGACTCATGCTCGTGGCTCACAGAGAAGCCACGGGCAAGTGATTTTGCAGGCCTTGATAGTGCTGGAAGGATATTCTTTGGGGCAACTGAGATTTTTTAATTTACTAGTCTATGCACTATGGCTGCGACGAGAGGAAGGTGGCACTTTCATAGCAGCCCTTCTGTTAAGTAGGAACTGCAGGGCCTAGCAGATTGCCCGGCACGTAAGAGAGGTTTAGTGCATGTTTATGGAATATGGAATGAAGGAATCCTAAGTGGCATCTTTACTACTCAGAGGTTTGTTAGTGTCTCATTGTTCTTCAGTGGCATGAATGAGTCAATACGCCTTTTTAAATCTTCATGAATTATTCTACCAATTAGGCATTCGGGAGAACTAAACATTCGTGTCCTATAGTGGATGTTTACAGGAAAAGTACGGGAATCTCCATCCCCTCTGGTAGTCTATTGACTGATATTTTATCAAAGTTAGTGACAATCATTTGTTTAAATCTCAAGATAATTTCTTTATGATAAAGAATCCTTTTTTAAGGAGAATAGTCATTACCCACTTCTATCAATTTTGGAAGACTAGGATTGATATCTGGCTCACCATCTGTCAGATCACGTTCAGATCCTGGCGCCAGGATCTTTCCTTCAGTTAATATCTGCTGTTTAGGTACCAGAGCATTTGGCCTGCCATTCTTCATCTGTCTCCATATGCAGATCCCACCATCATCAGAATACATTTTTCTACTTTCTAAGTGACAGTGGATTTATACTAATTCAAACACTGTCATGCAGAATCCCTTGATGACCTGTGACATGTATGGCAAGAAGGTTGGTCAGGAGACCATGAAAGAGAATGAAGTTAACTTGATCCAACCAACCGAACCAATCAGTTCTGAACAATGAAGAGAGGATAATGAGGAAGAAAAACCTCTCATTCATTTTCAACCAAATAAAGATTGAGGGTTGAAGATTAACATTTGATCTGATTTTGTAGGCCATATGTAATTCACTAACCAGGATGCCATTATCAGGGACCCTACAGATTTTCTAAGTTAGAAATAGCCATGTGTGGTATAAGTTTTTATGTTTAAAATTCTAGACTGCAGTTGTGGAAGATCATGGTTATTCTACTTACAGGGTGTGGACATGCTTCTGGAAATTCAGAAACACATTAACCAAGCAATTGAAATGGTATGTAAAGAGAATCTATGGAATCTAATAACTGATGCTTATATACCTTCTAGTAACCAAATTATAGTTCATTATGCAACAAAATCAATATTGTTGTTACAGATATGAAAGCATATTAATTTTCTTTGCGTTTCCCATATGAGCCAAGCTTATACATTCCCTCATTGCCTATGGGTCCAGTTTCTAATGGAACTTAACAATCTTCTTTTGATTTCTGAGGCAGCTGGCCCTACGCTAAGATCATCCCTTTGGATTTGCAAAGAAAGAAAGGATCTGGCCCCTAGGATTAGCGAGAGGCAGTTTGGTATAATGGTTAAGGCGCAGTCACTTGTGCCTGCTTAGAATCCTGGTGTTGGGCAAACAAGCACCCTTGGCTGAGCAGCCCTTGAGGGGGAAAGTCACAGAGGCAGGATGAGGGGCGACTGTATGAGTCAGTGGGTTGTTCCGTCATATTCTAGCTGGGGTAATGCACAATGATGTGGCAGGGCTGAGGGACCCAATCCTTGTCTTTTATTTTAGAATAATACTGCATTTATAGAGAAGTTGCAGAGATAGTGCAGAGAGTTCCCAACTACCCCTCACCCAGTTTCCCCGAAGGTTAACAGGTTACATTACCATAGCGTATTGGTCAAAACTAAGAAATCAACATGCTACATTACTAATAACTAAACTTCAGACTTTATGTGAATTTCACTGGTTTTTCCACTAATGTCCTTCCTCTGTTCCAGGATCCAATCCAGGACCCAATATTTATTTAGTGTGAGGCTTTTAAGCTACATGATTAGGAAGCACTAGCTCCTTCCCCAGCAGGATGGGGGCTGAGATATAATCTCAGTACGACATAAAGGAACTTTGGCTCCAGTGCTATCTTGCCAGCACAGAATATGTGATGGGGGAGGGTGGTGGGGGCCCAAGCCCTACAGTTGATCAGAATTGCTTTAAGCACCAGCCTGGAGCCAGTTGTCGGGGTGCTTTTCAGGAAGACAACTGTTTTATGGGTGAAAAGATAGTGAAAAGATGCAGGATAACTTCTGTATTTGCATATACTGGAGTGTGTGTGTGAACCATGTTGCTTCTTGACAAACATGCCCCAGCTTATACAGCCAATGAATGCCGGGCATTAAAGTGCATCCTTTAACAGGTTAAATCCTTGTTACAGCATGCCACCAATACCCCAAACTATGGAAGCTTCTCTTTGGTAATTATCTTTGCTTTTAATGTCAGATGACATTACACACACCAGATTCACCAGATTTAATGACCATGGGCTGCTTCCAAAAGTCAAACCCATCCTGCCAGAGAAAGTGTTTGTACTGTGAGAATATTTAAAACAATATGTCGGGCCTTTAAAAGCAAATGCCACAGTGTGGTTATTCCTTAAGGACAAGGAGGGGACTTAACATCCTCCTGTAAAAAAAGAGTTCCTGCACACAGCAGGAGTCAGGACATGATGAGTGAATAATTACTTATATAAGTAGAAATGCATGAACATGTATATCCATACCTCATACATGTGACTGGAGGCAGAATGTAAGGATGAACTAAAGGGAACATGTGCCTGATTTTGAGAAACAGTTTGAGGTTTATGAAATTAAAGTGTGGCTGGCATCATCCGTGTGTGTGTGTGTGTGTGTGTGTGTGTGTGTGTGTGTGTGTGTGTGTGTGTGTGTGTGAGAGAGAGAGAGAGAGAGAGAGAGAGAGAGAGAGAGAGAGAGAGACTGGCTCAACCCCAGAGCAGTGGGCAGGCCAGAGGACCTGCAGCTCTGCTTGCTGCCACAGACGTGTCTGAAAATCCCGAGTGATATGTCTTTATCTTCTGTCTCTCAGTCCCCTCCTCCAAAACCAGAGACAAGAAAAAGTCAAAATGGAGGCAAAAGAGGTCAAGTAAGTAAATGTATTTGTTTACCATGCTTCTGTATGACAGTTCATTTCTATATTCCCTGCCCCTTTCCCTCTCCCAGTCATTTTGCTCCAGGACTGGTCTAACAAAAAATGGAAATCACACGGTGATACTGCTTCAAGGGGACTAAACCAGGCAACCCCCAGAGCTGGAATATAATTCTGCCCCCACCTCTCTGGCAACAGGCTGCCAAGCCATCACTGCTTGCAGTTGTCTGGCCAAGTGAAATCTCAGAGGGCTTGGAGAGGCTCTTATGACTAATAGGATTACATGGGAAACCCTCTAGGTGAAGTGCTGGGGAAGATGAATCTCTCTGAATACTAGCTCAAAGGCATATAGGATGTTTTGGCTTTTAATTTTAATACTACCAAAGAAAGAAAGAAAAGGCACAAAAAGATAGCAATTCCTTCATCTGGTCCCCCAAAAGCACTGAGGCACCATTTCAGATGAACCATTGCCAGAGCTCAGATTTTGCCAGGAGGGTCAGGCAAACAAGCCTGGTGAAAATGGGCTGCAGACCTCAGCCAGCTGCACTTGATCAGTCCATCACTTTGGTGACTGTGGGCGCTCTGACAGATACACCTGTTATATGCCTGACTTTCAGCAATATAGTTAGAACAACCAACAAGAACCCCGAAGATAATGCAAATGGATGAAGGTTGCTCACATGTGTGATATTTGCTCTGATAACCCTGCAATCACTACCTGGATGTCAGGGACTTCAGGGTCCGTTGAAGTCATCAGCAAGAAGGACTAGTAAAGGAAGGAGAGGACTTGGTGGAGATAAAAAGTTAAGTTCCTCTTTAAACTTGGGAGAGAGAAGAGAAATGTGTGAACAGATACAGCAGTAAGTAAAATCCTTGACAGGTGTGTATACTAGAACTGGACCTTGCAAGAGAGGCAGGGGCTGGTGAACAAGTAGCAAATCTCAGCTCTGTTCCCTTCATTCCAGCAGGTTGTCTGATGTATTCTGAGAAACTTAGACCAAGATCAGCCCTTCCTGAGATCAGCTTTACTACTCCCCCCACCTCCCCACCATTAGAAACAGGATAGATGATAGATTCTAGAGAGGCAGCCATACCAGAATTAGAGGCATGGACTACTAGAGGCTCAACTACCTGGATTAAAATCTGTTCCAAGTTACTCAACTCTCTCTTAAATAGGGATAATAATGGTACCTGCTTCATGGGATTGATGTAAGGAGTAAATGTATTTACTTTATGTAAAGTGTTTAGAATGGTACCTGGCATTTAGTAAGCACCAAATAAGTGATGCTTTCATAGTTTTGAAGACTCCGTAATGAAACTCCTTAACTGACACACAAAAATTTCCGCAACTATTCCTTTGCCAAATAAAAGGTTCCTCTCACTGACATTAAAAATGTTGGATGGTTCTTATACTTAACGAGTACTATCATCAGTAAAAATAGGATATTTATACCTACTTTCATGTTTGCTCTTGAGACTGGTATACACACACACACACACACACACACACACCTTAGTGATACTGCTTCAACTTACGTTAAAATTGCATAGTGACAATTTATGATGAGGGCACGTCAAGGCTGACCTTGCAATCGAAGCCTATGGCTGCCTTTCCCCTGAGCTCATTTGGGTCCTCAAATCTTCTTCCACTGCAATGCATCCTCAGTGCTACATCCTTTTAGCTGAAGTCTTCAATCCCTTTTAAAATAAAACTTTTCCTGAAGGAGAGTTAAATTTTTAAGTTTTAACACTTATAATCTTCTAAAGGAAAATGGAACATAGGAAAGAGCAGGTTTGGAGGAAGAAGGGACAGGCAGGACAGACATTTACAGGGACAGCCTGTAGAGTCACCAACCTGGTGGTTATGGCTCAGGTGAGCCTGTGTACAATGATAGAGCCAATAAAGAGATAATAACATGGGCAACTAAAGAGAGCAAAGTGTATTCCTAGGTCAAACTTGAAAACCGTGGGAGTAAGAAAATTATTCCCAGGTACTGCAGGACAATCATCTGCCCGAAAATATGCAGAGATGAGTGGGAACTAGGGGCAGGATTAATCGAGAATCAGAGGACCCCGTGTTTGGAGAGCTGTGTCTGTTACAAATTGCCAGCCACTGGAAGCCCCAAGAAGCTTAATGTGCTCTATTTACGTGCATGATTTTCTTGATCCTGAAGCAGCAGATCACCGGCAAGATGTCCCATCTTGGCTGTTTAACCATTAATTATGACACCATAGAGCAGCCACTGCTCCTAATACAAGGAATCTGTGCGAACCTGGGGCTAGAAATGGGAACGAATCTCCACCTAGCCATCAACTGTGCTGCACATGAACTGATGGACTATGTAAGTTTCCACTCCAGAACATTTACTTTTTGTTGCAGTCTCATTGTTTTTAAATTAGAACTCAAAAGAAGAGCCTATCTGTACGTATTTCCAAAGAAATCCTACTTTTTAAGTTAGTACCATGGGAGGGGTCCAAATATACTGGAGTTGAGAAAGGTAAGTTAACTAATGACCAGACAATAACATAACCATATAACTTTAAAAATTAACAGAAATGTCACCATAATTATATATAGAAATTCTGTAATAAAAATGTCTAAAATGGATTGCTTACATTGAAATCATGAGAACTATTAAAAATAATTTAACAAACTGGTATGTTCTGCAGAGTACATTCATTTGGTTGGTGAATGCTGAATTGGTCAAGCATAAAAAGTGGCTCAGTTGTAACTATGACTTGATAAGCCCTTCTAGACATGTGGTTCTTCGAGTTTCTGCTGGTGATTCACTTTTTTTTTTTTGAATTTTATTTTATTTATTTTTTTATACAGCAGGTTCTTATCAGTTACCTATTTTGTACATATTAGTGTATACATGTCAATCCCAATCTCCTAATTCATCACACTACCACCACCCCGCCATTTTTCCCCCCTTGGTGTCCATACATTTCTTCTCGACATCTGTGTCTCTATTTCCGCCTTGAAAACTGGTTCATCTGTACCATTTTTCTAGATTCCACATATATGTGTTAATATACGATATTTGTTTTTCTCTTTCTGACTTACTTCACTCAGTATGACAGACTCTAGGTCCATCCACATCTCTACAAATGACCCAATTTCGTTGCTTTTTATGGCTGAGTAATATTCCATTGTATATATTTACCACATCTTCTTTATCCATTCATCTGTCGATGGGCATTTAGGTTGCTTCCGTGACCTGGCTATTGTAAATAGTGCTGAAGTGAACATTGGGGTGCATGTCTCTTTTTTTTTTTTGCGATACGCGGGCCTCTCACTGCTGTGGCCTCTCCCGTTGCGGAGCACAGGCTCTGGACGCGCAGGCTCAGCGGCCGTGGCTCACGGGCCCAGCCGCTCTGTGGCATGTGGGATCTTCCCAGACCGGGGCACGAACCCGTGTCCCCTGTATCGGCAGGCGGACTCTCAACCACTGCGCCAACAGGGAAGCCCTGCATGTGTCTTTTTGAATTATTGTTTTCTCTGGGTATACGCCCAGTAGTGGGATTGCTGGATCATATGGTAATTCTATTTTTAGTTTTTTAAGGAACCTCCATACTGTTCTCCATAGTGGCTGTACCAATTTACATTCCCACCAATAATGCAAGAGGGTTCCCTTTTCTCCACACCTTCTCCAGCATTTGTTGTTTGTAGATTTTCTGATGATGCCCATTCTAACTGGTGTGAGGTGATACCTCATTGTAGTTTTGATTTGCATTCTCTAATAATTAGTGATGTTGACCAGCTTTTCATGTGATTCTTGGCCATCTGTATGTCTTCTTTGGAGAAATGTCTATTTAGCTTTTCTGCCCATTTTGGATTGGGTTGTTTGTTTTTTTAATATTGAGCTGCATGAGGTGTTTATATATTTTGGAGATTAATCCTTTGTCTGTTGATTTGTTTGCAAATATTTTCTCCCATTCTGAGTGTTGTCTTTTCGTCGTGTTTGTAGTTTCCTTTTCTTTGCAAAAGCTTTTAAGTTTCATTAGGTCCCATTTGTTTATTTTTGGTTTTATTTCCATTTCTCTAGGAGGTGGATCAAAGATCTTGCTGGGCTTCCCTGGTGGCACAGTGGTTGAGAGTCCGCCTGCCGATGCAGGGGACACGGGTTTGTGCCCCAGTCCGGGAAGATCCCACATGTCACAGAGCGGCTGGGCCCGTGAGCCATGGCCACTGAGCCTGCGCATCTGGAGCCTGTGCTCCGCAACGGAGAGGCCACAACAGTGAGAGGCCCGCGTTAAAAAAAAAAAAAAAAAAGATCTTGCTGTGATTTATGTCAAAGAGTGTTCTTCCTATGTTTTCCTCTGAGAGTTTTATAGTGTCCAGCCTTACATTTAGGTTTCTAATCCATTTTGAGTTTATTTTTGTGTATGGTGTTAGGGAGTGTTCTAATTTCATTCTTTTGCATGTAGCTGTCCAGTTGCCCCAGCACCACTTATTGAAGAGACTGTCTTTTCCCAATTGTATATCCTTTCTTCCTTTGTCATAGATTAGTTGACCATAGGTGCGTGGGTTTATCTCTGGGCTTTCTATCCTGTTCCATTGATCTCTATTTCTATTTTTGTGCCAGTATCATGCTGTCTTGATTACTGTAGCTTTGTAGTATAGTTTGAAGTCAGGGAGTCTGATTCCTCCAGCTCTGTTTTTTTTCCCTCAAGACTGCTTTGGCTATTCAGGGTCTTTTGTGTCTCCATACAGATTTTAAGATTTTTTTGTTCTAGTTCTGTAAAAAATGACATTGGTAATTTGATAGGGATTGCATTGAATCTGTAGATTGCTTTGGGTAGTATAGTCATTTTCACAATATTGCTTCTTCCAATCCAAGAACATGGTATATCTCTCCATCTGTTTGTTTGTATCATCTTTAATATCCTTCATCAGTGTGTTATAGTTTTCTGCATACAGGTCTTTTGTTTCCCTAGGAAGGTTTATTCCTAGGTATTTTATTCTTTTTGTTGCAATGGAAAATGGGAGTGTTTCCTTAATTTCTCTTTCAGATTTTTCATCAGTGTATAGGAATGCAAGAGATTTCTGTGCATTAATTTTGTATCCTGCAACTTTACCAAATTCATTGATTAGCTCTAGTAGTTTTCTGGTGGCCTCTTTACGATTCTCTATGTATAGTATCATGTCATCTGCAAACAGTGACAGTTTTACTTCTTCTTTTCCAATGTGTATTCCTTTTATTTCTTTTTCTTCTCTGATTGCCGTGGCTAGGACTTCCAAAGCTATGTTGAATAATAGTGGTGAGAGTGGACATCCTTGTCTCATTCCTGATCTTAGAGGAAGTGCTTTCAGTTTTTCACCATTGAGAATGATGTTTGCTGTGGGTTTGTCATACATGGCCTTTATTATGTTGAGGTAGGTTCCCTCTATGCCCACTTTCTGGAGAGTTTTTATCATAAATGGGTGTTGAATTTTGTCGAAAGCTTTTTCTGCATCTATTGAGATGATCATATGGTTTTTATTCTTCAATTTGTTAATATGGTGTATCACATTGATTGATTTGCATATATTGAAGAATCCTTGCATCCCTGGGATAAATTCCACTTGATCATGGTGTATGATCCTTTTAATGTGTTGTTGGATTCTGTTTGCTAGTATTTTGTTGAGGATTTTTGCATCTATATTCATCAGTGATATTGATCTGTAATTTTCTTTTTTTGTAGTATCTTTGTCTGGTTTTGGTATCAGGGTGATGGTGGCCTCATAGAATGAGTTTGAGAGTGTTCCTTACTCTGCAATTTTTGGGAAGAGTTTGAGAAGAATGGGTGTTAGTTCTTCTCTAAATGTTTGATAGAATTCACCTGTGAAGCCATCTGGTCCTGGGCTTTTGTTTGTTGCAAGATTTTTAATCACAGTTTCAATTTCATTACTTGTGATTGGTCTGTTCATATTTTCTGTTTCTTCCTGGTTCAGTCTTGGAAGGTTATACCTTTCTAAGAATTCGTCCATTTCTTCCAGGTTGTCCATTTTATTGGCATAGAGTTGCTTGCAGTAGTCTCTTAGGATGCTTTGTATTTCTGCGGTTTCTGTTGTAACTTCTCCTTTTTCATTTCTAATTTTATTGATTTGAGTCCTCTTCCTTTTTTTCTTGATAAGTCTGGCTAATGGGTTATCAATTTTGTTTATCTTCTTAAAGAACCAGCTTTTAGTTTTATTGATCTTTGCTATTGTTTTCTTTGTTTCTATTTCTTTTATTTCTGCTCTGATCTTTATGATTTCTTTCCTTCTGCTAACTTTGGGTTTTGTTTGTTCTTCTTTCTCTAGTTCCCTTAGGTGTAAGGTTAGATTGTTTATTTGAGATTTTTGTTGTTTCTTGAGGTTGGCTTGTATTGCTATAAACTTCCCTCTTAGAACTGCTTTTGCTGCATCCCATAGGTTTTGGATCATTGTGTTTTTGTTGTCATTTGTCTCTAGGTATTTTTTGATTTCCTCTTTGATTTCTTCAGTGATCTCTTGGTTATTTAGTAACGTACTGTTTAGCCTCCATGTGTTTGTGTTTTTTACATTTTTTTCCCTGTAACTGATTTCTAATCTCATAGCATTGTGGTCAAAAAAGATGCTTGATATGATTTTAGTTTTCTTAAATTTACTGAGGCTTGATTTGTGACCCAAGATGTGATCTATCCTGGAGAATGTTCTGTGCGCACTTGAGAAGAAAGTGTTATCTGCATTTTTTGGATGGAATGTCCTAAAAATATCAATGAAATCTATCTGGTCTATTGTGTCATTTAAAGCTTGTTTCCTTATTAATTTTCTGTTTGGATGATCTGTCCATTGGTGTAAGTGAGGTGTTAAAGTCCCCCACAATTATTGTGTTTCTGTTGATTTCCTCTTTTATAGCTGTTAGCAGTTGCCTTATGTATTGAGGTGCTCCTATGTTGGGTGCATCTATAGTTATAATTGTCATATCTTCTTCTTGGATTGATCCCTTGATCATTATGTAGTGTCCTTCCTTGTCTCTTGTAACATTCTTTAAAGTCTATTTTATCTGATATGAGTATTGCTGCTCCAGCTTTCTTTTGATTTCCATTTGCATGGAATATCTTTTTCCATCCCCTCACTTTCAGTCTGTATGTGTCCCTAGGTCTGAAGTGGGTCTCTTGTAGACAGCATATATATGGGTTTTGTTTTGGTTTTTTTTTTGCGGTACACGGGCCTCTCACTGTTGCGGCTTCTCCCGTTGCAGAGCACAGGCTCCAGACGCACAGGCTCAGTGGCCATGGCTCACGGGCCCAGCCTCTCCACGGCATGTGGGTCCCCCCGGACCGGGGCATGAACCCGCATCCCCCCACATCAGCAGGCGGGCCCTCAACCACTGCGTCACCAGGGAAGCCCTGGGTCGTGTTTTTGTATCCATTCAGCAAGCCTGTGTCTTTTGGTTGGAGCATTTAATCCATTCACGTTTAAGGTAATTATCGATATGTATGTTCCTATTACCATTTTCTTAATTGTAATGGGTTTGTTTTTGTAGGTCCTTTTCTTCTCTTGTGTTTCCCACTTAGAGAAGTTCCTTTAGTATTTAGTGTAGAGCTGGTTTGGTGGTGCTGAAGTCTCTTAGCGTTTGCTTGTCTGTAAAGCTTTTGATGTCTCCATTGAATCTGAATGAGATCCTTGCCGGGTAGAGTAATCTTGGTTGTAGGTTCTTCCCTTTCATCACTTTAAATATGTCATGCCACTCTCTTCTGGCTTGTAGAGTTTCTGCTGAGAAATCATCTGTTAACCTGATGGGAGTTCCCTTGTATGTTATTTGTCATTTTTCTCTTGTTGCTTTCAGTAATTTTTCTTTGTCTTTAATTTTTGCCAATTTGATTACTATGTGTCTCGGCATGTTTCTCCTTGGGTTTATCCTGCCTGGGACTCTCTGTGCTTCCTGGACTTGGGTGGCTATTTCCTTTCCCAGGTTAGGGAAGTTTTTGACTATAATCTCTTCAAATATTTTCTCAGGTCTCTTCTCTCTCTTCTCCTTCTGGGACCCCTATAACGTGAATGGTGTTTAATGTTGTCCCAGAGGTCTCTTAGGGTGTCTTCATTTCTTTTCATTCTTTTTTCTTTATTCTGTTCTGCAGCAGTGGATTCCACCATTCTGTCTTCCAGGTCACTTATCCGTTCTTCTGCCTCAGTTATTCTGCTATTGATTCCTTCTAGTGTATTTTTCATTTCAGTTATTGTAGTGTTCATCTCTGTTTGTTCTTTAATTCTTCTAGGTCTTTGTTAAACATTTCTTGCATCCTCTCGATCTTTGCCTCCATTCTTTTTCTGAGGTCCTGGATCATCTTCACTATCATTATTCTGAATTCTTTTTCTGGAAAGCATATCTCCACTTCATTTAGTTGTTTTTCAGGGGTTTTATCTTGTTCCTTCATCTGGTACATAGCCCTCTGCCTTTTCATCTTGTCTATGTTTCTATGAATGTGGTTTTTGTTCCACAGGCTGCAGGATTATAGTTCTTCTTGCTTCTGCTGTCTGCCCTCTCTCAAATTTTAAATATAAAAGTATTTCTAAGTTATTGAAGTTTTTGGAGAATAATTAATAATAGTAATTAATGTCAAATTCAGGGCACATGACCAAATACGATTCCACTTTAATTTGTGATTCTTTTAACTTCAAAGGAAATCTTGAATAGTATATAAGAAAACTAAGTTTCAGCTGACTTTTAAAAGTTTTTGCTTTCCTAAAGAAACTAAGCGCATAAAGGAATATTTAATGTAATTTCGTATTCTTCACATAATCATTGGTTCCTAGGCATACCAGTAAGAGAAATAATTGCATGTTTTCATCAGCAACGTATACCAAGAACTATGAAAATACTGACTGCTAGTGTTAACTAGAATGGGTATTTATTGCTTATATTCAGTAAAATGCTTTAGCTTGATATCAGATAATTCTTACAGTGTTAGTTCAAAATCATTATCACTTCCTCTCTGACAAGATAGGATTGCATATGTTTTGCAGTATAGAAACTGAGAGTTCTTGCTGCTATATTTTATGTGAAAAGACGCATAGAATCTTTTCAATGATGGACTTATTAGGAGCCTGCTTAATTCCAATGGAATCCATTCTATTAGCAGCAACAGGAAGGCATTAATAAATCAAAGAGCCATTCTGGTCCATTCCACCTCCCTCCCAGTACCTAAGTATCCCAGGTGCCATCCCTGGATACAGACTTGGACTGGACATAAGGGTGCTGTGTTTACAGAGACTACACTAGATCCTCCAGCTTTGTTTACTCCTATGCTTAATGACTTGGGGGTGTTCTAGACTTCAAATGAATGGGTTGCACTAGAACTCCACTTTCAAAACAATATTGTTACTACTAGAACTTGCATGCTTGCCTTCATGTAAACCTCTTTACATTTCATGTTGGTTGTCAGTATCTCAAAAGCTTAGCCCCGCTTTCAAATTTTAGAATATTTACAGTAAACAAGCTATTCATTCACTGTGAGCTGAACGATGCTATTTCTAGTGAGTAGGCAGGTCTGCATTGCTATTCTGTTTATGAATTTATGTTATTGCCCATCTATCCAAGCAGTATCTGGCACCACGTTACAAAACTTAAATAAGAAATCACTCCCCTCCTACTCTTTACTCGTTTTTTTTGTGCAGAAGGCTTCATCTGAAGTCAGTGGGAAATCTATGGGGCATCCAGAGGAATGCTGACTTGATTTTCCCAGGTTGACATTTAACATATATTTAAAGTAAAATGCATAGATTTCTCAGGTGAATGTGGCCTGGAAATAATCTGTTTGCAGTCTTTTATATGAAATGAATGAAAATGAATTTGAATCACATCTTTAATGTTTGCAGAATTCATCATTTATCCTTTAATATCTTCCTTATACTTATCAGAGTAAAGGAAAGTATGAAGTGATGATGGGAACCTACAAAAATGCAGCTGAGATGGTTGACCTGTATGTGGAGCTGATCAACAAGTTCCCTTCAATTATTGCCTTAATTGATCCTTTCAGGAAGGAGGTAACAGGATTCAACTTGAATTTTATAATAAAACAGAATAAAATATTTCTTTTGGATCTGTAGATTTGAAATGTGTTGTAATTTGGGCTGGGGCTGAGTTGCTTTATTTTGGCATTTTTGAGAAAAGGCACTTACTAAGCAAATGAATAGCAGAAACACACAGGAGTGTGCCTGTCTATGGAATGAAACAAGTATCTCCCAGCACTTCAGGAATACCTGGGTATTTACAAGCAGCCTAACTGATGGCAGGCGAGCCCAATGTGCTAGCGGGTGTTTCAATAGGTTAATCACATATCATTTCCAAGTGCTCATGGAAACAGGACTTCAACTAGGCCAAATGTTTTTTAAACCTAAATCCAGTTACTATGCATGCATAGAAGTTACAAAGCCATATTTTTAAAAGGTGTGAGATATTGAGGTTTCTGATTTATTCACACTAATGCACCTAATGCATTTTTTCACACTAATGCAGGGTTGTTTATGTGCCATAGAACCCTCTCTTCCTAACCCACTTAAACTTCAAAACTTACATTCTTGATTTTATGAATTTGAGAACCATTAGGTATAGTGAGCAGGTACCCTCTTTGAGACAACTCACCTATTTAAATTTGAGGGACAAAGAGAATGCTGGATCTTACTGGAGCCCCAGGCTCTCTCAGTCCCATCTTTCCTTTCACAGACTGTGCTACACCCCAGCACTTGTGGAAGATGCTGAGCCTAGTTCTTTAATCTTGCCAGACCTATCTTCTGCTTCTTGTCCCAAGGCTCTGGCCACAGCTCTTTTTAATGCGGTAAGATGTACCTGCATGGTCTGTTCTAATGGGACAGGTTGAAATCTGGTACAATGGCTGGGAAGACTGTATATTACTATTTAAATAATGAGCATTTCACTTGGTGGTCTCACCAATAAAAAATAAGGGTGTTGGGAATGAGGGTCTACATCCCCGCAGGCTCATTTCCTTCAGTTTCCTTTTTACCAGAAGTAACACTAAAATCTCCTAACCAGCCAGTCTTCAGCAGCATCATGGATAACACAGTGGGTAGGAAGAGCCTGTGCTTGAACGACATCAGAATTAATGTGGAGAATAGCATTTAATGTGTATTAACATTTTATTCACTAGATCTTCAAGCTCAAATTTAATCACTCTAAGTTTCTGTTCCATGAAGCTTGTTAATTTGTGTGGCTGTGGTATGGGCAACATGAAGCCGCAGATGCAAACAAACCAAGCCCCCCACCCCTGTTTTGTGTGTCTCAGAAAGGTGTGTAACTGATTACGTGCTGTATGATTCCTGTCGTTTTGTGGTGATGTCCCCTACGTTGTAATGATCAGTTCTTAAATATTTACCCAGGACTCTGAACAGTGGGACAGCACCTACAATGCTCTTGGCTCCAAGTGTTACATAATTGCAGGCACCGCATCCAAAAGCATCTCTAAACTTCTAGAGGATGGGAACGTCGGCATCCTCAGATGCAGCGGGCTGATCGTAAAACACACAAATCAAACTACGATGTCCGACTTGGTGGAAATGACCAACCTTATTGACAGTGAGTAAAAGTATAGCTCTGAAAGACTCATAATGAACTTAAATATGCAGTATATCAGTTAATAAAAAGCATGGAATAAATCTTGGAAGAAAAAAACACCCCAACCATTTGTGAGTGATTCGGTACTGGAAAACAAAACGCAGCTTACTACTGATTCACTTCATAATGTTCCAGTAACAGCCCTGCCCGGGGGCGCTCCCCTTCAGGGAGGGCTACTGCAAACAGGTGGCTGAGGCCACAGCCCTCTCAGCTTCACAAGACACCACAGTGATTTTTTTTTCAATCACTAGCCCACAATGGCTTTTTTTCAACTCCTCAAAAGTTTCAAACTTTTTACAGCCTTGAGGTCTTTGAACATGCTGTTCCTTCGGCCTAGAATGCTTTGCCCTGTACCATTTAGTTGGCTAGCTATTCCTTCAGGTCTTTTTCCTTAAATGAAACCTCTTCAGGTCTACATGCCTTCCCTGACTTCCCCCACCCCTCACTGGTTGCTCTGAACCTTTCTTATCCTATATTTTCAATTATAGTACTGTTCACAATTACTTGTAGGCTATTTAACGTCTGGTATCCTCCACTAGACTGTAAACTCCCAGGAGTTCATGGGAGTTTTGTTCACTTATGCACAGGGCCTGAAACATGCATATCGTGAGTGGGTCTCAGGAACTAGGCAGCAGGCTGGTCTCAGACCTGGAGCAGGACTCAGAGCGAGCCTGGCAGCCAAGGGCCTGGGCTGGTGCCAGAGGATGGAATGAAATGCCTGTAGTCCCTTAGCATGCAGGCTGCCCTGGTCTACGGCCCAGACAGGGTGGCGTGCAGGTGGTGGATGGAATGCCCCAAGGCCTGGTCTTTCCTCCCGGGCCTACCTCTCAAGCAGCCATTCTGTCATCCACTCCAGATAGCTGCTGGAACTCCTGCCTGTAAGACACAACTCTGTCACCATAGGAAGAACTTTGGCTTTGCAGTCTTGTAGACTGTGCAAATTTTAAGGGGTTTTGAGATCTTCAAGTGATTGATTAAATACTATCAGCACTGCTTTCCTAATAAGTTAACATTCAGAACGACAGATTCCTTTGAATAAAATTTTACATGAATTGTGAAATCCATTATTTCGGCATATGATGGCCTTGCACTTACTGTATATTTTGACTCAAAGATGCACATTGAACATGATTGACCTTGAATTGTGTCTTACAGCTTAGAAATGCATCAGTCTAATTTGAGCATTTTCCCTCTACAGTGGTAATAATGGTGCCTCTTACAATTTATGGTATGTTAAATTTGATGAAACATGGCATTCATTTAGTATTTATCATCTAAACTACTGCAAAGGGGTAAACAAATAAAATCAGGGTAGTAAAAATGCAAACGTTTGGGTTAGAATTCTCAGGTGGTCAAATAATTGACTCTTCGCAGTTTTAAATCTCTGGCAAATTTTAAATTTTGATCCCAGAGGCTCATATATTTGATGATTGTTTCCATACGATCTAAAACTGAAAAGAATTCCTCTGCTCATAGGTAAGAAGCACATCGCTGTCTTTGGAAGTGCAGAAGGAGAGTCGTCTGATGACAGCCTTGTCGATTTGGTAAGTGCTGAAAACCGGTCAATTGCAGAATTGCCAAGACACTGCTTTTATCCCGAATTGGTATTTCAGAGAAAGGCGGTCTGTGGCAGAGAAAGTCATGTAACCTTTTATGAAACAGACGTGCTTCCTCCCAGAGAGCTAATCTTTGAACTTTTAAAAAGAAGAAAAATTGAAGTCCTGGTAAAATGATGAGCACACTTAAATGGCTGGGGTGTGCACGTGCAATCTTACCTCCTAAAATGAAGTAAGGAAGGCCAGAACGCTCTTAGATAAAAATCAGCATGCTTACATGACTAGTAGAGCATCTGATGTACAGTCACACTATCTCTCTACCTTTGACACTTTCAGCTTACAAGCAGGCCACTTTACTCATGTAACAAAATGAGAAATTAATTTAATGAGAGCAAAAACAAAACAGCACACAGGGGCAGTGTCCTTTCTCCCTAAAGAACTGTTTTTAGTTTAGCAAAATATGACTCCATTTAAAATAAGCTGTTCCCTCACCTCTTTAGGCCGTTGGACTTGGTGTCCGGTTTATCAAGTTGGGAGGTCTTTCTCGTGGCGAACGGGTGACTAAGTACAATCGCCTCTTTACTATAGAAGAAGAACTTGTCCAGAATGGAACACTGGGTATGTGCTGCTTTCTTGCTTAGTTTCACTTAGCCATGAATAAGAGAACAAAGATTGGGAGATGGGGGAATAGAAGTCTCTCGGCAGGAGGGCAGGGAAATCCAAAGACTATAAATAAGTGCTGACAAAACTAGGATGGCATTTGCCACGTGTATTGTTTTCTTAATGGATCATCTATTTACCTGAATGTTTAAAACTCTAGCCCTAATCTTGATGAATAGGCTGTGTGATGCTTTTCAATAGACTTAATTGATTGGAATTTCCAAGCCTACCTTTTGTTATGGTCCAAATTATACTTAAGGTTTTTCTGCACAGCCCAGGAAAGTTAAAGGTGGATGTTTTCCTGGTGGTTCTTGGCAACAACTCGTTTTACTCAAGTAAATAGCATGTTAATTTAATGTACCTTGGAAAGGCTATGGTCTCAAGAGAGATGAACCAATCATTTACGACATCAAACTTTGTAAATTTGCATGGGTAGAAGCACCTTATGTACTGGCTAACTGGAGAGCAACACCCCAAATATACATTTTTACTCTATATATTACTGACTGATAGCCAAAACAAAGCATGCAAAGACATTTAAAGAGACCAATAGTTGTCTCTGAAATTCTGAAACTATTTTGTATTTTAAAATAGAATTGATATACTGCAAAAAAGTATGTTAATTAAGCAGTGCTGACATACTTGTATACCATAAATGAAACTATTAAATGAGATAGATGTATTATAGAATGTATTGTGGAACATACCGATTATTAAATATGAAAGCAAGGAAGTACTATTTTGTGACTAATAGGAATTTCTTTAAAAGCGACCAAGAGAAATAGTAATTATTAATTTGTCACGTTTAACATAGGTAATGACCTTGTTTTCTAGAAAACAAAGATATAATTGGGAGACTATTTCTAAGTCATGCGAGGGCAGTCAAAATTTACTTTGTATTGTTTAGTGTGTAACAGTCAAAAGTTACTTTGTATTGTTTAGTGTGTAACATGAAGGCTTGTTTTTTCAAATAGGTGAAATTATATTGTTCCTACATATCAGTCTGATTTTTTGTCATCCTGACTTGTGGAAGCTTTAGGTTCCTTCAGTGACCTATCACATTTCCAGCCAGACTTCACCACGAGGGAAACAGCTGCTTCAGGGCATCAAAAAGGACTCTAGTGACTGGAGGCCCAGCCCCTCCCTGGTGACAGTGCCAGCCCCTGAGCATTCCGGAATGGATTAACAGATTAATGAGGATTTCGCTGACATTGGCAGTGGTCAATAAATATGAAGGGGACCAAAAAACTGGAAAACCAAATCACTGCACTGAGAGATTGAGTAGGAAATCTTGTCAGAAGCTCAGTCATTAAAACACTCTCCCTGCCCAGAAACACGTGGAACCTGACTGGAATAGTCTTAAGTCCTCAGTGGTTTACCTTGGAATAGTTAGTTGGCAATGGTCTGTCTCACGCAGAGTACCAGCCTTTCCTCTAGTTCATCTTCCTCTTATCCTTTGCTGCTCAGCCTCTTCCCAAAGTCTGCTGTAAACCAAATGTTCCAGAATGTTGTCTAAGGGTACACTGCAAACTCAAGTGTATTGCAGTTAATGTATAAACAATGACATGCCCACTTTAAGGTGGTTCTACAATCCTTCCTAATGGTGATGTGACACCTCTGGACAGTTCTAAAGATGATCTCCTTTAAATCATGTAACAAAGAACGTCAAAATTGGCACCACTGGATTAGACAGTAAAACTTATTGTTGTTTTTAATAGGTTTCAATGAAGAACACACATTTTTCTACTTGAATGAGGAAGCCGAAAAGGCTGCCGTGGCTGGTGAGCTTCCTGAGCCCCCGGAGCCCATCTTCGCCACAGAAGTTGTGGAGGAATCAGCCAAAACATGAGTGTCTTCCAGACGTGCTGCACACGCCCCAGCTGACAGACACACCACTGTATTATTATTAGACTGGGAGCTCTCAAGTGTGTCTTCATTTTGGTTTTGCTCTAAAACTTCACTAACTCGTGTGCTTTTTCTTCTTTTAATTTCACTGTTTGGTGAAATACAGAGACAGTATTTTGCCCGGAATTATACCTGTGAACCTTGTCTTCTGGCCATCACATTCCTATGGGGATCTTGTTTGTATACGAGCTCTCCTGTCCATTTTGGGGGGTCATGACCTAGTAAAAGAGTACAATATTTTTGCCACCAACTCCACACTCAGTTCAAATACCTCATACTTTACAAGTCAGAACATTTCTGAAAAAAATCTTTCACGCTAGGAGCTCTCTCTGCCAGGAAGGTGTACATCTTCTGTTTCACGGATTTTTTAAGAGCGAATAGCTTCCTCTCACTTTCCTACCCTTAATTCCCTTTTCTTTGGTTCCCATCTCTTTCTAAATTTTAGTTGTTCATCTATCATTTATATCTTTGGGGGTCTCCTCAGATCCTTTTTGGAACAAGAATGAGCATAAGTGAGTAAACACATCAATGAATGAATATTCTTAAAGCAATTAAATGCCCAATCATTTTTACTATAGCATCTAGTAGGTGATTAAAAATGATGCAACATATAGATTGGCTGAATTGTCTCTTCTGAAAGCCAGTATCAGGGTTATAGCAGAGGATGACCAGAAATAAACATATTCAAACACATACCTATAGACATAATATCCAACTGCTTTATATGATTTAGATTCTCTGTTCAAACTGTTACCTTTTGTCTTTCCCCCAAATTATATAAATTGCTATGTACTGACCTGTGGGAGAGTTGGCTAAGTTTAGATTTCTGATATATTCCATAAGTTTTTACTAAGCATACTGAGGACCTCTCCTTTTGAAGAGTACTAAGAGGGGAAGGTAATGGCCTTACGGCAGAGCCAAGGCCTTACTCTAAAAGCAGTGATTTAAAATAGGTTCAGTTGCAGATTCTCTCAGAGCACAGGGCAGGAGAACTGGTTGGTATCACTCTAAGTTGGGAGAACTGTGTCACAGTTTGTTGTTGCTACTGCCTTTCCCGATGCTTAGCAATAAACAATGGATGAGTGTTCAGATAGCCTCTGCACATGTACACACACACACACACAGACGAAATATGGGAGATCGTATGAGAGTATGCCCTGGAAATGTGACAAAAATTATAATTAAATGAATGAAACTAGAGAAAAAAGGTAGAACCAAGTTAATAACTGAATAACTACATTAAACTAACCAAAGAGGTGATTTATTACCTCACCAAGTCAACACTTTAATTTCAGCGCTGAGCACAGCCTACTCACCGTTTCCTTACTTAAGGATTGGGGTCACCAATGGATGTGTAGCATTTCAAGTTTTTGAAAGTGATAAGCATTGTTTCTATTTATATATTTTCTCTCTCTCTCTACATATATGTTAAAGGATATAAATAAATATAAAACATATATATATGGAATCACATGTAAAGAGATGAAAGAAACTCATCATACCCTATATTAAAAAATGGCAGTGGGACTGGGAAATGTTAGTGCTCCGAAGAAACTTCAAACCAAATCCAATCCTTAAGGGCTGCCTGATGATCTTCCTAAGGTCAGCGATGATAAGAGACAGTTATCCATTCTCCACAACTTATTGCCATATAAACTGAACCTGTTCCACGATGAAAGTGATTAAACATGTATAGTGTGCGTTTATAAAAATCATCCGAACTTTGTTTTTAAGATTCTGTGATACAGACTATACACTATACCTAACATACAACCTAAAAATGGTCTGAAAGATTAACAATAATCTCTACCTGTACTACTCCATTTCTAACAAACATTTACTGTTAACAAAACAGGTGAGGAAGGAGGAATTCCTGGCGAGTAGCCAGAGCCAAAACACGCATCTTGTTTTCCTCAACAGGCCAATCAAGGCGGGTGGTTACAGCCCTGCTAATTCCCTCCACAGGACTGATCAACGGCTGAAACCACTGTAGGTGAGGAGTTTATGTGAGACTACCTCAGATACAAAAGGATGCTAGAATTAATTTTAGCAAATTAATTTTAAATGCTTTGTGATGTTGGTGAAGAAATAAGCAGCTCAGAAAAGGCAAGAACACTTTCAAAATACTGCACCAGTGACTAAATGTTGCTTGGTCCAGCTAACACATTTCACAAATGGTTAACTCCTTACCCTGGAAAGGGTGTGTGATTAAATATGGAATGACAAGTGTACATATTTTTATATTCCTAAATATGTGTAAGACACATGCCAGCAGACTGATAACAGACACAGGAATGCAGAAAGCAGGAAGAAACAAAGAATAGAATTCCTCAAAATAAACCATTTTGTGGATTATTAAAAATTACTAAAGTTATAAAGTCTTACACAATTTTCATATTAAAGAATGTCAAGTTTGGGGAACTAAACCAAAAATGTCAATAACCACAATTGACCTTTAATAGGAAACTGTTGGTGCTTTTTAATAAGTGTGGTGAGGAGAGTTCAAATCACAGCATAACAGAACTTGTTTAAGTGAATTAATGCAGTTTGTAGTTAGTATATCATATAGCAGTATTATTCAATTAGGGGAAATCACAGTTGAAAAACATTACATTTTAATTCCCTATGAGTAAACTGATAAGTAACTGTAAAATCATCACTGGAAAAACATGGAAACAATCAAGCATAACGAGCCTACAGAAAGATAATTATCTCCAAATTTAGGAAGTACATTTACCTGCCTATTCACCTTTTCAAGCCTATGTTTAGCATACGTGCAAAATAAAATACAACTACTGCAATTATTACTATCATTTTCTTTTGCCCTTAGGTGAGAAACACCTGACAGCTTCATGCTGAGCTATGCTAACAAAACGAAACCTTTCACTTTCTTTAATAGTAAAATTACCATTACTGAATCACTGTCATAAAAAATGCACTCAAGTACATTACCACTTATTTTAAACAAACACCAGTTTTGAAACAATCAACTTTGAAAAGCTGCATAAGTGTTTTTTTTAATCCCTGATTACATTTGTATTACTCACTGTGGTAGACTGAAACATTGTATTTTTAGAGACTACCACCTAATTTCTTTAAAGAGAACAACAGACCTGTGTAATGTAGAACAGCAGTGAAGCAAGACAATTGTATGCCTGTCACCCATCTTCACTGTACATAAGAACTGTGATAAAATATGGTCCTTGTGCCACATGAGTCCATGAGAAAACAATTAACTCACAGCACAGAGCACGCGGCTTATCAAGATAATACTCTATTAATTCAGGGTTTGGACTTTCACCTCAGTTCTGCCTTCTGGCCACTAGAGCCTTCCCCTCAAAGTCCTTGGGAGGCTGTGGACACAATCAATAGTATGTGTTTTGCATCCCACAGTTAATAATGTGTGTAATTAACACTGGGTATGGGACTACTAGTTTGACATCAGCTCCTGAATTTTAAGCTTATCTCAGTATATCCTAGAAAGCAATTTGTATGCCACAGTGCCTAACCATTTCCAAGCTACTGAAGTTTCTCCATCAAAAAAGGATCAGACCCAAAACAGAAGCTTCTTTGGGGGCTTTTAAAATCACCTTAAGCTAGTCACTTCTGTTTATCCAATTACACACAAGTGCTGCAAACTTTCATCATTACATTTGATTAGTGGTATGCACATTACCTAAAAAGATGACATGAATTTTTTGTAAACTTCTAAAAGAAGTCACACTTAATACAGTAACTAGAAAAAAATCTTATCCCTATAAAGATTTAAAAAACTACAAAGAATGTGTACTTTGCTAAATAGCTTACTTATAAGTGAACTTACAAAAGTGACATCAAAAAAGAACCTATACTCTGAATACAGTGACAAGAACAGAATGTCTATAGCCCTTGCCAATACACCAAAACTAAATCATGTGCTTGTTGAAAAGGACTTCTGAACATATCCACCTTCTGGTTTATGGATCAGCAGTTGGAGCTGTCTGTATCTCTTATTTTTTCAACACTGTCTTCTTTGTCTTCTGGTTTAATTTCACCTTCATCATCCTTGTGTTGAGCTGGATCTTTTTCAGCGACCTGGTCTTTGGTTTGGGGTTCATATGTGGAAACAGGATCTAAAACTACAACTGGTTCAGCTTGTTTTTCACTGCCAATGTATTGTCTCCTGCATCCAGTGTTACTGGGATGCCTAGGGGATGAACAGTTAAACAAAAAAATTAAAAGCAGAGAGAGAAAACATTTATCTTTCAGATTCCTGGATTCAGATGAGCAAAAACCCCAAAACGTTCTAAGTCTAATCAACATGCAAAAAGTGGTCTTTGAGGTGCCAGCCATTACAAAAAAAAAAAGCTATTAGATTACATATTAGGAGCACAAGGCCAGAAGACGGAAAAAGAGCAATTAACTGCATAAATGTTAAAAAGCCAAATGCACCTACCTGCTTAATTGCATGCTCTTCTCACAGAAGCACAAAGCTCACGGATACTCTGTGCCACCTCCCCACTGCCTGCCGCCCCCAGACTCCTGTCCCACCCCCACTTAGCTGGAAGGAGCGAGTTAACCCCTCCCTTGTGTGCCGGGGTACATGTGATTGCAGATTAGTTCTAAGACTGCAGCAAGGAGGGAAATAAACCACTCCCATCCCTGATGGGCAGCTGAGAGATATGCCAGCTGCTGCCATTACTGGCAAGAACAACTCTGGTCAGACCCGTGGAGGTATGAGGGAAGGAACAAAAGCAGATAGGAGAATCCAGAGAAGAAGTTGAAATGCTAAGTTACCATACACTTTTTCTAAAAAAGGAGAATCATGTTTGAGAAATTTCTTATTGAATTTCAAATGCAGTTTCTTTTTCCACTGAGGTTCCCTTTCTTCTCTTCTAAGAAGCTACTGCTTCTCAAGCTAAATGGGCAACAATTTCCTTGTGGAAACAGATGTCCTGAAACACTCTTCTCTTTTCACGTGTCAGGAAATTAGGCTGTGGGCACCTAGTCCTCTCAGAAGTCAGGTCAGAAGCCATCATCTGAAGGTACTGGACTGCTGACCTGATGCCTGGAGGTTGAAGGGTGTGTAGTAGGCAGGGCAGAGGCTATTCAGACTTATCTGGTCTTCTTGGCAAATGCTGGGATACTAACCATGACCCAGCACGCCACTGTCCCACTTCCACCTCTGGATGTCAGGATGTGTACTGATGAACTGTTGGCCAGGGTCTGCCCATTGCTCTACCAGCCCCTCACCAGGACTTGATTTCTACTATTCCCTGACCCCTAGCTCAGATCTGCTGGTTAGACACTCTCTTACCACCTAATACTTGTCCCTTGTTGGATTTACCACAGTTATAATTAAATACTGGCAACCAGCTGTTTAATGTCTCTCTCTTCAAATAAAATGTAAACATCCATGAGGTGGACTGTTCAGCTTTGTTCACAGATCTATGCCATCCGTTTGTGGAGTAAACAAATGAGCAAATACTAATGAACTACTGTGTGTGAAAGGCTCAGAATGAATGTGCAGAAACCAAGGCTTTGGTGTGAGTAGGTCTGAAGGTCTCTCTTATACAACAGAAGTAACAGAACAAATGATCAACTATTGAGACAAAGTGGCCTGCACGATCCAGCCACAGGTACCAAAACTCAAACCCAGTGACCTCAGTTTCATCACCTGGTACTATGAGATCTGTCCAAATGTCTGAAAACCACTCCATAGGGCTATCCAGTTCTACCATGTGACTTGATCATCATTCATAAGTGACTAGCACATAACTGTCTTCTTTGGAGGCCGTAAAAGCAAAGAGATGACCTGAGAGGAAAGCTATACTATAGTGAGGACAGATTCCTTTATTTTTGCCTGGATTTGTCAACACCCTTGTCATTAGAAAACACCATGACACTGCCCATCTACCTTGGCCCATCCACTTCTCAAGATATCTGTTACTGTGCGTTGGGAATCAATATGGGATGTAGTTGGTATCTGGCTTGACTTTCTCTGACCCAGGCAACACCTGGAAAGCTCAGTCCATTAGGGTATGGTCTGAGAAGCAAAACCCCCATGAATGGCATAAAGGATTCATTATAGGCATTAGACCTCAGGCAATGGAGCGAGTGAGTTAGTTAGGCAGTCTACGTGAGTCTGTTGCCTCTGTGTATTATGCTGGGCCTGAAATCAGCAGGTCTTGCAGCTGAAAAGGAACTTGGGTGAAAAGTGGCAAGAAGCTGAGGACAAACCAGAGCAGCACCTGTCTTTCACAGTCACCAATCCCGATGATGCAGATGAGCTGCAGGATAAACTGGAGCCCTTCCACATGGAATTTGCACATGCACCTGGCCTAAGATTTGGGGAAGCTGGAAGGGAGATGTGGGGAGCTGGAGAAACTGTGGGCCAGCTGTGCCACATGCCAACTAGGTGACAACGCGCATGAATTGTAAAAGAGCCTGCCCTACGCAGACTTTTGGGAGCATTAAAAAAAAAAAAAGACTATTATGTCACTCCCACTTTCTAAATCTCGTGCAAATTTCTCCTGTAGACAACCCTAACCTGGAAACAAATGGGAAAGGGAATTTTCAGAAATGAAGTTCCAAGTTCTGGCCTAGCTAAAGTTGTTACAGTCAAAGCCACACAAAGTCTGCTGGTCAAGTCCCCAGTGTGGTTCCACTACCCTGGGTCTAAGCCTCATTGTATAGAAGCCAGCCAGTCTGCTCTACGCATGCAAAGGAAGTATCCATCTCATTCTAGGTGAGCAACTTCCATCAACCCATACTGACCTTCATCACTTTTGTAGAACTACCATGGAAGTTCTCATGCCCATGTGTGTCTGCAGATGAAGGGGTGGTAAACACATCCTAAAATGCTTTCTTCATCAGCTGGAGGCTGAAAACTTCGAGGGAGCTCTCAGGGCTCCACAACAGCAACAAATGATGTTGACTGAACTGAAAACTCAGAAACTTTGTATTGCCAGGCTGAAACTGTCCTGGAATTGTCTCAGTCCAGAGAACTGTTCTTTCCTGAAGTAGGCTTCTTAATAATAGATTAATCTATTATTAAGTCACCTGTACACTCCAATTTGAGAACACCTTTATTATCACTGAACTTGGCACAGTGGAAAATTATGTGTTGAGAATCAGAGTAACTACTTTCTTGAAGATAATGACCACTGACTTGGAATCCCAATGGCTTAAGGCTAAAAGGGACTATGGCAATCATCTAGTCCAACTAGTCCTTTTACAGATGAGGAAAATGAGGTTTGGAGAGAGGGAAAGCCTGACCTAAAATTATACAGCTTATCAGTGGCAGAGCCAGGACAAGAATCAGAAGCTCCTATCTTCCTGTTCCTGATTTTTCCACAACATCACACAGCTATTTACCAAAGGCATCTTCCAAAAACATGATAATGATGCCACAGGCTGATTCTGGCATGTTTACTGATTCTTTCTGAATCCCTGTTTTCAGCTTCATCTTTCAGAACTATAAATATAAAATCCATCCCTTCAAGCTACCCCTCGTTTTTTGTTGGTTTTTTTTTTTCCTTTGTGACTTAAAGCTAGCTCTTCCTGGTTTGACATCATTAAGTCCATTCCTGGTTCCCATGGGGAGCTGCCCAGGGCTCCTTCTGGAATGAAGGGCCTTCCTCCTAGGCTTCATTTCTAACTCCATTCCCATCTCATGGGAAGAGCCAGAAAGCTCCATCAGTGATGTTGCCAAGAACCCAGGCTCTTGCTCTAGGCAGCCATAGTGGCAGGTTCTACAAGGTTAAATCTGAAGCTTCTCCCCCAAGGTGAAAATCCCAGCTGCTCAAATGCAACAATCCAATGGGAATTGCCGTATACTATTATTCCATTCAATTTTTCTTCTTTAATTCTTCATCTAAGAGCAATGACCACAAATAAGGAATTAAAATTCAGTATTCATAAAACGTACGGCAGACCTTCTCCTGTATGCTGCAAAATCTCCAAGTAAACCTTAAATTTTATAGGTGACATAAAGACTAAAATCATGGAATGTTCAGTCTGAGAGGGATTACTGACATGAACTAGTCCAGCCTTTTCATTTGTCAGGTGAAGACACCAAACAAGAGTGAGTTACATGATTTGTCCAAGGGCACACAATTTGTTAACAGCAGATACAGGATTAAAATTGTGGACTCTTGACTTCCTGTCCAGTACTTTTTTTTCTTACCACAACATACTGCTTGTGATTTTTAACCCAATCAAATAGATATTTTCATGGGTCATTTTAAATCATTTGTTAAGTGCTATTTCAAGACAAAAAGAAAAACCCAAAAGCAAAATAAAAGCTAGGAGACAATATATCAATCTATACCACTCTGTGAAGCCTGATGCCCAAGTACAACTTGATTGCTCTTTTACAAAGCAGTTACTTCTCCCCCACCTGCAAGAGGGCCAGAGGTAGGGCTGGGGCAGGTGAGGCCACCTGCTGACTCCAACTGGTACTGGTACCAGAAGAATCAGAACAGCTGCAAACGGTATTGCCAAAGTTGAACTTTATAGTAAAGGGACTCAGTGACTTATCAGACTGTGTTACAGGAGATGAAATTGCAGCATTCGAATTTTTAAAAAGCACATCATGGTTTGCATTCAATGAAATTCCTTTCAAAATCGACTTTCCACATTCCAATTATATTCAGCAACATTCGAGCTAACATTTCAGCTGCAATTCAAATTAACTAATGCCCAAAAGAGTCCTAATAGACATGGTTCTGAGCTCAACTGAATACAATCAAAGCTCACGAAATGAAGGGGGAAAATGCTTATTTCATGCAAATTCTGCATATCACTCAAGCTTAATTCTACTGATAATATAAAGGTGGGACATTTTGAACATTACAGTGAATGAAACTTTTAAGCAGTGAGAGTTATTTTATAAAATGCTACCTCTGAAAAGCTGACTGCCAAACAGTGTAAAAATGGTTTGAGGCATAAATGTCAAGTTCATTTCTATTTCACTTCTGAGGTAACTATCTTTCAAATCGCAACAGCTGGACTATTTAACACAATCTGGTGAATCAAAGTATAGTTCTTCTCTGGTCTCCCAGTGGGACGCCTGCATTAGTCTGTGGCAGCCATCCAACAGATGACGCACAGCCGGATGGTCTGAACTCTGTTTCATTTACAATAAAAATGGATAAAGCTACAATCATATTTACCACCTTCAAGGACAGAAAACGGCAAGATTTAAATTTGTCTTTATAAAGTAGTTTCCTGGGAAAACTCCAAAGAGGAAGTCAGTTTTATATCCTCCCTTGTGTAAAAATAAGAAGTCTTACTTTTTTTTCCCCCCAAGCCCTTTATACAGTTACTACAGCAGTGAACAGTAGTGGCATTACAACAGAGGTAGTTTTTATTGTTTCTCTCAGACATCCTATTTTTCAGGATATTTTAACACACTTATCCAAAACTTACCAAAATAAAATTTCAAACATAAGATGAAACTTTCTATATTATTGCTAATTCTAATACTTTTAAATATAATGAAGGTAGAAAAAACGAAGCTAATTTCTTTTGGCTTTGTGTACCTTTTGAAACTGCGTTTTAGTGCAAAGAATAAATTAGTTTGCCAATTTGGGTCAGCTTCTATTTGAGGGAAAAATAGATAGCATTTAAATTATGAAAAATAATATTGGTAAACAACAGAATACCGCCATGGTTGAAAATCTGACATCAGCTTCTAGATGCTAATTTGCCATAAGATTAACAAGAATTCCTTTTTAACAGAGGTAACAATGGCTGGGCAAAGACCTCTGTGTCCACACTGAGCCATAGTTTCTTTGGTGGAAAAACTGCAGCACAGCCATCTCAGTGCACGGGTTATATCTCAGACCACAGTGCACGTTACGAAGGCTTGTCCCAGTTCTTTTATTCTTCTAGCGTAAGCTGGACTGTGCACATTTACAGATTCCAAAATACACTGGGCAGGGAGGCTCAGGAAACTGGACCATTCTCGCCAGCAAAATCAATGATAAAGCATGAACTACGACTGATTTTAGCACAGGCAAAGATTCTTAAATGTGTATGATACTTCTTTTGGCTACTTTTTAAGCTTTTTGTAATTTTGTACAACTTTAAGTCACCATGGAAAATCCATTGAGATCTCAGCTATGAAATGTGAATATTATTTAAAAGAGATATTTTAAGGAACATAAAGGCTTCCACAAGAGACACCATATATAAATAACACTGGCTCCTCAAGAAAGCTGCCATGCACAGAATGTTTGCATTTTCATTCTTAATTTTCAGAGCAATGTTTTTTAAATTTTAAAAGATTTTTCTTTAAATTTACTATATTATATACTTTAAACTCTCTTTTAAGACAGGAAGTCATGAAGCATTCAGTGTGTTACTTTTCATACAGTTATATGACAAAATATATTTTAAATGAAAAGCATTTATCAGGTTTCAGAAATTAAGTCAATTTATCCTCAGATCTGAAATTGCATTTAAGTTTTAGCCAGACTTCTATTTGAATAAATTTTAAGTCTCCACTACTCCACTATATAAAAATAAAAGGAAACACAAATACTGCAGACTATTGAAAGATGTTTTAAAAAATGACAAAGCACCAAAAGCAATATGGTTCTCCATGGAGAAATGATATATTTTATGCTAAGTCTCTTAAAATCATAGGTGTTTGCAACTGGAGGCAAATGTTAGAAGGCAATTAATTCTTTGAGAGAATTGACAATTACTCAGCAGCATTTTAACAATTATTTTGAGATTTACGCAAGAGAACTTTAACACTAGGTGTAATATAGCCTCAACAATTAATGTGGAAGAAGCTGCTGTCTGTAAGGCAACTCAGAACACCTGTAAGACAAAACTGACAGGCGGATCTTCTGGGCAGCCCACAGGAAAACTCCTTTGGAGGGGGGAGGAAAAAGAGACTGAGTGAGATCTCAACTTCCAGAACATCCAGTTCTTCTGCTAATTTTGTTGTTAAAACTTAATTGTCCATGTACAGGAACACATGGAGAACCTTTGTAGTAGTGCTTTGCTGAGCAGAGCTGTTTCCTGCAGTGTCAGTACACAATTCAGCCGTACTAAGATTACAGTTGAGAGCACAGCAAATCCTTTAATTGTATAAGAGCATCAGATTAAGCAGTAACTTCCATGCAGTTCATTTGCTAGCTAGTAGTCTCTTCTCAGAAACAAATGTTTGCTAAGTACAGGGAAGGTGCCCTCCTTTCTCGCACCATGCATGCAAATACACATATGCACACATACACAAAAGGAGAGAAAAGAGGAGAGGAGGAGGGGAGGAAATGGTAGAGTTGGGAGTAACAGGAAGAAAACCTATTCTTTCCACCACAAGCACTAAAAACTTCTCTATTTTCCATCTGAACAAAATGTTGACCCAAATCCCTCTAAAGTAAGTGAAGAATCTCAATTTCTATTTGGTAACATATTTCAAAAGCTCAGATTCTCCAGCTGCAATGCAAAAGAGCAATACTTTTCAATTTCATTTACAAAAATTAATCTTACAAGAATTAATCTGTGCGGGGCCACAGGTCACACGTATTTAGAGACACCACAGACCTAGAAATTAAATGCAAATTAAAATAAAAATGGCTGCACTGGAAACGGTCATTTTTCTACTGAAATTGAAGTCCTGTAATTGCTACATAGGTTTTTGTTTTTTAAATTCTTCTAGGGCACAATGTGACCCGTTTTGACCTCCCAAACAAAAAAGGCAAGCTAGCCGCCTGTCTGATGGTTGAAAAGGAAATTTTAAAGAGCTTGATAAAGCTTAGAGTTTTGGGGAGCTCTGGGGTTGAAGAGGGGCATGATGAATTAGAGAAGTATTAACTGGAAGGGTCTCTGGCAATTGTGGCTTAAAAGCATCTTTGAGAACGACCAAGAGATGAGGACACAGCTATGAAATCACTGCAAATCACACCAGTTACAATGGAAACTGGGTTCTCCCCTTTGAAGCAAGGTTCTAGAGATGTAACTAGGTGAAATGACAAATCATCCTTGAGGTTGACTCCCTTGTTTAACTGTAACTGTCAGGCGGATATTCACCTTTCTGAAAGTAATTAATAGAAAAAGTGAGCACAGATGAATAAAGCTCAATACAGACAAGTAAGGCCACTTCTAGATGAGACTGTTCAGAGACAAAAAAGCAAGACTGTGAGAACACAAGATACTCTTGGGTCTCTGCCTGATTGTGATGTAGAACTCTTGTAAGATCTGCTTGTCTCTTTCTCCATACTGCAGGCCCATTTGTCCTGCCTTTCTTTAAAACAGAGATGTTCTAAAATATGATGACAATGGACACTACACCACAAACTCAAAGGAGCTAACCAGTAATTGACCAAAGGTGGAGCTGACTCACAGAGGTGCAGCATAAAGTGGATGCAACAGTGAAATTTATTTGGGGCTGTAGAATGTATGTTTTAAAACAACTGTATTCACAGTGATTCATCTTTATATTGTCATATTATCATTTAGTAAAACACCTTTCTAATCCAGTGGTTCAAGTCAGGTATTTTCAAGGTATTTGACTTCTGGGAATGAACTAATCTTCAGCATGTTTGAAATGTAAATAAATAAAAAATGTGTACATGAAACTTATGCCAAAGATTAAAGGAGCTTAGGCTGGTATTCTAATATGGTAATTTCCAAAAGTTTATTTGTGAAGCATGCCCCTTTATTGGCCATTTGACATGAAAAACACTAAAACAATTTCTTTCCAAATCTCTTTTAAGTCTTCTTGCTAATTCAGATTGGCTCTCCTTTTCAGAATTCTTTGCTTTACTGGGTAACATTTTCTTCCCTTGGCAAAAGATATATTAATTGCTTAGTTTAGCCTTAGGAAGAGGAAAGAAAAAGGAAGAGATGACACTATCTGTGAGTATGTAGGGTCAGAGGAGCAGGATGTGAATAGGGCAAATGGAGCAATTTAACTACAGAATCATTGCTTCCTACAGAAGAAACCTTAGAGTCATTTTCTTCCCTTCCATTCCTACAGCTCTTAATACACTCAACGCAGTATGCTATAGCTCAAAAGCATGGGCTCTGAAGTTAGAATGAAGAAGGTTCAAATGAAATCTGACCCAATTATCGATTAGGAACAGAATTTTGGGCAAATTGTTTATGTCACTAAACCTCAGTACCTTTGGAAGAATTAAAACAACACATAAAAGTACTGGCTTCATAAATGTTAGTGAAACGATAGTAACAACAACAAAACATCACCAAAGCAAATTCCAAATTGGAAACTGGCTCGTTACTCATAGCCTCCATCTATAATCAACATAGACATCCTGCTTATAGCAATGTAAGCACATTTCCTCTCAGATGAACGCTATTATAATATGGATATATATTAATATATATCGATAAAGAGTAACAGAAAATTTTAAAAATAAAGAGGCGAAACATATACAATGGAAGGTTGTAGGCTTTTACCCCCAAATGTTTTCCCAATTCACTTCACTTACATCACTCGAGATCATCAGATCTCCCCATTCTGTGGATAACAGAGCTAACGTGTCTCAGGTACCTCACACAGGATTAAAATGGAAGACAACTCTACCCATACCTAGGAATTATACTTGCATTTTCTTACTTACTGCTCAACTTACGTTTGCTTCTGAAATACTGACTTCCTAGTTACCCTTTAAATCAACGTCCCAGAATGTGTAAATGTGGAACTTGTCAACCTAACTGGAGTTCAAGAAGCAAGCTTTGGCTTGACTGTATTGCATGGTACTTTTCTGTACACACGGCTGGGAGACATGTCATGGGTCTGTGTCACATTTTAAAAAATGCATCTGCAATGGTGGCAAACTGATGGCTATTTCCAAAAACTGAATGAACTAGCAAAAGCCAAAGTCATTTGGAAACATATGTTGAACATATAGTAGTGGTTAAAATGGGCCATATCATTTTTTGACCAAGATAAAAACTGACACTAATTCTCTTACACAACCCGCCAAGTGGCTCTAAAGCACTCTTTACTTCTCACCCACTTTTTCCACCCCAGAATAAATGGATAGGAAAGACTGTCCAATTTATTTCCTCTGTGGTCAGGTATCTCTAATCCAAATAGGTCTAAAAGCATTTGGAGCAATAGTGACAGGGCTGGAATGAGTATCCTGACCCTTAAGAATATAACCCTGAAGGATAACAATCATTTCAATCTGGATTTGTAAGTTCCTAAGATGTAGTTTGAAAATTAAAATTTTTCAAAAAATTATTTTATATTTCTAGGTTTGTATTTTACTGTAAATCTATACTGAGAGACACGTTGGGGGTAAAAACTATGTGCTTAACTCTTGTTCTTTATCTTAACTGTGAACATCTTTATCAAGCAACCACATTTGGGAGGAATTATTGGGATTCTAGAGCTGAAAGAGACTCTGGAGAGTGCCTCATCTACTTGCCTCAATTTTAGATAAGAAAAACAGTACAACAAAAAGTGAAAAAACAAAAACAAAACACAGAGGTTACATAATTTTCCCAAGGAAACCTGGCCCAGTCAATAAGCCAGGTGTTCAGTACCTAAGCTTTCAACTCTAACTTTTGTCCTTGATAATCCAGTAATGCCCCAGCATTATAATTTTATATTAAGATAGAAAAAGAATTTATTGAAATATTTTTCATAAATTATTTAATTTACGTGACAACCCTACAAGGTAGGCATCATTACCCTCATCTTCCACGTGATTAAATGACTTGCCCGAGGTCATAAAGATAATAAATAGCAAACCCAAGATCCGAACCCGAGGTCTCACTGTAGAGCTGGAGTTCTGGAAATAATTCAGTGCTGCTCGCCACCCTGTGCATATGTGGAAAGACACTGATTTAGAAAACGGATCATGTTGTGTTTCCTTGTTACTCCTCGTCCAGTCTACAGTCTTCTACTGGTGAAAATACAAATCATTCTTGGCTTTTTTGACCCTGTGCAACACTCAGTTAGCCTATTTCCAGTTAGCCTATTTACTGTAGCTGTCTGAAAGTAATGGAATCGTTATCTTTTAAAAATTCTATAATTTGGAATTTTCCCTATTTTACATTGACCATCCCAGCCATTGATTAGCTTGAATCAATGAGTCTTACTCTATTTTAACACTGTCAGAATATTTTGGATCAGAAGGGAAGAGCATGAAAGCAAAAATAAGGCTTATACTCTCCATTCGCTTGGTCAGCTCTTTACCTCTCATGGCATAAAGGGAGATTATGAGCATAATTCCTGTTTGAGTAACAACTAATCGGAATTAATGAAATTCAAATTCACTGTTAGATTTAAGATATTATTACTAGATAGTATGTATTCATTAGAAATAATTGAGGACACAAATATTTCTAAAGCTATTATTGAAAGATAAATAGAAACAATTAGGCTTCTCCAAGTCCTGATTATCTTTTTCTTTCTTTTTCTTCTTTTTGCTTAAAAAAAAACCCTGCTTGCTCAGACTGGTGACAAGAATGTTAATTTTAATTAATCCTTGCAATTAAGTATTAAAGGTGTCTCTTGCTGTCTCATAAGTTCCTAAGAAATAAATCCATATATCTCTCTGGCTCTACAATTTACCAGATAGAAGTTACTCAGTAATTTGGAACATACACATATGTTGATTTTAGGAATTAAAAGGAAAATAAACTTTCTGGGAATAGCCTGATGCTATTTAATTTTCTGGGTAAGTGAAGATCTTATGCAGAAAACATCTTTGTTTCTTCCTTCACTTTAAAAGTTTTCTTAGTAGGTTAGCAAACTTTCCTGTCCACCTGAGGCAGTGAGCACAGCCGAATCTTTCTTTTACAACTGGGTATTCTGTTGTCTCTGATAACTTTATCTTGTATAGGTTCAAAGATGCAGAAGATATGCAAAACTGAATGTAAATGACTCCTAGGCATTTAAAAAATGTTTAAAAACCCAAATAAGCAACCAAATAAACCAAAATATCTAATATTTATGTACACATATATGTGTATATGTGTGACTGCTGAATAATGGGGGAATGCTGGTTAACTGAGTATTCTAATTAATTGATATTCTGCTGTTTTATTGATACTAAAAATGTATTTATTCATTCATTCATTTATTCAACAAGTATTTCCTGAGAGCCTACCATAAGGCAGGAGTTTTTCCAGGTGTTTGAGATACACCAGTGACAAAAAAATGTCCTACCCTCATGGAGTTTACATTCTAGGAGGGGAAGAGAGAAAATAAGCATATATATAATAAATGAAGTATGTAATACGTTAGAAGATAACTGTTATGGGGGAAAATGGAGTAGGGTAAGGGAGAATCAGAGTTTAAGGGAGTTGAGTTACAATTTTAAATAGGGTGGTCAGGGTAGGTAGGCCTCATTGAAAAGATGACATCTGAGCAAAGAAATGACAGAGGTGAGATAGTGCAGCTACTGGGGGAAGGGCATCTGAGGCAAAGGGGATAGCAAAAGCAAAGAGCTGGGGTGGAATGATTCTAGGCCAGAGAGGCCAAAGTGGAGGGTGGAAGGGAGCATAAGAATGGCAGGGACTGTGTGTGTGTGTGTGTGTGTGTGTGTGTGTGTGTGTGTGTGTGTGTGTGTGTGTGTGTGTGTGTGTGTGTGTGTGTGTGTGTGTGTGTGTGTGTGTGTGTGTGTGTGTGTGTGTGTGTGTTCGCAATAATGTAATGCATTAGAGCCTACTGTGATTGATATCCTCCCTTGACCTTGATTCCCTGTCAAGAGCCGATAATACCACTCACCTGAAAAACACTACGGTGGTGGTGGTGTCGCCACAGATCAAAATGGTGTCGCCACAGATCAAAATAAGGGTGCCATTACCAGAGAGCAAAGGCACTTTTTAAAAGCAAAGGGAACATTTGCACTTTTTAACTGCTGATCTCACTTCAAAGTGACAAACCAGGTCTATGAGGTAAGACAATGTGGTTGCCTCTACCTTATGGCTAGTATAACAGAATGAACCTGCTAGCCAAAGCCAGCCAGAAACAGCCTGAAAATAACCCTTCTCATTCCTGGTAGCTAAACCGCTTTCAGGGAATCCTGAGAAATCCCATGAGTTTTTACTTTTAAAGCTTACATATGACTACATTAAGTTCTTTTACTCAGTAAAAAGCTAGGTTTAAACATAAATGAATGAAGCACGTCTGGGAAGTGAATAATTACCATGTACATACACAAGACACTTGGATTCATTTGGATAGTCTAATTGTACTTAAGAAACACGTTTTTCAGAAAGGCACTCTTCTTTGGTAAATGACTGTCAATATGAAAATGCATGGCGTTAGTTATTTCAGCTAAAGCATGTCAAAAACTGAATAATCAAGCATTAGATTACAAAGTTTAAAAGTTAATACAGCAGCACAGAGTATTTGTATTAGTGCTTTAAGTAGATAAATTAAATAGAAACGTGTCTCTTAAACAGTCATTGAACAAGCAAGATGAGAAATAAATTGAGCTTCACATAGGCCTTTATGGCATCTAACAACTGTGTCTGTCAACAAATGGATCCTTTTCACTGTCAATTCAGCACACATTTTGCAGACCTTGGGTCTGCAATTATTTCATTTCCTTTCTTGGAAATGTAATTTCCACTTACTTTTGGAGAATAAAAGGCAGACAAAAGAAGGAAGGAGTTGCAGTATTTTCTGATTAAGATTATCTGTGTAAAATGGTAAAGGAAAAAAAAATCTATACACACACACTATAGCATTTCTCAGAAACTAAGTTGTCTCAGCCAAATTGCTTTTGTGTCTGGATACTGGTTCAAATGCAGCCAGACTGTTGGTGTCAAATTAGGTGCTAAACAAATTTAATAGGACAGACGAAGAATGAATATAGATCATTTTTCTGTTAGAACTGTTCAAATGACTCCAGTCAAAAGAAAGAAAACACATGACTGCAGGAGAAAATGTACTTTTTAAACACAATGAAATTAGATAAAACTGTAAATCAGCAAAGAAGGTCATTCATTCCAAAAGAGGGGAAAAAAGTTAATAGTACCAACAAGAGAAACGCAAGACTGGAAGAAAATACCAGTTGGCAAAAATAGATCTAAACTGAATCGCAACTGCATTTGTCCAGGCTTCACCTTTTAAACTAAGACAGGTACAGCTACAAAAAAGGGTTCTTTCTCCCCTGACAGAACGCAAAATCAAAGGTTTAATTAACCATGATTACAATATTTGCTGATCTGATTTGTCTCACCTCTTCCTTTTCTTTATGTGACAAACCAGCTGATATCCTGGCAAGAGAACTAAAGCAAAACTAGACTAATTTCAAAAAGAGCTTGCCATTGTTATAAAACAAACTGATCCTCCACCAGATCTGTCTGAAACACATTCAATAGCAGGATTAATTCTTTGTCAATCAAAGTGCCACTTTCAAGCCATATATAGGTAACTCTTTACATAGCGTGTTTTCAGTCTCAGAATAGAGCAATATTAAGGCACATCTTTGAGAATTAGAAAATAAGGCTGTAAAAACATACCCTTCAAAGTAAGTTTGAAGATCTAGTATCTTCTTTGGCTGCTCATGAACCATTAAGAGGGATGATCTAAGTATTTAATCTTGAAAGAATGATTAAGTGTCTTCTGATGCTGAATAAGGATCATCCAAGTCAATTCTTTGTGTAGAAGAAGAATCTGATTTTACCAAACCAGCTTAGGGATGGAATTCTCTTTATACATGTCTGCTTTCCATCAGAATAAGACCTCTAAGCTAGGAGCCTGGAATCAAAAGTTGGCTCATCAAACAGAGGAAGAAGAGTATTTATTGGCTAACCAAATTGAAATCTCTATCTAAGGAGAAACAAAGCAAAGTAACACACAAATTAGTCATCACAGATTCTTCTACACACTACTTAGTAAAGAGCATCATTACTTACTGAAATGTAACCTTGGAACTTGTGCATCCTTCCAATTTACACGACCCTTCACCTGGCTCAGGTGTTGGGGGGGACGGGCTGTTGAATTCTGCCTCCAGAGTTTTCTTGTTCAAGGCTGTTTTTGTTACACTGGATACAGAACCCAACACTGGCATGGATTTGGACTCTGAGGTGGCTAATATTCCAGTTGGACCTTAAAACCAAACACATACCTCAAGTTTAATAATTCTGTTCGATGCTTATTAATATGGTACTGAAAAACAGATGAGCTGAAAATCCCTCAGGAAGTGAAAAGGCCAAGTTTTGTTAAAATTTCAAGAGCATGCTGGAAAATGCTCCTATTAGAAATCTGCTCTGCTTTGGTGGTACTCCTGCTTTTCAGGACCACGCTGAGAAATTGTGTACAGACCTTTAACAAACTCTAAAACCCCAGGCCATGGTTTCCTCAACTGACCAGAGTCCTTTAGTAATACTGGAACTGTGAAGTCTTTACTTCTCACAGAGCATGGCTTTCTGACAGCTCTACTTGAATCATTTGGCCTCTCAAGAGTTAATTCTTTCCAAAACTCAGCTCTGATTTTAAACAGAAAATGGAATGATGTCAAAAAGCTCTTTTTAAAAGGCTCATGAAGGCTTCCTGAGCCTTAAATAGCTTTTATGAACATTTTCATTTTAATGTGATTGAGAAGTAAGTGGGTTTATTTCCTATTAAAATACAGACACAGGATTATAAAAATTAAGTGGCAAAGAGTTTGGCTGTTTACCTTTTGGACTTTTCTGCTCTTTGGGTAGGATCAGAAAACTGTAATAGGGCTTGTTACTACAATTATGGGCACATCAGTCTAAAACTTCTATGCATTGAAGCTAAGCTCCATCATTACTTTTTTTCTATCTTCAGTTAGGAAGATACTATCCTAGACAGTTTTTTCAAAGCAAGACTCTAGTATGTCTTTCTTGAAACTTCAGAAGGAATCCTTTTAAAACGAAGCAATTTATGAAATGTCACGAATGTACAAATAAAATTAGAACGTCTAAAAAAATAAGCTAGAGAACAACCCTGAAAGGTGAGGCTAAAAAAAAAGCAAAACTTGGGCTTCCCTGGTGGCGCAGTGGTTGAGGGTCCGCCTGCCGATGCAGGGGACACGGGTTCGTGCCCCGGTGCAGGAAGATCCCGCATGCCGCGGAGCCGCTGGGCCCGTGAGCCATGGCGGCTGAGCCTGCGCGTCCGGAGCCTGTGCTCCGGGGCGGGAGGGGTCGCGGCAGTGAGAGGCCCACATACCGCAAAAAAAAAAGAAAAAAAAAAAGAAAAACTTGGGACTCTCTATATCCTTAAGAAATGTCAGATCATCTCCTAAAATGGAAAGGACTGGTGGGTACAATCCAAAATGCTAGCTAATCCTTGATTATTAATATTAGGCTTTGGAATTTTATTCTTACATTTGTATATGAATGTGTCTGATGCAGTATAACAAACATATGAACTCCAAAAATGACGTTATAATTTGAAAAACCTATCTAAGAGGGGCTGGGAAATTGTGCAGCCATTCTGTTACTGCAGCTCCTCTAGACTTACTCCACGTGGGAGACACAGATCCTCCCTGGTCTGGTAGAAAGCCTCAGCTCACAAAGCATCAGTGTCTGCCTTTCTCATTTATTTCTTCTGTACCGTCTGAGCAGACAAATTTGTGACATTATAGAATATTCTGGTTCAAAAGGCCCTTCCCTCCTGCCTGTGACAAGCCTCACGCTGCATGGGGATGTCGGGGTAAAGAGAAAAGGGCAGAAAGATCAAGAAAGTTCATTCCTCAAAGTATAAATATGAAGCTGAACGTAAGATGTGCTTCAGAGCAGCTCTGCTCAGCCCTTGGGTAACTGTTGACTGCAATACTATAGAGAGCTTTAAACAATCTGTCCTTGTAGAAAAGCAAGATCTGTTTCTGAATACACACCAACGCCTGCTGCTGTTCTGCAACTGAAGCCAATTCAAAAGGAGGGAGAGTGGGTGAGCTGAGCCAGAGCTGTTATTTTTCTTACATACAAAAAGAAATAAAGAAAAATGCCTAATGTTTAAGATGATGATGATGATGAACACTATTATTATTGCATCCTATTTAAGCAGTCCAATGTTTTCCAAGAGGCACTTGCTGCTCTTAGAAATGTCAGTTTTGTAGCCCACAGTCTAGGTAAATCAAGGAAATACCAGTTAGCCCCGTAAGAAAAATTCTAAAGAAAAAGGTGTTTCTGTGGCCCCTAAGGGAGATACTAACTTGGGATATGAGTTCTCCCAACCTCAGGCTGCCTCTGCCTCAATTATGATGCTTCCTTTCTCCACTTTGTAATCTCACCTTTAGCCTTTCCATAACCCTTTGTGTGCAGAAGAAAAAAATCTCAGAGATTCAAATGCACCTGAGGAACAAACCTATCAAACTTCTCTCTGTAATTTGCTCCCACTATGCAGTTGTGCTACTTTAGCATCTTATTTGCCCCCTGGAATTTTCATTTTCTCATTCCATGACCTTTATAAAAAGATTACATAGTAAATACCTCTGCCAGTTTGATGCTTGCAAAACATTTGAACCATGTAAAAAAAATAAGTTATTTCTTTTACTAGATGATAGAGTTTGTAAGTTTGTGTCCTCTCTATCCCCCCACACACCCTTTTTTTTTTTTTTTGGCTTTGGCTACTAGGGAGCTCAAAAGAAAATTTCTGCTCACTTACAAGTCACTCCCTTCAGTATGTTTCCTCTCCATCCTGCCAATTACACAGTTCTTATTTCTCTATCCAAATATTAATGATTCTATTGAATATGTATCTCTTATTCTAACTTCCCTCAAATGATACCTTGAATATTTGTATACTGGTGGAATATAATCAGTAAAATGAAAGAGTCTCACCATGTCCATAAAATGTGTTCCTACCTTTCTCCACACTTTGAAATACTCAAATCTTCATATTGACTAAAATAAAAATGTTTCCTCATTTCTCCCATGGAAAACTAACTCTGAAATAGTGAGTGCTGCAAGTTTGACTAAGTGAGTGAAGAAAGAATGTTTCTGGAGGAACAAAAAGGTCAGTGGCAAAATACAAAATGTAAATGACAGAGCACAAAAATGGCATTCGCAAAGTCCTAAAAATTAATGAAAACTACATGAATACTTTCAGGATGAAATGCTGGAAAAGTCACAGCACTAACTCACAAGTGAATAACAATTCATTATGGAGGCTGGTAAATTCTTGTAAAGCGAACATAAGGGGGAAAAAAGTCTCTTATGGCATCCCTTAGTTTTCCTGAGAGTTGGTTATTTGGGCGTGGGGTGGTGGTAATTCTTACAGGATACTAACAGCAGAATTTCTAGAACAAACTGAATGGCTAATTTTTTTTTTTTAAAGAAGGGCACAAAGTCTTCATCTTTTTATAAAAACGGTTTGGCTGATATTATGCTGCTCCTGGTTCAAGGAACCAATTTACTCCATTGAGTAAATCCCTACATGAAAGCTAGAGCTTGATTATCAAAAACCCAAATCCTTAATATTCTAGCAATTTAAACTTGATAGACATGACAACAATGCAAATTTAAACTGTTACAATAGACTAATTGGAGTTGATTGAACAGAGTCTAAAAGATTCAGTACATTAGCTGTGGTTGCTATTAATTTTAGTTTAGGGGAGTTTTTCAAAAGCAGCCTCCTGGCAACAAGGGGAAAACCTCATAAAGGTTTCTGCTAATTCCCACGATCAAGCTGATGGAAAAAAAACTGAAGACATACAAAGTGAGTTCTGAAACACACTTTGAAGTCTAATACACGCATATCATGATACCAATGCAAACTGTGATCTCAAGATGCTCAGATGGTCATTTATAGTTGATGACAGAGCTGGACTTTCTCATTCACTTGATTCACAGGCAGGGACAATAAACTAAATGGATATGAAAAATAAAGACGATTTCTTTGCATTTGTAACTGATTTGTAATTACGACTATTATTACTAACTATTGTGCTCTTTGTTCCAGGCACAGTGCTAAGCAATTTTTATATATTGAAATATATTGACTTAATCCTTAGAATAATCCTATGAGGTGGTGCTTTTATTATCCTCATTTTATAGATGAAGAAATTGAGGCACAGAGAGGTTGAGTAATTTGCTTAAAGGGCAAGCAGTAAACTGCAAAGCTAGGATTCAAACTCATGCCTTCTGGTTCCGGAGCCTTTACTCAATGCTACATTGTTGCCAAAGTCCATCCCGGATGTCTTTACCAAAGGGCATCTTGCCTTAAGCAAACAAGATCCATAAATAAATAAACATACCAAATAAATAAACATACCAAATAAATAAACATACCAATAAATAAAAATACATAAGCACTCTTATGAGATACCCATTAAGTACCTTTGCCATCCAATACTTCTCATTCACATAAAAAAATTTAATAATAATTTTTAAAAGATCATTTTATGTTAAAGAGACACTTAAAGGAAGATGCTTCAGAGAGGAAGAGTAGAACCGTGGAAAATTCAAACCAGCTTACTACTGCTATCTGCTTCTGTTGTCAACTTTCTGCGACGCAAAATCCTTTCTAACTCAGTTTCACTGTTTTCAATGTGAAGGGATTTTAAGCTTCTTGAACTAGTGGATTTGTTAAGTGTCCCCTAAAGTGAAAACAAAACAAAAACAAAAACAAAAAGGTTAATGTCTTAATACAATACACAAAAGAATATAAAAGTCAAACCACCAAAACATTACCAGAATTTGAATGGAATTAGGAACTAAAATGAATCTGCTATATATGTATTTTTAATGTGCATATCTTTAACACACAGTGTTGGATCATTTAAGAAGATGCTACTGATGATGTAAGATGTTAGCTTTCGTAGCAAAAGAACAGCACAAGAATACCTCTTGATGGGCTAACTATATGAAATTCAGTGGTGGGAAGGTACTTGCACATTGATGATTAAGATTCTGATGTGTGTTGGTCGACCACGCGGAGAAGAAAACAGATATACTGAACTCACCTTAGAAGGTTATCTTGACATGGCAGCCATGAGTTACTGACCCAAATCCTTGCGGCACTGAAAAATGTGGCCGATTCTTCAGAGAGAATGACCCTGGCCGCACACCTGGTGACAAGGCGTGCTGCCGAAGGAAGCACATAACGCTCTCCGGCGGCCTAACCCAGGAGGTGCTACGCTGAGCACACCTCGCTTCTCTGTGAAAGAGCAAAGGCTACAGTCTACAGGGAGGCAAGGAAGGGCCGGCGCCGTAATCCCACACTCCTGAACAGAGGAGGCAGTGAATGAATGGATTACTCAGCACCCGGAAGACACTGAAGGAAACAAGAGATGCCATAAAGCTGTGCTCCTGCTGAAAGGCGTACTGACTTTCAAGAGGACAGAGGAAGACCCAGGCAATGCTCCCCTGCCCTGGCTCCTCCAGGAAGTATGTTATGGAGGGAGAGCTACGGTCTTCTATCTCCATTACCAGCCAAGTGTTTGTACAGAACACTGGGTGACACACTTCTTCGTAGATTTAAGGGGTAAGGATTTAGCACCCCACCATTACAAGTGGTCCATTTTCTTTTCTAAGAAATGCCCCCTATTTCTTTGAAAGAGCCCTCCTCAGCTGTGCCGCAGGCTTAGGGGGGAATAAAAACCCAGCTGAACCACAATCTTTTGATCAGAGAAAATCAGAACCTCAAGTCAGGTATAACTTGCCAGACTTCAGGCCAGAGTCGGAAGGCAGGCTTTGTCCACCCAGGCTAACAAGTAGGCCAGCCTTTGTCACTTCAGCTCACTATGGGCTTGCCTGAACGCTGCTCCCTGCCCCTGCCAACTCCCTGAACGATTCTAAGAATCCTACTAGCTAAAATGGTAACTCATGTTTCTTCTTTAACCTATAAAACAAAAAAAGTAGCTTGTAAAATTAGGTAGTTACAAATCTCACATGATATAGGTTATTATGTTGGTTCGGTTAGAAAGGTGTTTTTCTCCCTAACTGCACAAAGTTATAGAAAAGCAGTCTGTTGCTGGGAAAACTGACCAACAAGATTAGGAGATTATATTCCTCTGCTGTCAGCTAGCTAACCAAAACTGATGTGTAAAATTCTTAAGGCTCATATTTTAATCAGGCATCTGATACTTTCCCCCTGGAAGAACCTCTTTCTACTTTGGATTTATTGCAAAAATTCATAAAATACATTAAAGGAAAATCATATTACATGTAACACTATAATAGCTTATTCTATAATTTAAAAAATTAGATGATTTCTTTATTTAACAGTTAACAATGCAGATCTGTACCCACTCATCAAAGAGTTATATAGTAAGGTAGGATTAACACTGATAAGGTAACGAAAACAGAACTAAAACCAATTCAGATAAATTTTTTTTAATGCATTAGAAAAACTATTCCCAAATCATTTGTGTTTATAATTTTTAAAAAGTTCTATCATTTGTGAACAGAAAAACTTATGGCCCTTACTAAAATCACTCAAACTACCAGACTGTTTGAACATCAAGGACATTCTGTGTGATTTTCCCAATGGCTAGAGTTAATTCAAGAAAAAGATATGTGTCTGTGTATGTGTGTATGTACATGTACATACACATATACCTTCCAAGGATATCTTTTATTGAAGAATTTACCTTTCACAAGAGTCTCTATTTTTGTTTGGATAACCGCATTACTTCCCCAAACTCCTGACTGTGGTGAGCTATCCTCTCATCGCACCTGATACTGAAGGAATTCATTTTCCAAGTTCTAATCCTTGAATTCCCAATTTTTTTCTCCATTCACTGACCAAGGCGGTTGACTAGGTTAGTATAGGAGCAAACTTTAAATATGGAGGCAATTATGGAGGAAAGGTTTCTGTATGGATCTCAACCGACGTGATAAAGGAGCTCAGCTAATGAAGTACCAAGACTGTCTTAATTATCTACTTATATTATAATCATAAAATTAGAGAAATCACAAATCACCACGTGGTACATACAATTCCTTCACTTCACAGAAAAGAGAATCCTATAAATCAGTGATCCTCAGCGTTTTGGGCCAGGTCCCACAGTAAGTCAGTGATAGGGCTGGACCTTGAACTTAACTTTTCTAATTTCTATTTCTACTCCAAACCGCTTTCATCATTTAACAGTCTTAATCCCCATGTTAGATAAATGTTCATAATACCAACAACTCTAATTGTCAGGGAACAAAATTAACTATTCAACAATTCCTGGGTAATATGAAAAACTGAAGATGTTCAAAAAAGACCTAAAAGTGAATTTTTAAAAAGTTGTTCTTGTCTCTTTGATTTAGAGGCAACTGAACTTGAGAAGAGACTTTCTGATTTATTTCTGTTGATTTATTCTTTGGAAATGCCCATTTCCACTTAGAGTGGCTTTTAAATGGCTGGTGTGGCTCAAGAGGTTTGCGAAACCTAAAAAAAAAGAAACCCTTGTGTGACTATGAGAAATAGCTATATATTTTTTATCCACAAAATACACAACTTTAAAAATTAAGTGTAAATAGACTTGGAAGAATAAGTTCAGTCAACATTGAGACTTTAAAAATTGGCTTGAAAAGTGTACAACTCAAAAGACAGTGAGGTTTTCCAACTCCCCCAAACACGAGATGTGTTTTCTACCCATGTGCTAAGTTTCAGCAGTAGGCTTACAACTCAGGTCACTTTCATTGCAGTAAAAACACCCCCAGACTGAGTTCATTCCTGGTTTCTGTTTTGCAGTAGAACTGAACACAGAGCTTCTTGGTTTCTTGGCATCTCTTGGTACAGGTGCTCACTTTCCACTTCAGTACACAATCTGTAGACTTTTTATGTTCTTTTCATGTTTGTTTCTCACATGCCACAACTGTGAGGTTCGTGTCATGTACTTTGCTGGGTACTAAATTCTGATAATACTAATAGTCTGAACTCCAGCAAGAAGCACCAATAGAGCCCCATCTGATAGGGGCTTCCTTTCTCTCCTAAAAGAAGTATGGTTTATTGGCCCCAAGTGACTGGGAGTTACAAGTGATCCATCATCCCTCAAGGGAAACGTCTGTGGTAGTAGTGGAAAGTTGCCATTTGGCACAGAAGAGTACGGGAGAGCATCGTGAGTTCCACTTTAAAAAAATTTAATGCAAAGAATAACAGCTATTAGTGATACACATTAATGCCATGTAAAGTAGAGAAATCTAATGATAAATCCAGGACAAAAGAGGATGAGGGCAATTTGAAGAAAAGAAAGATGTTTTGACAATTTTTATAATTTGTTAAGTTATTCCACAAAAATCTGTTCACAAATTTCTCTCCTTGAAGTGGCACAAAACTATAGTGAGTATGATTGTATAGTGAACATGATCTTTAAAAGCAATGCTGTGATTTTCAGTAAACTTGCTACCAACCAGCATTATCAGCAAGTGGGGTAACCTGGGTAATCAAATATCATATGTATCTCATGTAGATGTCTGATTTTTCAAATAAACCTGACTTAAAAAACAAACAGTGAAGTTTACTCTTTCACTGAGGATCAGAACTATGACCCTAGAACCTCCAAATGCCCCTGGGGGCATTTTCATGAACAAAAATTAGCATTACAATGTAGAGACAACAAAAAGGACTGTCATAGGGCATTCTCCTTAACAGAACACTGGATAACAAAATTTTCTCACCAAAGAATCCATGAGATAATAACTACATACTTTTTCCATGGTTTTAATACTTTATTCTGTAGGTAGACCACTACTGTTAGCCAGTGCTACATACCTCTCTTTAGTATTAATTCCACTCACCTAAAAACTATAGCAAACTAATTAAGCCATTCCGAGTTAAGTCTACTGTTTCATGCTTGATGAAAATAATTTTGTTTACCACAATTATGTGGATGTCTGCATGCAATGCATAATTAGCACAGTAACAACGAACATGGGAATATTAGCTCTACCTCCGCCCCCATGTTTGTTGACTTACTGTGCATAATAACTGGTATTGAGACTGTAACAAGATCTGAGAATAAAGCTCTTAGTATCCAAAACATTTTCTAAGTGAGGCATTTGTCTCCGACAGAAACTGTCAGACAGGGCAGTACTCATTTATTTTGTTGGCAAAATCTCATACTTTGTAAAGAAGAAATATGACTAGAGATGGGCATTAAGCATGTTCTCTAACGGATGTGAATTACTTTTAGAAAATGAAATTCGTAACATAAAGAAAGGAACTTCTATTATCCAAATTTATCATGACTTTTCAAAACTGTGAGAAAAGCAGACTATGACTCTGATGCTAAAATATTTGGGGAGAATCTCTGATTTATATTTAGGTGCCAAGAATTCCACTTTCATGCCCCAAAGTTAAGCACTATCCATGTGAGAGACTACTATACAATATACTATTATTTACTACCTTTATCGTAGATTTACTTATAAATAAATCTACTGTAATCTATGTATAGATTTACTTATAACATTATTTACTATATTTATATTTATAATATATCTACTATATAAGCATGTACTGATCCTCACATCTGGCCAGACACTTTATCTTCAAGTTGTAATACAAGTATTGGAGAACAAGAACAGGAAACAATGATTTGCGGGAAAGTGTACCCATTCTTTTAGAATAGAAACAGCAGAGTACTGACACATTATTAACACACCCAATGGAGGAGTCCACAGCACAGTCAAGTAAACTATCAAAAGTAATGAGGCTTACTGTAAATGGAAATCAAATATATCAAAACCAATTATTCATAACAGTAGATTTTTAAAATATTCTTCCATTTTCCCATTAACTAAATAATAAACTGAGATCTATTCTTACCAGTATTCCTTTTAGTTCATTCACTGCACTTTCAGAGCCTTTTGAAGATTCTGGCTACAATTGTAAAAAAGAAGAAAAATGACGGAGTAATTCAGTTTTAAGATACCCAACAAAGACTTTTACATGGCAAAGAGTTGGTGGCTTATATTGACTACATTTTTTAAATTAGGTTTATGTCTTACGGTTAGTAAAAAATATTAGACATGCTAATGCTCCCAAGGAGCAGTTAAATAGAAAATTAGGTAAGAGCCAAGCTACCATCTTCTACACATCATTTTGTTACCTACTATCATCTTATGTAGAAAAGATCTGGTAAACATTAAATTTCAAAGATTTAATTCCAAATTATTCAGAACATTTTACAATAAACTCTTCTTCACTCTCATTGCTGGACTTGAGCCAGCAAACGAGGACTAGGAAGGCAGGAGTGCAGAGCAGAAAGCAAGCAACAGGGCAGAGCACCTCTCAGCTCCGTCAGCTCCAGGCCAAGGCCAGCTTACAGAGGACTGGCACGTCTAGTTTCATGAATTTCACAACCGGGATCACAGGAGAATGTTAGCATCACCAGCTACCAGAGTAGTAAAAGACCTCAGAGGGCGTGCAGTCCAAGTACTTCATCTTACTTATGAGGAAAGTTACACTTTGAGGAATTCTGTATTTGAGTCAGGTGTCTTGATTACAAGCCCAGTTCTCATCTGGCTACACCACGAACAAAATAATTTGAAATGAAATTCTGGGTAATACCTGCCTGCCCCATAATACCACAGTCTTCGTGGACCCCTCAATGAAAAGATGGCTGAAAAAAAACCCTCTGATCTTCCCTGTACCACTTCCTTTCACAAAGGAGATGAAGAGAAAACCTACAAGACACAGTGAAAGGAATCACTCAGGCCTCTCATTCCTAGAAAAGAGGCAAGGCTAATCTTTCATCAAGAGATGGGAGGTGATTAATGGCAACCTATAATTCTTTCCTCTCAAAAGATAATAAAAGAATAAGATCCTATTCCAATTTTTAAAAACGTACAGTTAGAAAAAGTGAGAGAGAGGTTTGCTGCTCATGTACAAATTAAACTAAGGTGTTCAACTTTCATAGCCTCCGTTTTCTGTGAAATACACATGCCATCAGTGGCAGTCACAAGTGCCAGTCAGAAGCTCTAAGACACTAATTTTAACCACACCAGCACCACCACCAACATCAAGGAATTTAGTAATACGCAGTTAAATTAGTACTCTCAAGGCAGGCTTGACTTCTGTAGGTAAGCTGTTCGGTGACATGTTACGACTTCTGAACAAACACCCTGCCTAAAGGCATACTCAAAAGTGCTGCTATGCCACTCAAGTTGCCCTCTGACTGCACAAGCCTTTTCAAAGCCTGGACTGCATACTCTCATAACTGGTGACATTTCAGGAAAGTACTGATGGTACTGGGGGAAGAAGTCTGCACTGAGGCATGCAGTGACCATTTGTTTTAAAGGTTACTGACCAGGTCATTCACCACTATATCTACACAGTTTTAATGATTAAGAGCAAAAAAACCCAAAACAAAACAGTTGTCCACTGATCCTTGTTCAGCTGTCCTCCAGATTTTGAACTGACATTAAATAATGTGTAACTGTTGAAAGAGTCACGGCAAGAAAGAAAAAGGACAAAGTGATATAACGAAAATGAAAGTACATACAGAACACTTACGATTTAAGAAGTTTTCAACATTTTTCTTTCTAAACTAATTTTGTTTCTTTTACGACACTGCATTTTTCTCTAGTAATAATTTGGTTTTGCTATTCTTTCCAAACTAGTTGTGACATGAAAGCCATAAAAATGTATTATTTTCTAAGGTTCTACTTAGACCCTTCATTTTAAAGTGGTTTCACATTTTACTCTATTTGACCCTAACAACAACCGTGTGAGCCAGAGAGGGTATCTTATGGAGAAGAAGCCCGGGAAGCTGGGTGATAGTGCAAGGACCCGACTCCAACAACAGTGCTCTTCACTCACTCATCAGACACTGGCACTGAAAGAGCTGTGCCCAACTATCTACACGCTCAGCTTCTCGTCCAGTTCTACATTCTGCCCATTTGCTTTCAGAGCTCTAGCACAAGACTGAATTACTCTCCACAGCTGGCTGAAGCTTCCATTTCCCTAGATGTGAATCTTCTCTTGGCGTGGAATGCTCGTTCCCTCTTCCCAACCCCCTTTCCCTGGACAGCCCACACCACAGCCATTCCTGCCTTGTCCAGTTATCTTGTTTGCCTGTGACAAAGTGGCAACTTTAAAAGCCCAGGTGAATTTCTAGTGAATAGTCATGACACTTGGGGACACTGAAGTAGCTGAAGAAGGGCATCCTTGAGAGTAAGAAAGGACCATAAAGTTTGGTTTAAAGGAAGAGGAAAAAGAAAGAGAAGCAATCTGCTGCTACCTTATTAGAGTGAGGAAGGAAAAAACATTTTTCAAGAAAAATGTCAAAAACTCTACTATTGAGTCTATTTAAATGGGACAGATATACAAGGGGAAGGAAAAGCTCTGAACTAGACACTAGGTACTTCCACAGACCCTGGAGCTCACTGTGGTCTAGCTTAGAAGACAGCTGATGATACAGATACACAAGTTTCTCCTTGAAGTGATCGGGAATAGGTCTGTGAAATTAATGGAAACAATCTTATAAACCTCACTATTTTTCAAAAGTTGTCTTAGGTCTGCTACGGTATATGATGTGATCCCCACACTCAGATTCCCCTCCCCCACGCACTAAAACAGAAGCCTCGGGAAGGCAAGGATCTTTGTGCCTTGTTTACTGCTTTACTCCCGGTGCCTAAAACAGTACCTGGCACATAGTAGATACTCAATAAATACTTGTTGAATTACACACAAGCACCAGGAATTGATGAAAATAAAGGGCGTGCTAATTGTTACTTGTTTGGTATAACAGTTCATATCAATGTCCCTCTCAAGGAGACGGCAGCACCCTGCAACCACAGGACTTACTTTCTGTAGTGACCTAGGTTTCCTATGGGTCAGAGTCCTTCTGAAAAGTGCTTATATGAAGCAAAGGCTTTTACGGCACATTAGACTTAACCCAAGATTTGACAGTCAATTCTGATGCAGCTTTCATCAGATTTCAAAATTTTACGTTAAAAAAAAGAAACATCAGGGGAAAAAAGCATTTAGTCATTCCATACCTTTGCCTTGGGTCTAGCTGTCTGATTAACTGGTCTGAGATGAACTCCCTTTTTAATTCTGTCCATCATCTCTTCAACTGCTTGCCTCTTCAGGTCTGTGACTTCTTCAGCTATTCAAAGAACACACACATAAATCATCTTATGTTACAAGAAAACTACTTCCTATTTCTGGTAACTTAGAAAGACTGCACTATGTAATTAACCACAGTCATTTTTCAGACAGAGTCACAAAACACCAATAATTTACTAAGGTTAACAGCTCCCAGGTAGCAATATTTTTTTAATAAAAGTCTTTTAATAAGAGATTTGCTTTGAGAAATAAGAGTTATAAAATTTAAGGTCTAATTTGTAGCCTGGAAATCAGTATTGGCTCATCTATGTTAAACAAAGTACATTTTGTTCCGTTTGTCAGCATAATAATAGACCTGAATTTCTCCAGGTCTTTAAAAACCTAATTTTGTACCTAACTCCAAATAACCATTCACTTTTGTCTCAAAGATGTTTTTGTAACTTATAGTACAACCTATGTCAAAGAAATCCAACCAAAGCAGGAATAACTATCAAAAAGCCCATTTGAAAATAAAAGATCAAAGAGATTTTTTTACCTCCTGGAAGAAATCCACAGTCAAAAGATGAGCAGCAAATAGATAAAATCTATTTTTAAATTGCCATCTTTTGTTTAGGAATCATATGGGAAGGAAACATTTAACCAAACCTTTTTCAAGTCTTTTAAAATTGTCAATGTTAAAAGAAAACATACATCCAGAAATGACTGCAGTTAAGTAATTAAATGTGATAAAAAATTTCAACTATTGTTTAATCTTTACACTCTTTGGCTGCAAAAACAATAAAGCTGTTGAAATATGTATCAACTAGATGAATGCAACTGAGGTGAGCTGAGACCTGTTGGTCAGAAGAGTGAAATCTGTCTCTTGCACAACAGCTTAACCAAAAGCACCAAATCATTCTGGAACATTTATCACCATTAATGCAGCTCTAGATCTTGTGTTTACCTCCAGCTAACTCACTGTATCCAATACATTCAAGTTTAAATATCTCATAAAGACCCTCCAACAGACTCCACGTTGTGGGGCAGGCATATGGTAGGCATTCAGCAAGCATCTACCTACTGACTGACTTGTTAAAGTTCGAGCTTTAAATGGCTATCAATAGTTTTACTATTTGAGCAGAAACAATTAAACCTCAAAAGAATGGCTTCTAAATGGAGGCAATCACAACTATATCCCCCAGCTAATTCACAGTCGTGTCAGGCTTTGCGCTAAGGAGGCCGAAATCATGGCTTCTTCTACTGCAATATGGCAGACTTCACTCTAATCCTGGTTAGCTATTCCTCTTATACATGCTGAGGGGAGCAACTTAGAGAATCCAGAGGCTCCATTATCCTCCACTCTGCAACATCACAGTGATGGGATCACTGCTATATTCACCATATAACCTAGGTTTTCTAATACAGTCCTGATTTCAAATAGTGTTGTCATCCTCAGAAGCCACTGAAATGCTGGGAATTCAAATTTCTCAATATCCAAACAGCATTTTTCAGTTCCAGAAGTCAAAAGAGTATCTTTTGTGAGGCAACATGGGAGACATGGCACCAAGGTCAGAACTCATCCACCAATAAACGAAAAGACAACAAAGCTGTGGGTTGATCAACTATGTGCCCTTAAGCAGTATTTTCTAAGGCAACCTCTGCTGATGGCTCAGAAACATGTTCAACAAGGGGACAGACAAGAAAATTACTATGAACAGAGATTCACTCATTCATTCATTCACCGACTCACTTATTCAATATCTGAATACCTATTATGCACTACATGGTACTTTTGCTGACCGTTTTCAAAATCAGAGGAAATAAGACACAGATCTGTCATTCATACCCATACCTGGTATGGGTATGGAATTTATTCCAGGGAATTTAAAAAAATCTTCAAAACCCATTCGATTTTCAGAAAGGCTGCCATTTTGAGTAAGACTTGGGAAGAGCTGCATGGCAACAGGAACATCGCCTACAAACAGATTAGCACTCTGTAAGGAACGACTAAAACTCAATTAAATGCACAAAACAAAAACTAATTAAGGCAGACAGATGGAGAATTATGGTCAACACCATTCAAGTCTGCTGCAGCATCTAACACAACAGGAATTTAAAGTAGTTTCTTATTTTTGCTTGCCAGAATCACAGTGATAATTCAGAGAAGTGCCACTATCTGTATTGTGTACAGATTATAAACCAGGCTCATAAAATTTTCTCAGTCTTTTTCAAACGTAAAGGCTTAATTGGTCTTAAGGAAAAGAAATCACTCTTATCAGATTCCCTACTCAGGCACAACACAAGGGCAATGGCTAGGTTAGCTACACAAGCTTTCTCTCTCACCGACCCTGTTTTTGAACTAGCAAAATGCAATCTATACGAACTTCTGAACTATTAAGCAGTTCTAACAAATCTGCAAGAATCACCTACAGAGAGCTCATGGTATGTTTTGTGATTCTTTTCTGCAATCACGCAGTTGGTAATTGTTTCACAAAAGCATGTAATCAGGGGGACAACAGAAATATGCAGGATACTGGAGATTAAAGAAGAGGGACAAAGGAAGACAAGGGGTCTAATGTTATTGAACTGCCACAGGAAAATAAAATCAAATGTTCTTTGAGTTAGTGCTTCCAGGTCAGTCTTGGATCAGAAAGCTACATGTAATTAATTGAGGCTTAAATTTTAAGACCCACTTGAAAAATAAGTTAGTTCCTCAAAAAAAAAAAAAAAAGACCCACAGACAAAACCATCACCTTATTGCTCAATAAAACCTTTTGGTATTACCTAGAGGAAACTAAAATGAATTTTTAAATGTCACAGGTTTACTTTTCTCTTTCAATAACATTTTTTAAAAGGCATTAAAGAAAATCTTATGGCACTGTGATGCACAAAATTTCTAAAGAACATATCATAGTTGAATAAGTTTGGATTTGACCTACAGTCATAAAGTTAAGAAAATTTCCTTAACTACAATGATCACAAGAGCCTGCTGAATGAGGACTTCTGCCCTTCAGGGTGACTGGTACCATGCCTTTTTTTTTTTTCTTTTAGGTAACATTCTGAATATTTTCTATGTCATGGGCACTACTCTAAATGCTTTACATGTTGTGAGACTCATAATTCTCAAAACAACTCTATGAAATAGGAACTATTATTCCCATTCTACAGATTAGCAAACTGAGGTAAGAAAATATCAACAAATTAATGACCTAAATATATGATAAACAGCAGGCATACCTCTCAAATCTCAGAACTTGTCCAATAAATGCATTCTTATCAAAATTAGAGTTATTAACTGCAAAGTATGTAATGATTTCTTGTGTTTAGATCTTAAAACTACTTCTAAAATATTTCACAGACCTTCCCTATAATCAAGCTTTTTAAGAGTCATAACCCAACAATAAAAGTTTCTCCATTCATAAGCTCTGAAAAACATACCAACTGTATAGCAAAAGCCATCATACGATGCTAATATAAGAAAACACTGTGATAGCAAGACTGGTTCCCATGTTATAAATGCAAACTCCAAAGTGTCTCAGATGACCCCAATATTGATGCTCTACATTCATTCATCATGTCTTTAATCGCTGTTGATCCACTCAACAACTATTTTTTAGTGTGAATGATTAACAAAACACTATAAACTACCTTGCCAGACAGAGCAAAGTACGGCTATGGTACCTATCATTTAAGGCAGTATGATTTTAGGGCGGCCCCAGTTTAAAAATCTCCTGATCAACTTCTGTGTCTGTAACTACTTAGATTCCCAAAGTAACAATTCAATAGCTCAAGGATGAGGGGGAAAATGCTGCCACATTTCATGAATTGTAAATGAAATATCATTTTCATAAGGAAAACTGCATGGTTTCTAATACTGGGAGTTAATAAGTTCTAGAACACATCTTTTTAAATTTAAGGGTGCTGTTGAGGTTGATAAGCTAATAATGTAATTTACTGAGAAGGGGAATTTATTTTATTCTGACTGCCTTCTTGACCCTCTAAGACTTAACCAGTTTTCCCAAAACAAGACCGAAACAAACAAAATTTTAATCTTAATTACAGTGTCAGGGGAGGCTTAACAGCCAGTAACCCAAGAGCAGGGCTGCCCTGCAAATCACCAAAGGCAGGACTTCGAAATCCTGCAATGCCTTGGCAAAGCAGAATTTGCCTTTTAGCTGCATTACAAGGGGCTGTAGGAGGCAGGGGAAGAAAGTCAGTTCATACAGATGATAAAATCAAACAGCTTTCGTTTGTAATGGTACTGCAAGGTTCTTGCTAAGAAGAAAAGACCAAGTCTAAACTTTGATTCATTCAATATGCATGAAAGCTGTGGGAGGCTGCAGAGAGAAGTAAACCCTCACAGAGCCTGCAATCTGTTCAGAGGAGAGATGTGGAAATAACCCCAACACCAGAGCAGAGGCTGGGGGGTGGGACATTAAATCCTCACAGTAACAAAATTTGAAGTAAACTGCTATAGCAACACACAGTAATGAGCCATTCATTCTGGATTATTAATACTCATAAATAAAGGAAGAGGAGGAAGAGACTGGGAACACACCAGACAATATGCTGAAACCTGAATGGGAGACATGGAATCAGAACAGTACCTTGCTAGAGGACGGGCAGGAGGGCAATTCTGGAATGAGGAAAGACAGGAGCAAATGCACAGAAGGCTTAGACGTAAGGGGCCAGCCATAAGGTGAAACAGATGTAATGAGAAATGAGGCTAGAGTAAAGGCAGAGAACCACCTCTAAGCAGACAGGGTTTGAGATTCTATTCTGAGGCAGGGAGAAGCACAGAAATGGGATAAGATGTAGGACAACATAATGAGACCTGGCGTCTGAGAACACGGCACTGCAGAGGTATGAAAATGGCTGGGGCGGGGCAAGGAGACCCGGAGGCAGGAAAAGGGGGCCAAGAAGTTTGCACCCATTTGGGCTTGAACCAGGCTAACCTACCATGCTCCATAAGTAAAACAGGTTGAACAAACACTGCTGAGTTTAATTTGGGTTCTATGGTCCTCAGGCATAAAGGCCCAAGATCTGGGGCCAGCATTTCAAGCTTCTGCTCTCAGTGTGGGTCCACATCAAACTGCCCACAGCTCTGTGCACTGACTCTGCACCTACCCACCTGGGGCCTCTGCTCAGCAGCAAACCTCTTCTCTCTCCATCCCCATCTCTTCCTATTATCCTCAGCTTCTCCCTCTCCAAAGAATCACAGGGTCCTGTGAATTTTACCTCCCTAAACAGCTCCTGAATTTATCCATTTCTTTCTCTCTCTACTACTACCACCCGCATCTCAGCCCCATCAACATTCACCTGAATGAGTGCAACAGTCTTCCCTCATCCACTCTCATTCCTGTACAGTCTGTTCTCTGTTCTCTCACTGCAGCCAGTGTAATTTTTTACAAAGGACAAATCTCATCATGTTACACTCCTACTTAAACTTCTACTGCCCTTAGGATAAATATCAAAATCTTGACCACCGCCTCTAGAATATGGCTCCTGTCTACCTAGTAGACTTCCTCTCTTGCACCCCATGTTCTAGTAATATCAACTTTCTTTCAGTTTCCTAATATGCCAAGCTCCTTCCCCACTCCGGACCTTTGAATTGTTGCCCCTCTATGTGATCTATTTTACCATATATACCCTGACCTTCGAAATCCACAACTACTCAGCTTAAATTTCACTTGCTGACATCAGTAGTCCACCTCCATAATCTCTTAGATCAGTACTGATAACCACTCCTCCACAGTACTGATCAAAAAAATGTATTTAAATAATTATATATTGCACTGGTAATTACGTGTTTACTTCCTATCTGCCCCACTCAAATGTGACTTTATGTCTTGCATCTCCAGTACAAAGCACTGGAGAGAACACAGAAAGTGCTTGACAAAGTCTCAGTTCATTGCTATCAACTCTAAAAAGCCTTTCCCCAGGACTTCCCTGGTGGCGCGGTGGTTAAGAGCCCACCTGCCAGTGCAGGGTTCATGGATTCGATCCCTCATCCGGGAAGATCCCATATGCTGAGGAGCAACTAAGCCCATGCGCCACAACTGCTGAGCCTGTGCTCTAGAGCCCAGGAGCCGCAATTACTGAGCCCACGTGCTGCAACTACTGAGCCCACGTGCCACAACTACTGAAGCCTGAGCACCTAGAGCCCGTGCTTCGCAACAGAAGAAGTCATTGCAATGAGAAGCTTGTGTACCACAACGAAGAGTAGCCCCTGCTCACCTCAACTAGAGAAAGCCTGCGCACAGCAACGAAGACCCAACACAGCCAAAAATTCATTAATTAATTTAAAAAAATAAACATAAGGAGTGGTGATTGTATAGCACAGAAAATACAGCCTATATATATATATATATTTTTAAGACCTTTCCCCAAATCCTCATTTGGAATTACTTCCTCTCTTTCTTTTACACCCCAAAGTACCTCACCCCTTAATGAAAACACATTTCCCAGCATCCCTCGCATTACAGTGATATGTGTGAATGTTTACCCGCTCTAGACAGTAAGCTACGTGAAGACAATGACTGTTCTTTGGTTCATTCTTCTAGCTGTTAAGTTCACATTTCTCCCCAACAATCTGTTCATAGTCAAAGAGCTAACAAGTATGTCTACTGTTGAAAAACTGTACACCACCAACAAAAAGTTAACCAAAGGGGTGGGGTGAGAATTACCTGTTTCTGGTTGAGCTGCCTTTTCTTTCTTAGCACCACTGCCACTGGGGTGGGATCGCTTCCGGATCATGGACATGAGGGATCTTTAGGAGAAAGAAAAAGATCAACAGGATTAGTGGATGCCTTATGATCCAAGAAATAAAATGTATAGATTCTAAGTAATCAGTTAAAATCCAACTCTTCTCTAAGTGCATGAATATATAACTAGAATTTAAGTAGCCTACTTTCCACTTTAATAAACTGTTAAATTTTTAAGAAAGAGAAAGATGTCTCACCCCTTTACTGTGTAAAAACCAAACTAGTTACTGGGAGAAGGGGGCTGCTAACACTATTACTAATTTTATGCAGAGACATCTGCAAAGTAAAATAGATAGAGAAAACCTTTCAATATCCATATTTAAAATTCAGAAACAGTTATCTATGTAATACATTTGAGGGAGAGGGAAGGACAAAAGAATTAGGGGATGTTTTGGTAAATATCTATTTGCGAAATATGGGCATAAAAACATCTGAATCTGCACAACATAGACCAGATACTTCAGGGATAACATATATTCAGACCACTGTCTCTCTGGTCCATGTTTCAAAAATCTGTGTAAAATCCAAATCATGATGAATTTGACATGAAAATTTAAAACCTCCATATATTAAAAGACATCATAAAGAATAAAAAGAAACTCTACAAATCAATGAGAAAAAGCACACACCCAACAGAAATAAAGGACAAAACCAAGAAACCCCATAAAAAAGGATGTCCAAATTTCCAGCACACAAACAAACAGGTTCTTGACTTCTTTAGTTATTAGGAAATCACAAATAAAAGCCACATTGAGGTTTTACTACACACTCATCAAATAGGCAAGAAATTTTAAGTCTGATAATATCAAGTGTTGGTAGGTTTGTGGAGTAACAGGAATTCTCAAACTGAAGATGTATAAATTGATAGCACCACTTTAGAAAACTGTTCAGCATGAAAATAGACATATCCTATGAGCCAGTGATTCAACTTCCATATATATTACAGAAATACAAGCACTTGTGCACCAGGAAGCATGTACAGGAATGTTCATGTAGAATTTCCATAACTTCCCTGAACTGGGAATGACTCAAATGTCTATCAGTATTACAATGGATAAACACATTTTGGGACATTCATAAAGTGGGTTACGTATCAATGAATATGAATGAACTTTGGCTACATAAAATAATATGGATGAATCTTACAAAATAATATAAAGTGAAAAGAAAAAGACACAAAGGAATACACTACAATTCCAATTATATAAAGTCATAAACAGACCGTATATGTATTTACAGTAGTTTAGGGATATGTATATAGGCAAAAAAACCCTTTTCTTTAAGAAAAGGATAAAAGGATAGGACTTGAGGGTACTAGCATTGTTCTATTTCTTGATTTTGATGGTGATTACGTGGATACTCATTTTATATTATTTTAAACTGTACATAAGTTTGTGTACACTTCTACATGTATATTATCACCCCCACCAAAAAAAAAAAAAAATGAATCAAGAACTCTGAAATTCTTTCAACTACATTATGAATGTCCTCAGTGTGGTAAACTGGATTTGACAAAATACAGTCCTGAGGAAGACAAACTGGGAAGAGAGGCATAATGCTGCCTGCACAAAAAGGGGCAACTGGATACACAGTACTATTTGCTCTGAGGACAGAACAACGTGATGTTCCTTAACCACTATCATTTTTAGGTTTTTTTTTCACTTCTTACTTCTGTCTTTGGTTATATTATTAATCCCCTCCCTAACTGCCTTTTCTTAAAATTCTCACACATACCGAACAATCTCCCACAAAGCATAGCATAAAGAAAGTGCTACATCCTACTCTACCCTGTGAAGTTTCCAGGACTTACCAACTGGGAAACAATCGGTCACTGAGCTTTTAACTTCATCTAGTTTGTCTTCTTTGGGCTCATAGTGGCCCAAAATGTAATTAAATTATTTTCACAAAACTTCTAATTTGCACAGAACTTTAAAACAAGTACATTTTAATCCATAAGGTGAGGGAATTAAATGATGCAAACTTTATTTTTTCCATTCTGTCAACTGAAGACAGAATATTCAATGTCTACTTGTTAACATTCCATAGAAGGGTGGGGTTTGGGGAGGGCTCTCACTAATCAGAGGCCTCTCCTCATTCTGTAATGATCCCATCTCTGGTTCTGAGGGGAAGTTTTGAGAATGTGTATTATTGTACACAAAGATTACAAAGCAAGAAGTTATTTGTACTGCTCAGAACAGTTGTATGTATTTACATAAATGAACTAAGAATATATGCCCAACACTGCAAACCACCTAAGTAGATAAGAGAAAGTGCTAGCTTTAAATGTTCTGAAGTATAAGTTGAAGACTGATACGGTGTCCACAGGAAAATCATCTGTAATATTAAAAAGAACTGTCAAGATGTTGCTTAGACTAAAGAGAAAATATCAATAGATAGTGTGAGTTTCACAGGACAGATGAGAAGACCAGGACAAGACATCTGGGACCAATCATCCAAACCTCTGGCTAAAACTGCCCCAGGTGGAAAATATTCACCTTGAAATTCTTCAAGTGTTCTTCACACCCACTGTGAGGGTTAATTTATGAGTCAACTTGACTGGGTCATGGGGTACTCAGATAAATGGTCCAACATTATTCTAGGTATTTCTTTGAGGGTTCTGGATGAGATTAACATTTAAACTGGTAGCCTGAGTGACTGTCCTCCCTAATGTGGGATGGGCCTCCCTCAATCAGTTGAAGGCCTGAATACAACAAAACGTGACCCTCCCCCAAGTAAAAGAAAATTCCTCCTGCCTGACTGCCTTGAAACTAGGACATCTGCTCTGTCCTGCTTTTGACTCAAACTGAAACACTGCCTCTTCCTGGCCTGTTGACCTTCAGGCTGAAACAATGCCACAGGCTCTCCTTGGTCTCCAGCTTGCTGACTCACCCTGAAGTTCCTGGGACTTGTCAGCCTCCATAGTCATGTGAACCAATTCTTGAGAATACATTCTCTTTTTATGTATATGATGTGTATGTACACATGTACACGCACGCGCGCACACCCCCCCCCACACACACACACACTCCCACACACCTATTGGTTCTGTTTCTCTGGAGAACCCTGACTAACACACTAATATACCCTACCCTTTCCCCATGAGCCACACCTGGCCAGGACCTGTCCTTTCACTCCATTACTACAAAATGACCAAGATATGCCTTTTTCCTCTCTTAACTCTCTCCCATCTGTCCTCTAAGTCAAATGAGCAGGAAGAGGAGGGGAAAGCAATAAAGCCACTTAAAGAAGCCACAGGCTCTAGTCTTTTTCTTCCACTTCCACTTCTATCCATGATCTACTTCAGGGTAAAACAAACAGCTCAGGAACAAAGTTGGAAAACCTTGATTAGTGGATTCAAAGTCCATTGAAACTCAATACAAATGCAAATATACTTTTTTGACAAGAAAGTACTCCTTATCAAAAAATAAAAATCTCTTTCTACTGAGAAATTATATTTTATACTACTTAAATTCATCTTAAAATAAAAATCATTCATGTTATTCAATGAAAATTTTCTTTAATGGGCCTTATAAGAGTTCATGCTTTAGATATACATAGTCTGAGTCCTACTTTCATTTCTCAGTGTGACTGTAGGATGCTTTTTGAGAAAATATTCTATTTGTTATACTTTACTTTTAATTCTAAGGGCTCTCAAGGTTTCAGAGACTAAAAATTAAAGGCCAACAGCAAGATTATAATCATTTTTTAATAGTTATCCCTCCTCACAGACAGAAGTGACCTTTCTTATCAAGCTCAAAATTCTAGACCTTAGAAAAAAATCAAAGTGATGAATTTCCTATTATAAATGTCAAATTCAGAATACCTCTTACAGATTTAGCTACTCAGGACAGAAAGAATTTAAAATACCTGAAATTCTTTCAATTGACTCTTGGATCGATCACGTGTAAAAATTATTTTGCCTTAACTACTTCAGTGGCTTAAAGTAGATCTGTTAGGTTTCTGTTAGTTCAGTACTTTTATTTTTTAAATAACTGAACAAAGCATAGCTTTTCAAATTCAAGTTAGTGAGAGAAAAACATGAAAACGTTCTGGAGAAGCTCAAAATTCCTTGATCTTCCAGTTAAAGGAAATCCTAATGATATGGACTGAAGTTTTAAAACTGAAGTATCAAAAAAATTTTTTTAGATGTCTAGCTCCTTGGTTTGGAACATCCACATGAAATCTAAACACCTACAACAGAAGAACACTGTAGGCCACAAGATGTCTTTATATGTTACAAGAAAGGAATGATATACTGGCCTTCAGAAAATTCTCTGAAACACCTGCTGATATCTTTCATACTTTTTACCACCACACCCCTCAAAATGATGCATCTAAGCCCGTATTGCTTAAAAAGGGTACCAATAGCATAAACTTCATTTTCTCTGACAAGGACTAACATTTGATGCAAAGCAGTCTTCCTGGATGTGCTTACCGGATAGGATTTGGAGGGGGAGGAGGAAGCGGTGGTGGAGGAGGAGGTGGGGGAGGTACCGAATTCTCAGACTGGTTCACCCGTTTCTGGAGTTCATCGACTGCACAGAGAGCAAGCATTCAGAAAAGAGCTGAAATAAGCAACTTAACACCTTATATACATGTAAAGGAAAAAACAACCACTCTCAAAATCAAGTTCTTTTATTAAAGCAAAGTTAGAAATTTCAGTATGAAACTGCAGAACCCTTTAAACTTTTTATCATCAGTAAGAGAGGCCTTATATATGTTACAAAAAATTTACCATCTTTTTGCTATATATACAAACTATGCAAAAGAAAAAATAAATCAAGACAATGGCTGGATGGGTGGGAAGTAAGGATTGAGAGTAGGCTGAAGAAATATTTGTTAACAATAGAATTTACTACTCAAACACTAAGAAATTGTTAATACTTGACTTTTAAAGTATACAGACCAAGAATTAATTTTAAAGATGACATTTAGTAATGAATTTTAATAGCATACTTTCCTCCTCCACTTAATCTCCTTCAAAAACTGCAAATCCTAGAGTTCTTGATTTTAACCAGACTCAGACTCTCAAGTGTTTAACTCAGAAACTTTTTGCTCTTTGGAAGAGCATTCTGGAAATATAATTTATTCATTCAAGCCATTAATGAAACAAGTTCTTACTAAGCTCCAACAATGTGAAAGAGCCTATGCTCAGTGCTGCTCATGACACAGTTCCTGACTTCAAGAAACTCAATTTGAATTTATATCACAGATGTGAATGCCTCTAATCGGGCTCTAATGGGCTACAGGTACTGCACTCAGGAATAGCTCTCCCTCTGCGCAGTCACTCTACTTTCCATGACTGACTACCCTAATGATTTGTGCATTTGTTTTTACCGTCAACACTTAAATAAGCAGTGGGGGCCAGGCTCCCTGACACCAAGAATCCTCTAGTTATTTCATATGCATGTGTCTGTTTCTCTAAAGGGAGTTTGAGATCCTCATGGACAAAAGGCATGGTTTCTTTTCTTCTACATTTTTTATAGCACCCTAGGATACTGGGTATGGCTGGGTACACACACAGCAGACAATAACTAAAAAGAATGGACTACTTCTTAATTTTAGATCAATTTCAAAAAATAAATTGTAATTCACTTTCATTGTGGATTAGAAAGCATTGAATATTTTTTAAAGGAAAAAGCCTACTTGATTTTTCTGTACAGATTTCAAAATTCTAGTATAAAATTAACCAAAAATATCTGAAGTGAATATTGAAGCTGTTATAAAGGGAACCTGCCCCCTTAAATTACCTACTTTCCAACAGAAACTTATTACTTATCCCTGTGTAGTAATCCAACTCACACATTCTTGTTAAGCCTTCTAGAACTGAATGAATAAATCGTTTAAGTAACTCCTGGTGTTTTAAAAGTTTTTCCATTTAATATATATATTGTTGCCCATTTTATCGTTAGGTGTGATACTGAAAGTATTATTTCATGTGCATAATTAGACATTGAAAATGTAGGTAGTATAAACCTAAAAAGTTTAATTCTTTTTAAAAATGCACCCTAAAATGAATAAAATAAGTATTTAACGAACACTCATCTCTGAAGCCCTGAGAAATGCTGAAGTTTTGGTCTCCCCACATTAATGATATCTCCGTCTCTTAATTCTGTATGTGATGCTCATAAAGCCTGTGAGTCCAAAACAGAAGTCTAAATATTTGTGAATCACATGATTACAGCGACCGTTCTAATGAATTACAATAGTCAGAAATGAAGAAATTTAAAACAAATCTTGGTATTTTTCTATAGCATTTAGTAAATGTACTGGTCATGAGAGATTCACATAGTAATAATAAGACATAATAGGCTACTCAGTGCTTTTACCGGAATGCTTTAAATTTCTAGCTTTCTCCTCAGAATTCTGATATTTCAATTCCAATTCTTTTTTATCTTCTTCTAGAAGCTCCAGTTGCTGTTTGAGGTTGTGCATCTCTTTGCGGAGAGCTTCATTTTGTAGCTGCTCTTCTAATTTTTTGACCTATAAGTTATAAACAGACTTTTATGTGGTGACAGTTTTTCCTCTGTCAAGGAAAATAAGGGGAAAAATAAATGTTTCCCTTTTACTTTGCACTTCATAGCAAAGAGATTACAATTCATCTTAAAAACCACACAAATCCTAGGATACAGATAATACTTAAGATCACTATCAGCAATGTAATTCAATATAAATTTATTGAAGACTTATGTCCCAGATAATTTAATTTTTAAAGGTGACTAGAAAAAGTAAAATATTCATTTAATTTAAGTAACAAATTCATTTAAAACAGATTAACGCCTTTGTGCCCATTTTCAAAAGAAAAACTCAGGTAATATTAAAAATTTGGTGGGACAACTTGGTAACAAATATAAAAAACCTTAAAAAAATATAAGGAAGAAAAGACCCTTGATTCAGTAATACTACTTTTAGAATTTGTGAAATAGTAAGACAAGTGTTCAAATACATTAACTAGAATGTTCTTTATAACAGGGAAAACTTGGAAATAACCTAAATGTCCACCAATATTACTGATTTAATAAATTATAGTTATGTTCGTTAAATGAAATACTATGCAACCATTTAAAAATCACATAACCTCACTATACACTGACATGGAAATATATATTACCAAATGAAAAAAATCAGGTTATAGAACCATATGCTTGGCATGATTCCGTTTAACCTATATTCATAAAACTACAATTTACATAAACTTTGGATATGCACCAAAATATGGGATTTTTAACTAATCTTAATTTTCTGCTTTAGCTTTTTCTGTATTTTAAAATTTTGTTTTATTTTAATCATAAAAACAACACAGCTGTGTTTTAAAGATTGCTGAATCTGCAAGGGAACTTATAGACAGGTAAGAAATATTTTCAACCACATACCTGAAGGATTATCCAGAATAATTGTATAGTATAGTATAATACATTTAGAAGTACTGACTGCTGTAAGTTCATTTGTAACTTTTACCTAATCTTCAGTACCTTTCCCACTACCCCAACAAGGAACATACACAACAATTTAGTCCCATCCTCAATACAATTTACTGGGTTCTTGCACGCATTATTTACTAAATGAGTTAACTACAGTAGTAGAACTTTTCAGAACCAAAATTTCTAACATAAGCTAAATAAAAATAAACCTTCTTTCATTCCCTTCATTTGAAAAGGTAATTCCTGGGCTTCCCTGGTGGCGCAGTGGTTGAGAGTCCGCCTGCCGATGCAGGGGACGTGGGTTCGTGCCCTGGTCCGGGAAGATCCCACATGCCGCAGAGGGGCTGGGCCTGTGACCCATGGCCGCTGAGCCTGTGCATCCGGAGCCTGTGCTCCGCAACGGGAGAGGCCACAACAGTGAGAGGCCCACGTACCGCAAAAAAAAAAAAAAAAGGTAATTCCTGCATATGGGGACAAAAAAAATTATTTCCCTTCCATCCTACTCCCCAGGCCTCTTTCCCAGGGGCAAGCACAGTTACCACGTATTCATCTAGAGGTTCTCTACCTATACGCCAACATTTCTTATGGAAGAAAAAAAAATTAACTCTACCTCACAACCAACTTGGTTAAAAACTCCAGGAACTTCCAAGGATTAAATGTCAATATTGTTGCTGAAAGAGACTTCGACAGGTGGTAACAAATGGCAGCTAACAGCCTTTCCTTCACAAACTAGGTACACTGTAAGTAGTATAAACACTGATGTAATTTTTCTCAAGTGGTTTCTTTAATTTGAAAGGCTTTGTTCCACCTCTTCGCCTCTCCTCCTCTCTGCCTCTCTTTCTCACCCACCACGGTGACTATCCTTTCTGCCTAGCACATACAGGTAGGCTGTGTCAGCTGGAATAGCTCTACTCATACAAATTGAAATAAGCACTTAAGTCTTTAAACACAGATCTGTGCAAGTTTACAAAATCACAAATTTTCCCTAAGCAAATAATTACTACTAACATGGACTTTTCCTCCCTCTTTGAATAAAACCTATGCCCTCCAACAAGCTCTTTGAGACCACTACACAATACACTCTCCTAGTGTATGCAGTCTCCCAAAACACAATCAACTCAACTTGGAAATGCAGATTTCCAAACTGCATTATCCAAGCTCTTTTTGAGTTGTATCTCTTTCTCTCGCTTCTTCTGACCCTTTGGACAGTTTAAAGATCATTATAAAGCCTACAGCAGTGCATAAATTTTAGTTGGATACTATAAATTAAATTCATTTGGTAGTTATTTTTTCTAAAAGGTGAAAAGACTGGAAAGACTTAGTCACTTAGGCAAAACATGGAACTATGAGCTACTGGACTGACTCTTCTCAATTTAAGTATGTGGGTGTATTAAAACTCCAGGAGAAAATCTGGTACCTTTTGTTGATGCTCAATTCTCTCTTCTTCAAGGAGCTGTATAAGTTTTGCATTTTCATCTAAAGCTTTCAAAAGCTGCTGGTCAGGAGCAGAGTTCTGTAGCAGAAGGTGGCTTTGTCTCTTTAGCTTGTTTTGTTCAATAAACATCTGCAAAAGTTAATTATAAAAATGTATATACCAATCATTTTCACACATCTCCTCAACTGAAACTGGAACAAAAGGAAAAGTATGTGGAGTTTTTATTAAAAAGTTAAAGGCAATTTCTGAATTATAGTATAATGATTTTAGAAGTAATGATTGCTATGATTTCATTCATAACTTTTATATAATCTTTAGAACCTTTACCCTTGCCTCAGCACAGTATATATACAATAGTTTAGTCCTACACTGCAGTTTTTAATAATTTATTATTGCTTTAAAGTACATTAATACTAACAGTAGCAGCTAATATTTATCAAGAACTTAAGCCAAGTATTCTACTAAATATTTTATACACATTATTTTAATCCTTACATCAATCCTATGAATCGAACGTATCTGCAATGAAAAGCTAAAATGTACTAAACACTATGGGATAGATACAGTGGCAATCATTTTACATACATTTTATCATCTAATCCTTAGAACACCACTGTCAAGTACACTATTATTACCCCACTTTTACTAATAAGGTAACTGAGGCCCCGAGGGGTTAAGCAGCTTTCTCAAAGACACAAGTGAGTAGCAAAATCAGGATTTAAACCCAGATCTGTCTGATTTATAAGCCCACGCTCTCAACCATCTGGCTAATCTCCATCCTCTGCTATCTACTAGACCTAAGATTCTGTCTTAAATTAGTCTTTCCCCAGTGACGAAAGTAGTTAACAGTAAGAGGGTAAAGAGGAGAAGGAAAAAGGTATATTAATATTTACTGAGCATTTTATAAAACAATTTACATATATTATTAACTTAATCTTGACAACTTTACATGATTGAAGGCAAAATTATTTTCTATTCACCCATTATTTCTTTTCCTTAATACCCTACACAAGTCAGCCAATGGGTGATTCCAAGCATGAAATGTTTTTCAAATTCTGATATCAGGCTTCTCTTACAGTAGAGCAACAACATTTTCAAGTGAAATTTACATTCTTCCTCCATCTAACACCTCATTTCTCTGTAAGAACAGGTATAGATAGAGCATGAATCAATGTGTGCGCGCGCACAAGTGCCAGGCTGGAGAAAAGTGAGACGGGAGGTGTCCACACGCTAGGGAAGAGTAATCAGTATTACATCATAGTATCTTAAACTTGAGATCAGTGGTTTAATTGAAATGACTTATTTCAGGTTACTATTATTTAAAAAAATTATTTTTAATACATTTTTCCCTCTTAAAACTTAACTGGTTGGGGTCCCTTGCTGGTATCTTAGAAAATATCTCAGAGTCAACATGAAAGGCCAGCAAAAAGCAGCTGACGTAAGTGACATTCTCTGGCTTCCCAACAAGTGAGGCCTTTTGCCAAGAGAGCTCAGAGGCCAGGAGCAAACAGAGAGGAAGCGGTCAGCAAGGTTGACCAGGACAGAGGTGGGAGCTCAGCACTAAGACAATGCAGGGCACAGGTGACCATCAATGCCAAGGGTGCTTTATTACTCTCCCTGCACTGCTTCTCTGTACTCTGGTTCTCTCTTGGGAAAAGGGACAGATCTCCTTTTCTGTGTAACACTAGGAAAACTTGCTTAACTTTACATGATTATAAATTATCTTAACTCTATTATTCTGGAGAGAAAAGAATAAAGATATGTCTTAGGGATGCTAACAACATGAATTTCTTTTGCAAAACCCTGTAACAATACCTAAATTACAATATAAGATGAAAAGAACATACAGAAAAGAAATTCCTTTCAATAATAATGGTAACTTGAAAAATATTAGTCATTAGACTACCTTTTATAGACTTTAAGATACTAAAATAAAACACTAAATAATGCTTTTTCTAAGATGTATTTAAAGAAAATTCAGTTACCAAACACTAATGAATTTGGTTTTTAGCTACGGTAAGAACTTGTTGGTTAGAGTTATTAAGTTGGTCCCTTACCAGACAAATAACATCATTGGTATCAGAATTTCAGAGAAATTCTCCTAAATCTTTTCAAAGAATGAGAAGAAAATGCTGTGTTATTAATATATAATTCATTTTTTCCAAAATGACATTAAAATATCATCATCTGAGTTGTCTGAAAACAACACGAATTACATAATAGTTTCACAGTACATTGGGACTACATGTTGAAAAAGGTATCCACACCATTAAACAGAGAAAAGAAAAACTACACTAAATAGAAAAAATTATGTACTCAAAAAGTACAGGGAAGTCATCAAAAATTGAAATTATGTTGAGGAAATACAAAAACTTAACATAGCTAGGAAGACAACTCGTTGTTTCTTCCTTGTGGAGGGATCATGTTTTTGATTTCAGGGTTTATTTTTTATTTTTTTATTCATTTATTTATGGCTGCGTTGGGTCTTGGTTGCTGCCCGCGGGCTTTCTCCAGCTGTGGCAAGTGGGGGCTACTCTTCGTTGTGGTGCGCAGGCTTCTCATTGCGGAGGCTTCTTGTTGTAGAACACGGGCTCCAGGCGTGGAGGCTTTGTTAGTTGTGGCACGTGGGCTCAGTAGTTGTGACACGTGGGCTCAGTAGTTGTGGCACACGGGCTTAGTTGCTCCGCAGCATGTGGGATCTTCCCAGACCAGGGCTCAAACCTCTGTCCCCTGCATTGGCAGGCAGATTCTTAACCACTGCACCACCAGGGAAGTACTGGTTTTGGTTTTTAATTGGACAAGTGTGAACAGAAGTAAGGAAGAAATGTTCAATTTTTAATTTACACATTTGAGAATTGTTTGTATGTTTACAAGGTATATATCTTCCTTTTGTAACTAAAAAGGTAAACTAAATTAACTTCAAAAATTGATTTCTGAGCAGAAGCAAGAAGAACTGCAATCCTGCAGCCTGTGAAACAAAAACCACATTCACAGAAACACAGACAAGATGAAAAGGCAGAGGGCTATGTACCAGATGAAGGAACAAGATAAAACCCCGGAAAAACAACTAAATGAAGTAGAGATAGGCAACCTTCCAGAAAAAGAATTCAGAATAATGATAGTGAAGATGATCCAGGACCTCGGAAAAAGAATGGAGGCAAGATCGAGAAGATACCAGAAATGTTTAATGAAGACCTAGAATTAAAGAACAAACAAACAGAGATGAGCAATACAATAACTGCAATGAAAACTACACTAGAAGGAATCAACAGCAGAATAACTGAGGCAGAAGAACGGATAAGTGACCTGGAAGACAGAATGGTGGAATTCACTGCTGCAGAACAGAATAAAGAAAAAAGAATGAAGAAATGAAGACAGCCTAAGAGACCGCCGGGACAACACTAAACGCCATTCGCATTATAGGGGTCCCAGAAGGAGAAGAGAGAGAGAGAAAGGACCAGAGAAAATATTTGAAGAGATTATAGTTGAAAACTTCCCTAACCTGGGAAAGGAAATAGCCACTCAAGTCCAGGAAGCTCAGCGAGTCCCATACAGGATAAACCCAAGGAGACACACGCCAAGACACATAGTAATCAAATTAGCAAAAATTAAAGACAAAGAAAAATTATTGAAAGCAGCAAGGGAAAAATGACAAATAACATACAAGGGAACTCCCATAAGGTTAACAGCTGATTTCTCAGCAGAAACTCTACAAGCCAGAAGGGACTGGCATGATATACTTAAAGTGATGAAAGGGAAGAAACTACAACCAAGATTACTCTACCTGGCAAGCATCTCATTCAGATTCAATGGAGAAATCAAAAGCTTTACAGACAAGCAAACGCTAAGAGAATTCAGCACCACCAAACCAGCTCTACAACAAATGCTAAAGGAACTTCTCTAAGTGGGAAACACAAGAGAAGAAAAGGACCTACAAAAACAAACCCAAACCAATTAAGAAAATGGTGATAGGAACATACATATAAATAATTACCTTAAACGTGAATGGATTAAATTTTCCAACCAAAAGACACAGGTTTGCTGAATGTATACAAAAACAAGACCCATCTATATGCTGTCTACAAGAGATCCACTTCAGACCTAGGGACACATACAGACTGAAAGTGAGGGAATGGAAAAAGATATTCCATGCAAATAGAAATCAAAAGAAAGCTGGAGTAGCAATACTCATATCAGATAAAATAGACTTTAAAATAAAGAATGTTACAAGAGACAAGGAAGGACACTACATAATGATCAAGGGATCAATCCAAGAAGAAGATATAACAATTATAAATATAGATGCACCCAACATAGGAGCACCTCAATACATAAGGCAACTGCTAACAGCTATAAAAGAGGAAATCGACAGTTAACACAATAGTGGGGGGCTTTTAACACCTCACTTACATCATTGGACAGATCATCCAAAATGAAAATAAATAAGGAAACAGAAGCTTTAAATGACACAACAGACCAAATAGATTTCATTGATATTTATAGGACAGTCCATCCAAAAACAACAGATTACACTCTCTTCTCAAGTGCACATAGAACATTCTCCAGGATAGATCACATCTTGGGTCACAAATCAAGCCTCAGTAAATTTAAGAAAACTGAAATCATATCAAGCATATTTTCTGACCACAACGCTATGAGATTAGAAATATGAATTACAGGGAAAAAAACGTAAAAAACACAAACACATAGAGGCTAAACGTTACTAAATAACCAAGAGATCACTGAAGAAATCAAAGAGGAAATCAAAAAGTACGTAGACACAAATGACAATGAAAACACGACGATCCAAAACCTATGGGATGCAGCAAAAGCAGTTCTAAGAGGGAAGTTTATAGCTATACAAGCCTACCTCAAGAAACAACAAAAATCTCAAATAAACAATCTAACCTTACACCTAAAGGAACTAGAGAAAGAGGAACAAACAAAACCCAAAGTTAGCAGAAGGAAAGAAATCATAAAGATCAGAGCAGAAATAAATGAAATAGAAACAAAGAAAACAATAGCAAAGATCAATAAAACTAAAAGCTGGTTCTTTGAAAAGATAAACAAAATTGATAACCCATTAGCCAGACTCATCAAGAAAAAGAGGGAAGAGGACTCAAATCAATAAAATTAGAAATGAAAAAGGAGAAGTTACAACAGACACCGCAGATGTGCAAAGCATCCTAAGAGACTACTACAAGCAACTCTATGCCAATAAAATGGACAACCTGGAAGAAATGGACGAATTCTTAGAAAGGTATAACTTTCCAAGACTGAACCAGGAAGAAACAGAAAATATGAACAGACCAATCACAAGTAATGAAATTGAAACTGTGATTAAAAATCTTGCAACAAACAAAAGTCCAGGACCAGATGGCTTCACAGATGAATTCTATCAAACATTTAGAGAAGAGCTAACACCCACCCTTCTCAAACTCTTACAAAAAATTGCAGAGAGGGCTTCCCTGGTGGCGCAGTGGTTGAGAGTCCGCCTGCCGATGCAGGGGATACGGGTTTGTGCACAGGTCCGGGAAGATCCCACGTGCTGTGGAGCGGCTGGGCCCGTGAGCCATGGCCGCCGAGCCTGCGCGTCCAGAGCCTGTGCTCCGCAATGGGAGAGGCCACGACAGTGAGAGGCCCACGTACCGCAAAAAAAAAAAAAAAAAAAAAAAAAATTGCAGAGGAAGGAACGCTCCCAAACACGTTCTATGAGTCATCATCCTGATACCAAAACTAGACAGAAATACTACAAAAAAAGAAAATTAAAGACCAATAACACTCATGAATATAGATGCAAAAATCCTCAACAAAATACTAGCAAACAGAATCCAACAACACATTAAAAGGATCATACACCATGATCAAGTGGGATTTATCCCCGGGATGCAAGGATTCTTCAATATATGCAAATCAATCAATGTGATACACCATATTAACAAACTGAAAAATAAAAACCATATGATCATCTCAATAGATGCAGAAAAAGTTTTTGACAAAATTCAACGCCCATTTATGATAAAAACTCTCCAGAAAGTGGGCATAGAGGGAACCTACCTCAACATAATAAAGGTCATATACGACAAACCCACAGCAAACATCATTCTCAATGGTGAAAAACTGAAAGCATTTCCTCTAAGATCAGGAATGAGACAAGGATGTCCATTCTCACCACTATTATTCATCATAGCTTTGGAAGTCCTAGCCACGGTAATCAGAGAAGAAAAAGAAAGAAAAGGAATACACATTGGAAAAGAAGAAGTAAAACTGTCACTGTTTGCAAATGACATGATGCTATACATAGAGAATCCTAAACAGGCCACCAGAAAACTACAAGAGCTAATCAGTGAATTTGGTAAAGTTGCAGGATACAAAATTAATGCACAGAAATCTCTTGCGTTCCTATACACTAATGATGAAAAATCTGAAAGAGAAATTAAGGAAACACTCCCATTTACCACTGCAACAAAAAGAATAAAATACCTAGGAATAAACCTACCTAGGGAGACAAAAGACCTATATGCAGAAAACTGTAAGACACTGATGAAAGAAATTAAAGATGGTACAAACAGATGGAGAGATCTACCATGTTCTTGGGCTGGAAGAATCAATATTGTGAAAATGACTATACTACCCAAAGCAATCTACAGATTCAATGCAATCCCTATCAAATTACCAGTGGCATTTTTTATGGAACTAGAACAAAAAATCTTAAAAGTTGCATGGAGACACAAAAGACCCCGAATAGCCAAAGCAGTCTTGAGGGAAAAAAATGGAGCTGGAGGAATCAGACTCCCTGACTTCAGATTATACTACAAAGCTACAGTAATCAAGACAGTATGGTACTGGCACAAAAACAGAAATATAGATCAATGGAACAAGATAGAAAGCCCAGAGATAAACCCACGCACCTATGGTCAACTGATCTATGACAAAGGAGGCAAGGATAGACAATGGAGAAAAGACAGTCTCTTCAATAAGTGGTGCTGGGAAAACTGGACAGCTACATGTAAAAGAATGAAAGTAGGATACTCCCTAACACTATACACAAAAATAAACTCAAAATGGATTAAAGACCTAACTGTAAGACCAGACACTATAAAACTCTTAGAGGAAAACATTGGAAGAACACTCTTTGCCATAAATCACAGCAAGATCTTTTTTGACCCACCTCCTAGAGTAATGGAAATAAAAACAAAAATAAACAAATGGGACCTAATGAAACTTCAAAACTTTTGCACAGCAAAGGAAACCATAAAGAAGATGAAAAGACAATCCTCAGAATGGGAGAAAATATTTGCAAATGAATCAACAGACAAAGGATTAATCTCCAAAATATATAAATAGCTCATGCAGCTCAATATTAAAAAAACAAACAACCCAATCCAAGAATGGGCAGAAGACCTAAATAGACATTTCTCCAAAGAAGACATACAGATGGCCAAGAAGCACATGAAAAGCTGCTCAACACCACTAATCATTAGAGAAATGCAAATCAAAACTACAATGAGGTATCACCTCACACCAGTTAGAATGGGCATCATCAGAAAATCTACAAACAACAAATGCTGGAGAGTGTGTGGAGAAAAGGGAACCCTCCTGCACTGTTGGTGGGAATGTAAATTGATACAGCCACTATGGAGAACAGTATGTAGGTTCCTTAAAAAACTAAAAATAGAATTACCATATGATCCAGCAATCCCACTACTGGGCATATACCCTGAGAAAACCGTAATTCAAAAAGACACATGCACCCAAATGTTCACTGCAGCACTATTTACAATAGCCAGGTCATGGAAGCAACCTAAATGCCCATCAACAGAGGATTGGATAAAGAAGATGTGGTACATATATACAATGGAATATTACTCAGCCATAAAAAGGAACAAAATTGGGTCATTTGTTGAGATGGATGTATCTAGAGACTGTCATACAGAATGAAGTAAGTCAGAAAGAGAAAAACAAATATCGTATATTAACGCATGTATGTGGAACCTAGAAAAATGGTACAGATGAACTGGTTTGCAGGGAAGAAGCTGAGACACAGATGTACAGAACAAATGTATGGACACTAAGGGGGGAAAGCGCTGGGAGGGAGGGGGTGGTGGTGGGATGAACTGGGAGATTGGGATTGACATGTACACACTTATGTGTATAAAACTGATGACTAATAAGAACCTGCTGTATAAAAAAAATAAATAAAATTTAAAAATTTAAAAAAAAAGAAAAGCACTGTCAAATACTCAAAGTTTGGCAAAATGAAAATAGGAAAAAAAAACTGATTTCTACAGCTCTATACTGTACACTCCAACACAGCAAGGATCATATTTGCTTTCTTCATCATTATATTCCCACTATCTACACACTGTCTGGCTTACCAGATGTTTGCTGAATGCACTAAAGAACAGAATGCAAAAGTGGTACTTCTCTGGTTAAGCTAAGTCGTGTAGTTATCTGTTGAAAACCTGAGAATTTGTAAACCGTGAAAAGGGAAGATATACTAGTTCTAATCTAGCTTTATCTTTTCTTCTCACTACTGTGTAGATCAAACCTAGACATTGTACAATCATTGAGCACTGTTGCAAATACTTATGCAACCAGTAATGTAAGTGCCACCGCTCTTGCTTTCCCTCCTCAAACTTCTCTCTCCTCATTCTGGGTTAACATGTCAGTACTATTGTTTCCACCAATCACTACCAAGTGGATGGCAGACTGAATCATTTATTCTTTTTTTTTTTCTGTGGTACGCGGGCCTCTCACTGTTGTGGCCTCTCCCGTTGCGGAACACAGGCTCTGGACGTGCAGGCTCAGCGGCCATGGCTCACGGGCCCAGCCGCTCCGCGGCATGTGGGATCTTCCCGGACCGGGGCATGAACCCGTGTCCCCTGCATCAGCAGGCGGACTCTCAACCACTGCGCCACCAGGGAAGCCCTGAATCATTCATTCTTAAAGGAATCTTACTTCTTCCATCTATCCTCTCTGCTACTGCATGGTCTTCAAGTTTTCCTTTGAGCTGCTTTGTATTCTAACATCATTCTACAAACAAGAAATGGAAAACTGAAAATGTCTCTCAAAATAAGACCCTAGCATTCAGGTCAAAATCAGCCAACGTTTTCAGTTTTGCAATGGAGGCATCTTCACATTATCTCTACTCTCCCTCCCCTCAACCATTTATTTAGTTCCATTTTTTTTTTTTTTTTTTTTTTTTGCTGTACGCGGGCCTCTCACTGTTGTGGCCTCTCCCGTTGCGGAGCACAGGCTCTGGACGCGCAGGCTCGGCGGCCATGGCTCACGGGCCCAGCCGCTCCGCGGCACGTGGGATCTTCCCGGACCGGGGCACGAACCCGTGTCCCCTGCATCGGCAGGCGGACTCTCAACCACCGCGCCACCAGGGAAGCCCAAGTTCCATTATTTATGTATGCTGCAGCTTTTTCCAAAGGGCTCTAACACACTTCAATTTTTTTTTCTTCCTTCCAGGAAATAAGAGAACAATACTTACCTTTCATTAAACTCTCTGAGTAAAATGAATCAATATTTGAAATCAGATCTTCTCAGACTAAATCTTTTGTATAGTTCATTGCTAGCACAGCTACATTCAAGCACAGAAAAACTCCTGCACAAAACCATAATCTGATCTTCAAATGTCATTCCCATAACCCCATGCTTTGTCTTCCTTCTACACCTTGGATACGTCCACCTAAGAATGTTTTATATTTCCTTAGCTACTTTCCTTGAACCTACAGTATGCACACAGATTCAAAATATTTACACATGATGGAAATCTCATGCAGATCAGCTCCATATCATGAGCTGTTACAGTTCAGCCAACTGGTGCCTCATCATTTCCCTGGAAACCAGTCCCAGAGCCATGGAATACCCAATAACCACATGGCAACAAAGTTAAGGCCAGAACATGAGAAGCTCAAAGCTTATCTCTAACATGAGAGGCAAGTCATTACTCTGGTGAAAGGCTCAGATAATGGATGTGTAACATGACAATGTTCCACAGCAAGCGGAAGCATCAACTCACATAATGAGAGCACTGAATAGCAGCTGAAGAGAAATACTAATACCATGATATTGTTATTTCAGATGGTATACTGAGATGTAACCTAGATTCTTGAGGTCTTGAGGCTACTGGAAACATGCAAAAATCCTGTACTCAAGCTGGACTTTCCCTCACAAGTTATGGGATGGGTATCCCTAAATATAATTTCTTTCCCCGACATAGCATTTTATAGTTTACAAAATTCTTTTGAAAAATTGTGCCATTTGATTTTAAAATCCACTTGGTTAGGTTAGTAACATCACCCATTTTATAGATGGTGAAAGTGAAGCCCAAAGAGGCTAAGGAACTGCTAATAACTGCTAGTAACATACAGCTACTAACTGAATGACATGGCCAAAATTTAAACCCAGATCTTCCGACACCAAGTTCAATGAATTTGATACTATTCCATAGCTCCCTAAATCAGGTGATCCGTAATTCAAAGTGACTGCTTATTCAACCTCAAAAAATATTTTTATATGTCATCTGCAAAGTTCTTTAAAATATAAAAATAAAATACGAAGTCTCTGCAAGATATTTACCTCTTGTGCAAACGACTCTGCTTTCTTTCGAAGGTCCTTCTCCAGTTCCAAGTTCACTTGCATTTCCTCATACTCTTCTACTGCTAGCATGGACACTTGAGAAGACAAGGAAAAGAAAATGGACAATACGCCACACAGATTATCAAGAATACGGATGAAAAATGGTGACGAAAGATTCCTTATTCAGGCATATAAGCACCCACATTCATTGCTGGTTGGAGTATAAATTGGTAAGACCTTTTTAGAGGGCAACTTGGCAATATGAATCTAAAATCTAAAACTATTCATACCCTTTGACTCAACAATTCCACTTTTAGGAATGTATTTATTCTTCTAAAAGAATAAATCATGAACATATACAGAGATTTAATCGCAAGGGTGCTCTGTGCATCATTGCTGAAAACAGTGAAATAATCTAGATGGTCTAACACTGAAGGATCAGTTAAGTATGCTGTGTACAAGAAATATTCTGCCATCAAAATTACATTGTAGAGGCATATTTACTGAATGGAAAGACATTCATGATATATTTTTAAAATGAGTTCATTTTTGTTTTTTAAAAGCCACATACAAAACACGTCAACAAGGATTCCACTGAAGAGGAAACATGTGAAAGGCCAATTACCATCTTCATTAGTAACCAAGGAAAAGGAAAGTAAAACCATAGCTACCTTTTTATACTCACCAAAGAGGCAACTGGCAAAAATTTAAAAGTATAGCTATATCAAGCTGGGAGAGAATACAGAACAATGGAAACAAATACACTGTTAACAGGAGTATAAACTTATAGATCTACTTTAAAAATAATTTGGCATTATGTAGTGAAATTGAAGATAAAATTTTACCTTTGGCATATATCTTAGTGAAACTCTTGGATATGTGCACCAGAAGACATGTATAAGAATTTTCATAACAGCATGACTTGGAATAGCAAAAAAACTGGAAAAAACTCAAACATTCACCAAATGGATACTGGATAAATGAATTTTGGTATAGACACTGAATGAAATATTATACAGCAGTGAAAATAAACATACCACAGCAATACCCTTCAACATGATGAACCGGACAAACACAAAAAGCAGCAGAAGGACATATGCAAAATTATATCATTTATATAAAGTTCAAAAACATGCAAAATTAAACAATATGCTGTTTAGGGATATATATATATATGACAAAACTATAAATAAAAGCAATGATAAAAGTCCAAGGAAGGAACACAAGTAGAGACTGATGTTCAGGGGCTTGTAAAGCACTGATGGGCAAAAAAGATATTTCTTTTGTTGGTATTTTATTTATACTCCATATACGTTATAAACATATTTAATAAACAACTCAATGTGCATATATAGGTTTTTTGATTGAAATATAGTTGATGCACAATATCATATGTTATAGGTGTACAATACAGTGATTCACAATTTTTAAAGGTTATGCTCCATTTATAGTTATTATAAAATATTGACTACATTTCCGGTGTTGTATAATATACCCTTGTAGCTTATTTTATACATAATAGTTTGTACCTCTTAGTCCCCTACCCATAAATTGCCCCTCCCCCCTTTCCTCTCCTGGAAGAATAAACACTAAAATGTTAATAGTGCTTATCTCTGGACTGTAAGGGTTGAGTTTTAGTTTTTTTTTACTTTTCCCATATAAATCTATACTTTCCACCAAAAAATATGTTACTTGAATAAAAAGAAAAAATGTACATATGTAAGTTATTTCAAAGTGTTCTCCATATTTATAAAGAAGAGAAACAGCCTTAGATCCATATGGGCCCAGAGTCAGAGCTTTGAATGAAAGAATCACTGTGGACAGAAATCTTCAAAGGGACGATACTGTCAAATAGGAGCAACATGAATTCTTTCCTACTTTTTGATATTCTGTGACCTATTCTGTTAAATAATGATGTAGACGGGACAGAGGGAGTGATGACGCCATTACCAACTAGGAACCACATAGGTGGACAGCACACTAGCCTCTCCACTGGCTTCCAGCAAGGCACTTTCAATCCTGAGCTGAGTCATGTCAATAAAAACCTTTAAAAAGGCTCTCTTAATGGCAGCTTTCACAAACTGTTCCTCCAGGGCACTTCAGTCCTAACTGATTAAGGACTGGTTTGCTGCGTAATGACATAGAATTTCAAACTCTGTACTCGGTCAATCTACGCCTCCTCAGAGGAAAGACTAACAGTCTTACTCAAGTAAAGCAATGAAGTGGTGGTTTGTGATGTGAATTACAGGTCCCTGAGAGCTAAACGATTTTCAAACCTGTTTTAAAAAAAAAGAAATTTCACAAAGAAAACAAAGAAGATTATGACTATCTGAAGCCCTGGGCAAGATAATTAACTTTCTATTCTATGTCCAGAACACTATAATAAAAAGTGAATTTTCACATGACCTGGCCCTCTTGGATTCTGAAAGAAATTCAGTTGGTCCTAGTCATGTATTTATTTATATAATCTCTCTCTGCCTAGATAAGGGTCTCCCTGAAGGCAAGGTCCATGATATTAACCTCTGCAGAGCCCTCTGTTTCTAGCACAGTGCATCACGACTGAAAATTCTTCTACACCATTTCTATCTTCTTAAATGCATAAAAGGCAGAGGAAATGTTACAAGCTAGTGCATCTCCCACACTTAGCTACAAGGTCCTTTATTTACTAAAAAAAAAATCTCAATTCATGAATGACACAAAGATGGAGAACTACCACCAATAACAATAGGGAAGGCCCTGGGTCTGAAAGGTTTCCTTTTAGTGTTGTAGCTTCTGAACTAGGAAAGACAGTGGCTGAGGGAAAAAAGGAGAACAAAAAATCATAGTAAGTCCCCTCCCTTAAGAATTATGTTTGCAGAACTGCACTTTGCTCCTTTGCCCTAAACCAGGGGACATAAGAAGTGGTCCCATGAGACTTGATGCTGTGTTTTATGACAAGTATGATGGAATCAAATTACACAGAATTTTCTCTAGAAGTAGCCTCTGGAGAAAGTTCCTTCTCACCATGAGACCAGGTCTGCTTCTCCTGACCAACAGGTAAATTTTTATATGATTCATAAAAATGATCATGAATCTCTCATCACTCTGGCTCCTAGAGAGCTCAGAGCCAGACTTCAGGCACACAGGCAGGAAATGTGCAAGAACTCGGAGTAAGTAATAAGCACTTTGTACATTAACATATATTCTCACTTTTCCTTTGTCCCATTTTCCATATCCTCTTAATTTAAAAGTTTTTCATATAATGTTGCATGTATTTATGTAGATATCCTAATCTCTTCTGGATCGAGGAGAAGTTTACCAATTAACCTACCAGATATATAAACACTGAGGGGATAGCCAATATGGTCATGGTCCCAAGATATATGTAGGACAAAAGAGTATTTAGGTTTGAAGTTTCAAAATGAGTGGGTCATGAATTCCTCAAGCAAAAGCACTTTTAAATGTCCCCAGACTCTCAGGTAGGTGGAAAAAGAGCAGGAATGAGAGAGACTCATTGCTAGAAGTTAGGAAAACACAATATAGAAGATTTTTGCTACAAGAATCTTTAGATACCAGTATAAAACAACACAAAATATATATAAACAAAATAAATTACATATATATTTGAGGGAAAAGACTGGAAATACATACCTCTATTGCATTTTTCTAAGACTTTTCTCTGTTCAAGAACTTCCGAATTTAAAACATCTTTTTCTTGTTTAACTTTATTTACCTAAAAATGTGATATTTTGAGGGGAGAAAACATCCAAAATTGTAAAACATGATATATGATGATGTGTGATCCTTAAATTGCTATTCAACTTTCAAAACGATGTTACATTAAAGCAGTAATTGGCTTCACTGTGCTAGGCTTCTATTAAAATGTTTTTAAAGCCTCAAAGTAACTATTTAATTTAGGATGTACATCTGGAACTTCTTTACATATTCCAAATAGTACTGGCATTGGTCCCTAAATATGGCAGTGTTCTAGCCGTCCAGTGTAAATGATTGACATTTTTAATGCAAAAATCCAATTAGACTGCACCCGGAAAATACTTGAATCATTTAATCAGAAAGCCAATATTCAATTTTGGTATTCATTTTAAACTCTGATGACATTTGGCTTAAGTAAAAACATACATAAATTTTTAAAATAAAAAAGACTTTGAACTTTGACTTTTGGCTTAAACAAAATACATATGAAAATCTCCCCCCACACAAAACTTAAATTTCTGAACTAATTTTTGGCATCTATCAATAGGAAAAGAGAATATCATAGTATAGTTTTAAAAAAAAGAATGTAAAGTTACATGTACCAAGTGGATAAATCTCAAAAGCATTATGTTGAATTAAAAAAGCAGGTTTATATAGTTTAAAACACTCAAAATACTAGGTATTGTAGTGAAAATGTAAATATATGCATTGAAATGATAAAAAACAAGTTCAGAATAATGGTTGTTTAAGGAAACTGCAGGGAGTGAGGAGAATGCAGTTAGGGAGAGATACACACGGGTTTCAATACTATGCTAATGTTTTATGTATTAAACTACATAGTAGGCATATGGAGGTTCGTTATTTTGTTTTTTACACTTTTCAGATGTCTGAAATAGTCATAATAAAAATGACTTCTGAAATGGCTTCCAATAACACCTCTAAGTGGGAGGGGAGAGAATCATCAATAAATAATTATAATTGAGGATTGGAATGCATCAAAATGTCTTTCTTTCTCTCCTATGGTTATACTCAAGAAACAAGCTAAGGTAATGGTCCCTGAAAGGGACCCTGAATCCATCAGCACTTCCATATGGTCTGTGAACTGGTTTCCTTTAGTATAAGCTATATTGTTGTTTTTGGTTTAAATTAGTAACCAGTATACAGTTCAACGCTTCTAGAATGTCATCATCCTTCTTCCCACTCACACTACTGCCACAATAAGTGAAAGCAACTGGGGATGGGAGGTTGGTGGTCACTGCTTTCCAACGTTTTTCACATTATGGCCCTTAAGAATATGTGTATGGGAACTGGGGTAACTGAAAGAGGCTGCTCACTGAAGGGGTCAATACCCTGGCATACCTGTAAGCCATTTGAAGGATATCAAGGTGCTATACACATCAGTTGGGAAGCCTTGGGCTACAGACTCTGAGAACCACTGATACAAGTTAAACCGAGACTGCAAAGGCAGATCCTTGAAGCCTCATGCAAAGAAGGCTAATTATGTGCTCCTGCTCTTAAAGACAATTCAAAAGGAAAAATAAAAAGATTCTCCAAATACCCACTTGAACCCATTCTACCATCTATCATATATGCCTGTGTTGGAGGTACAGAGGGGCATAGCCTTTCCCAGCTGAGTCAGCCCTCCATCAGAGAAGCAAAATCATTCTTCACCAGCAGCAACAAAGTGTATGACTTAAATGCAGATATCACTGTCACAAATCTGCCTCACAGTGAAACACACGGGACAATAGGAAACACTTCAATGCTATTTTACTATTTTATTTCTTGAGCTAGACAGTGGGTACATGAATGTTCATGATCTTATTTTCTATACCTTTTTGTATGTCTGAAATAGTGGGGACAAGAGAAGATTAAAATTGGTACATGGTTCTCATGTCAGAAATTAGCTTCCAACAGCAAGTTTTTGACTTAGCCTGTCCCCAAACACCTTAAAAGACTAAAGGTCTTGCCTTTCGGGCCTAAGATACATACTTCTTCAATTACTTCTACAAGTTTGCTCTTGAGATTTTCCAGTTCAATGGCTAATATCTTCTTTTCCTCCTGAACAGATACAATTTGATCTCGAAGTTCTGCATTTTTAAAGAAAAAAATAAGAAAAAAAAAAGCCTTATTTTTAAAAGAAGAAACCAATCTTGTCAGAAGAATTGAAAATGCCAATCCATGTGCAGCTTATGGTCAAAGTTATTCCACAATTAAAAGGAAAATGAAGTAGCAAAAGACAATGGAAATATCACTTCTCCCCCCCGCCCCGCCAAATATAGCTATGTTTCTAAAATTTTGTATCAGGCACGCTCACTATGTTAAATATACTAGATCATGTTTTCTCTGCAATATATCAAACCTGTATTCTAGGAAACTATCTGGCATTTTAGAAGTAGAATTTTTTTAAGCTTTCAGCAAAACAAATTAAGGCACTGTACTAATTTCTTTTTTATTTTTTAATGGCCATGGGCTTTTGTCACAATGTAATACAAACAAACTGGGCAGCTAATAATTTGGAGATTTTGATTTAAAGAAAAAAATCCTGACTTGCTGCCAATTTACAGCCCTTAAACATTATTTGAACTGACTCAAAATAAGACCTATTTGAAAAAGGGTTAATTCTAATAATTTTCTCTCCAGGGTGTTGGTGTTTTGTTTCTTAATTTACTTCATATTTCATATTATTGAGATTTAATGAAAACTGTATTACTAGAGTGAAAATACTAGCAACTGTAAGTGCAAAAACTTCTGGTGTTAGATTAAAGTTACTTCTACCACTCAAATGTTAAAAAAAAACATGGATTAGCACAGATTACTTAAATTTATACCCAGGCCCACACACTTTTGCCACTTAGTTTTTTTTTTGTTTGTTTGTTTTTTGTTTTTTTTTTTTTTGTTTTTTGCGGTACGCGGGCCTCTCACTGTTGTGGCCTCTCCCGTTGCGGCGCACAGGCTCCGGACGCGCAAGCTCAGCGGCCATGGCTCACGGGCCCAGCCGCTCCGCGGCATGTGGGATCTTCCCGGACCGGGGCACGAACCCGTGTCCCCTGCATCGGCAGGCGGACTCTCAACCACTGCGCCACCAGGGAAGCCCTGCCACTTAGCTTTTAAGTGCTTTTAATTTCTTACCCTTCTCCAAGGATACTTAGAAACCTGCTATGTGGTTATTTATTTATAAGTTAAATCAAACTTTTTACATGAACCCAGCTTAATTGAAGGGTTCTCAGAGACTTTTTTTTTTTTTTTTTTTTGCGGTATGCGGGGCTCTCACTGTTGTGGCCTCTCCCGTTGCAGAGCACAGACTCCAGACGCGCAGGCTCAGCGGCCATGGCTCACGGGCCTAGCCACTCCACGGCATGTGGGAGCTTCCCAGACCGGGGCACAAACCCGTGTCCCCTGCATCGGCAGGCAGACGGACTCTCAACCACTGCGCCACCAGGGAAGCCCTATCAGAGACTTACTTTAAAACCACTTTCTTCACTGGCTGGCTAATCTTAAAGAAGAACAAGAGACCATACCATTCAAGACCTAACAGAAGGGAGAAATACAAACAAAAGGAAAGCCTTTAAACTTTCTCTCCCTTCCTACCAGCATAAATATGATTTTGTCTTAAGTTAGGGGGTAGAAAGTCAGGTTAAGATGGCTTTCTTTTTACTTCCTTCTTTATACTTCTTGCTGAAGTTTTATCTACCAAACAAGCAAACAAGTATTACTCCTGACAGGTACAGTAAGTTAAAATGCTCCAATAGTTACTGAGCCCCAAACTGTTTTCCTACATCCTTAACAATATATAGGGGGGTGTGTGTGTGTGTATTTATGTATTAATAAAGTTAATGTGTATTTAATAGATGTAACATGTGATCTTGCCTTACAGCACTACTTGGGGACCACCGCAGTTGCTTAATACTACATACTGCTTTTAGCTCATTGCCTGAATCATATGGGAAGTTCTTGGAGGGCAGAGACTAAGCAATTTGGGGAGGTATCTTCCCCAAAGATTCCAACAGAGAAACAGACTAACAGGAGGTGTCAGCTAAATATACTTTTATTCATTCTTACTTTCATTTAACAAAAATATCTTAATACACAGTCCTATCCTTTAGAAGTTTATAGGCAAACTGACTGCTTCTGTCAAGACAATGCTTTCAAAAGTGCCTAATCCCAAACAAGAAAGTACTCATAAAGCTATACATCCATCATGCTTCTCAATCAGGCCACCCCCTGTGACAAATAGTCAGAATTCTTTCCAAAGTAGGAAACAGGCATCAATATTTTTTGAAATTATCATGTAATTCCAATGTGCAACCAGGGTTCAGAAGCATTATCCTAACAGGAGTCAAAAACATGCTCAATAATTAAGCCAGGGATCCTACCCTTGATTTGCTTCTGACACTGTACTGAGACACAAGTCTCGGCAGCACCCTCAGGGTCCATGGTTGAATCTTCATCATCAATGTTGATCTCTTCAGTTATTACATCTGGCCCCAGCTTGGCCATGTATAACATGCTGATTCTTTTCAATGCTTTATTTTCTTTATTTAACTAAGGCAAATATAAAGACAGTTATTTTAACAGCAGTCAAATGAGTGTCTTGCCACCTAGAGGGGTGGGATAGGGAGGGTGGGAGGGAGACGTAAGAGGGAAGAGATATGGGGATATATGTATACGTACAGCTGATTCACTTTGTTATAAAGCAGAAACTAACACACCATTGTAAAGCAATTATACTCCAATAAAGATGTTAAAAAAAATGAGTGTCTTGGATTTTTAAACAATAGACAAATTAAGTGTATTTTTGTCTTGCACATTCATCAACATTCACAGCATGAAGTAACAATTAGAAGAGTCATTAAATAAGGTTTTTTATACTTTTTAATATTAAACTTATTACTTTAAGTAAAACCTATGCCTTATAGCCAGCAGCATGTGAAAATGCTAGTTATAACTGATAAATACAAGAAGAATTAAGATGAAACACCAGTATAGATTAAATAAAATTTCAATTTATTCACAGTCATTAAAAGTCTTAATTTAAGACACTTTCTTTCAAGCAAATATTTTGTTTGATGCTGTGCTGTGAACATCTTTGAAATGTTTGTTTGCCTGGCACTCTCTGTTTTCTGGACACTGACACTCCTCTTCACTGTTCCAAATGATTTCTATGGGAAAAGCCAAGTTCTCCCAAAGCACAACCTACCACTTTGGCCATAGCTATAATAATTAGTCCAGGAATTAGGCACATAATCCAAGCTTGGTCAATTAGATCCCTTCTCTAGAAATTTGGAGACTGGAACAGAGAGATGAATTCCTTTCCATGTGTCTGGATATACAGTAGCTACTGGCAACCACGTTACACTACTGAATTGAGGAATAGAGAAAGGCAGTCCACAGCAAAGCCAAAATGGAGCCAATGTGTAGGAGAGACACAGAAAAGCAACAGACACAGGGTTTGCCACAGGGCTCCAGTCCATTCCTAAAACGCTCCTAGCTCATGGATTCTATGGGATTCTCCAATATCCCTCTGAACAAATTCCTACTTTTCTTTCCTTTTCTTGCTTAAATTAGTTCAAAATGTGTTTCTATCTGTACACAGAGTTCTAATAATACACGATAGAAGAAAGTTCAAGATACGTTTCTATTATCTCTATCTAATTCACTGCAGATAAAGGAATCCTAACTCATTAATGTATTTGTTATCCCCTGATGTAAAAATGAGTTGGTTATCAATTATTGTTACCTTCTTCAGCTCCTGTGTTTATGTGCACATAAATGTTAGTACGAGGCACACACGAAGACTAAAGTTGATCCAAAGTCCACAGAAGGAAAATATGGTTTTGCTTACGTGTTCTCTTCACAAGACTAAAATATAAAAGGTCTTCTCTTATTTGAGTATAAAGTATTTCGTATATTGATTTCTCTAGTATAAAATATAAGATACAGAAATGTGTTTGCATTTACTAAGGGCCGTTGGCCATCAAGACAAGTTCTTAATTTAATAACTGACACTGGAAATAAACACAGACAGAAACAATTCACTGGAAAGCTAAATGCCCTTCACTGCTGTAAACCTTATGCCAGAATAAGATGTTTAGTATGGTATTTGTCTGGCTTTGGTCCTTCATTTGTGATCATGATTAGGACCCTTCAGGGTTTCTCTCAGGGAAAGTCCAGCCCATTTCAATTTGGGAGATCTGATTCTTACCCCAGTAATATGGAAACTAAATATACCCCGAGTAGCGTGGTCTGGAACACAAGAGCATTCCCTAGAGCATTCCCTGACCTCTCTGGGGAATCAGGAAGAATCACTTAGAAATGGCTATGAACCATTCCACAGATTCTTCCTGGGAAGGCTGGTGAGATCTATTCAAGGAATCAGACACAGACCTTTATTCCCAGTTCCCAGCCCATAGCTCCAGCTTCTAGCTCTCCATGTTATATTAGAGGATCAGGGATAAGATATAAGACCCATGATTTCCCAATCCCTCTTCCTTCAGATGGAAAATTCAAGTAAACATTGTTGTGTGTTCTTTGAACCATGAATGCTAGAGCATGGCACTAGACACTCAAGGACCATCGTCAATTCTCAAATGATGACATCTTTTCTGAATGCAAGGACAAAAGAACAATTTAAGAAAAACTCAAGTGAAAAAACTCAAGACTTAGTTTGTAATTCTGCCTCCTAATATTTAAACTAATGGTTCCCAACCCTGCACATTACCATCTGTAGAGTTTTTAAAAAAAAAAACTCCCAACATGCAGGCCCTCACCAGACCAAAATCTCTGGCAGTAGAGCCGAGCATAGCACGTTTTCAGGGCTTCCCAGGTGATTCTAATGTACACCAATACTACAGATAATTGACATAGAGGAATGCAGTACTTGAGTATGCATTTCTATAAAATTAGTATAGCAGAGTTAAGAACTCAGCTCTGCAATCAAATTCTGTCTCTGCCTCTAGGATAATCTAATCTTTCAGTGTCAGTTTTCTCATCAGCTAACTAAGGATAAAAATAGTCTCTATCCCATAATATGAAGATTAAATGAGATATATATATAAAGTATTGTGACTGACATACAGTAAAAATGCAGCAAATATTAGCTATTAGTAACAAAAGAGGTTTAGTCTGTGTGTCTAATTTTCCTCTGGAAGTCATTTATCAGCTAGTTTCCTTCAACCAAGGTATTCATCTATACAAAGCTTCTTCCCCCAGGATTCTCATGAAAAACTGAAAATACTAATTTTTGCCATCTGGTGCTCCCCAGGCCACCATCGAAGTAATATTTAATAACCTAACAGTTAACAGTTCTGCCCTCAAAAGAGTTTTAATGCCTCTATCAAGCCAGGCACCAAAGTCTACCAGCTACTATTTGGCTGTAATACAATTACTCTATTCAACAAAGTTACTATCTCAAGAAAAAAGCCAAACAAAATTGCAAACGTCTTCTCTAAAACAACATTTTCACATTCTGAAAGAAGAAATATAAGACTTATACACATTAAATCTTATAACCATACTAAGTGGAAATTTTTGAGAACTCTGAATTCACAAATTTGGGCTGAGAAATTTCACTGCAGTTATTATTCATCAAGTTATATAGGTTAACGGCATACTACTTGGGATTTAGAATCCTTATTAGTTACAAGGCAAAAATAAATCTTTCATAACCCTACAGTAACAGAATCTTATACTATATTCAAATTTAAATAGGGTTTTTATATTGAGCACAGTTTAATGAATATTTAAAGATACAAAATAAGCAAATTAAACAGACTTGGATCATACGATTTAAATAACTGGTCTATAATTATCAGTTTAACTTTCACATTTTAGCAAAGGAAAGCATCCACACTTGCTTTTAAGGAAATAATGCAGTCAAATTGTATTTCTGACCCACCTCCTAGACAAATGGAAATAAAAACAAAAATAAACAAATGGGACCTAATGAAACTTAAAAGCTTTTGCACAGCAAAGGAAACCATAAACAAAGACAAAAAGACAACGCTCAGAATGGGAGAAAATATTTGCAAATGAAGCAACTGACAAAGGATTCATCTCCAAAATACATATGCAGCTCATACAGCTCAATATCAAAAACAAACAACCCAATCCAAAAATGGGCAGAAGACCTAAACAGACATTTCTCCAAAGAAGACATACACATTGCCAAAAAACACATGAAAGGATGCTCAACATCACTAATCATTAGAGAAATGCAAATCAAAACTACAATGAGGTATCACCTCACATCCATCAGAATGGCCATCATCAAAAAAAATCTACAAACAATAAATGCTGGAGAGGGTGTGGAGAAAAGGGAACCCTCTTGCACTGTTGGTGGGAATGTAAACTGATACAGCCACTTTGGAGAACAGTATGGATGTTCCTTAAACTAAAAATAGAACTAGCATACGACCCAGCAATCCCACTACTGGGCATATACCCTGAGAAAACCATAATTCAAAAAGAGTCATGTACCACAATGTTCATCGCAGCACTGTTTACAATAGCCAGGATATGGAAGCAACCTAAGCATCCATCAACAGATGAATGGATAAAGGAGATGTGGCACATATATACAATGTAATATTACTCAGCCATAAAAAGAAACGAAATTGAGTTATTTGTAGTGAGGTGGATGGACCTAGAGTCTGTCATACAAAGTGAAGTCAGAAAGAGAAAAACAAATACTGTATGCTAACACATATATATGGACTCGAAAAAAATAAAAAAGGTTCTCATGAACTTAGGGGCAGGACAGGAATAAAGACGCAGACACAGAGAATGGACTTGACAAGGGGAGGGGGAAGGGTAAACTGGGACGAAATGAGAGAGTAGCATTAACATATATACAGTACCGCATGTAAAATAGATAGCTAGTGGGAAGCAGCTGCATAGCACACGGAGATCAGCTCCTGCTTTGTGACCACCTAGAGGGGTGGGATATGGAGGATGGGAGGGAGATGCAAGAGGGAAGGAATGTGGGGATATATGTATACATATAGCTGATTCACTTTGTTATACAGCAGAAACTAACACAACATTGTAAAGCAATTCTACTCCAATAAAGATGTTAAAAGAAACTGTATCATAAGAAACATTCCATTTGTCATTAATTTGAGAGCAAACACTTTAGAAAAATAAGAATGTACAGGAACTCTGCTGCTTAGAAAATGAAAACTACTTCCAAAAATGACAATTAATACTTAAATCAGGATGTGCTACTTTCATTTATTGATCACACATATAATGAAGTTTCCAAACTTTGCATTCAAAGCTGTAGTTATCTTCCACATCCAATGAGCACATCTACAGCATTTAATTGAATAGGGTATTTTTGGTTTGTTTTTTATTCTAAAGTTCCTGAGTTCACACCGTATCCTCAAAAACAAACCGTAAGTCCATTTTCAAAAGAGCTTCTTAAAGAATAGAAGACAAACTCTAAGTTAAGGATCCTATTGTCAATACTAAATTGTAAAAATGACCCTAGAGATTAGTAACACAGTTGTTCAGAAGCAGGGATGAATATAACAGTCACCTGGCAGCTTTTTCAACATTCACATGTCTGGGTCATACTCCCAGAATCAGTGGGTCTGAGGTATTCTTAAGAAATCAACCCTGGTCTACACTGACAATTATGACATGATAACTGCAGGTTAGAGAGGTGAATTCTCTTGCTCAAAATCAACTGTTAAATAAAAAAGGGGGAATAGCAATAAAATAATTTTTTAAGGGGACCAATGATTAAAGTCATCATAAAGAAAGTCTGTCCCATTCTCACTTTAGTCCTAATTCTAGTTCATCCTGTCATTTAAGATGAGACAATGGCAGTCCAGGGAACAGAATTAACTTGGCCAAAGTCACATATGTCCAAAATTATACAATTAGGAATAAAACCTGTACATACTGCCTCCCAAACCACTGTTTTCCATAAACTGCCAGTCCTGAGAGGTAGTCAGTGCTCTCACTTTGGATGTCCTATTGCAACAGGAATACTTGTTAATAACAAGAGAAAAATACAGAAACTATCCTTAGCCACTACAAGATTCAGAACAACTAGTATGCTCTGAATACATTTTTTCTACTTGGTCCAAAAGTAAAGGAAATGAAAAGAGAATTCCAACAGTATTATCAACCAGTGAACTCTAGTGATATAGAGAATAGAAATGATATGAGAGCACCCATGTTATCGTTGCTTTTAAAGCAATGGCCTCTATTGCTATATATTCTTCAGACAAATAACAGAAAAGAAGCTATATACACATACTTATATTCTTAGTTAGGTTCTGCCTGCGTATCTTATGAATTCTAATGTAGTGCTGTTAGGCAAACAATTAAGCAAATACCTCTAGCAAGCACACTGCTAATGCATACAAATTAAATTGACTTATTGATCTACAGAATTTCAGTTGCATCCAAAGAAATACTCTGGATGTAGGTGATGGGGGAGAGGGGAAAGAAACAAAACCAGCATCACTAATGAAATTTGGCTGAAAACTGCTGTAATCCATTTTCTGATGAAGTGGTTCAGATGCATTTTACCCAACCCAAAATACATAAGACAGAGATTAAAAACATTCTATAATAATAATGTACTTCTGATGAGATAGAATATAGAAAATTACACACTTGGTAAATTCATCAGCTAGCAGCAATCAGTGGAGCACTGGAGGTAACCCTTAGCAGGCCCTCACTTTGCTTTCAAAAATAATCACCTGAACTGTAAGGTCTGAGGCTGACTTTTTCATCTGATTCAAACAGGAAACACTCATTGCTCTTTCATGTCACTCTAGGTTAGCTTCAAACTTGGTTAGCATTTTAACCAAATGCACAGACATTTGGAAAGTCGAGTTCAACAGACCACTCTGGGACCATTTTCACAGGCAAAAACCACAAATGCTGAAATACACACACACAAATACTGTTTTTTTTTTTTACAATCAAAATAATCTTTGCATTAAGACAGATATTTACATAATCATATTCCAGGATTCTGAGACCTCTGATGAGGATCATGAGAGCAGACAACTGATTACAGAACTAGAAAAGCAGAAAAGGACAGAGACCACTGTTTGGAAAAGCAAGTTGAAATTTAAAAGCTCAGGTAGAATTCCTTTATTTGAAATGTCTCACCTTTGTTGCCAAAGCTTCAGCACTTTCTCGACAAGTCTTCTCTATTTCAAGATGGTTCTGCATAAAATTCACTTCCTCTATAACCATGTGAGAAACTAGGAATGAGGGGGAAAAAGTCTCAGCATTCAGAGATTAGTCAGCTATTCCAGAAGCCCACACATCTTGTCCCATGATTAAGAATACTGCAATTCTTTAGCTAGCCAGACCTTTAGCTATCATGGAAAAAAAGTGTTTAAGACGCTGCCCTGATTAAATCTTAGCTAATATTTGAATGTAGAAAGAGAAACGAAGACAACGAAGAACTTTTATCGCTATTACACACATTTTGAGAAAGCTATTGAGGATTTTTTAAGTGTCTCTTTTCTATGTAGCTGTATACATAACCACAGACATGTCTGCTAATTTAAACAAAAGAACCTCTCTTACATTAAAAGGGGCAAGCATGATTTCCTTTTCTTAGCAGGAAGTAACCCATGCGCCTACTAAGGAAAATTAGCTAAAGAGAAATGTTTAAAAATAAATCTTACGTTGATCTCATATGTGGAATAACAACATGGCAGCTTAACTAAGTTAAGTATTTCAATAGTAGTCTTTATTACTGACAAAGTATTTAAGAAACTCCAGGTCAAAAAAGTATAGCAATGAGATTTATGTACTACGTGATGATGAAAGTAGATGCTAATAAATTGCTTCTTACATCACAGACTGTCAGGAAG